>NC_080724.1:7295000-7625000 GCF_019097595.1 Hemibagrus wyckioides
CAATGCAGTGGTGTGTTATCTTGCCTTTGCCCGAAGCCCCTGGGAAAGATAGCATACTTTACCTCTGTATAGGCCCTGAGAAAGATAGCATACTTTACCTCAGCATAAACCCTGGGTCAAAAATGCTTTTCCTACTACACACACTGGGAATAAGAGCTTTTGAACAATAGAGGATTAAGAGAATCATGGCATGCTCATAACACACAAAGTGCTATACAATCCATAAAAAGAATACTTTTCCTTAGAAAGAAATACGTTTCCTTTATTTTTTTTATTTTTTTAAATTGATGTTTTCTGACGCTTTTTTAAATGCATTTTTTGTAACTCTATTATTGTGTGTGACAAATTAAATTAGACTTTTTTTCTTTAGTTTCATCAATAACTTGAACATAAAAATCATCATTAATCTAATTTATTTATGTTTGTTTCATTTTATTATTTTAATTTAATTTAATTTTATTTAATTTAATTTTATTACATAGAAAAGTATCACCCATCAGCATGGTTATTATTTATTGTGTTCCTCACATTCTGCATTATTCTTCTTGTAAGGTAACATTCCGGCCTTTCTCTCAGTGCTCTTATAGCGTAATGGAGTGACAGATGTTTCTCAAATTGCCCATGTACCTCAGCACCTCACGAAATCCTTGCCTTTTGGGAAATGGACAGAAGTGATTTCGGAACGGAGAACACTAATTGTGCACTTAGATTTTCTGAGAGATATTTGTCAAAGACGGAAGGAAGACGCCTGTGCATGATTGACAGTGACAGCCGGGGAGATATTTCAGCTATTTCGTTGCCAATTGGAAATGCTCCAAAGTCATTTTCAAGGTGGCATAAACAAACCTCTTGTAAACCCCAGCTGGAAAACAAGAATAATAGAATGTCCTATAATTCTGATGCATATCAATATTACTTAATTCATTCATTCATCTTCAGGAGCGTCTTTATCTTGATCAGGGTTGTTGTGGATCTGGAGCCTATCACGGGAATACTGGGTGTGAAGCTGGAATACATCCTGGAAGGGACTCTAGTCCATCTTATGGCATTAGGACACAAACAATCCACCAATCTGCCTACTAGCATGTGTTTGGAAGGTTACTAGCATGTGTTTGGTAGGTGGAAGGAAACCAGAGACCCTGGGGAGGAAACCCATGTTTATACAGAGAGCTGTGAGGCACCAGGTATATTATTAGTCATAAATTTGTTGGTAAATGTACTGGCTTAAAGGTACAATGTGATTCAACTGAGCTAATATTAAGAGATATTCTGGACAAACAATTTTTTCCAA
The DNA here is from genome assembly GCF_019097595.1 of Hemibagrus wyckioides. Classification (NCBI taxonomy): domain Eukaryota; kingdom Metazoa; phylum Chordata; class Actinopteri; order Siluriformes; family Bagridae; genus Hemibagrus; species Hemibagrus wyckioides. The sequence goes on from NC_080724.1 coordinate 7,296,292, forward strand.
AAATAAGACAATGAACTTAATGCATCAGTAGTTAGATTTAATAGTATTCACTCATGTCCCTTGAACACAATGTCTTTTTTTTTTTGTCCAGAGCACAGTGAAAGTGAAAATGCTTATTAGTCACACATTTCCCATTGGAATAATGCTTCCGTCAGCTTGCTGTGAAGGATAACCATACCTTGTTGACAGTCTGCTGCCTGGGTCCTGCTGGAGATCAGGTCAGCAGTGGAAAAACGTCTGTGGAAGGGGGTGGCCATAACTGATGTGTTTTCACCAACAGGTTTAAAACATAAGGCAGTGGGCCTACTGTACGTGCCGGCAATGTTTAAAGCAGGAGCTATTGTTCGGATCCTTCTAGCAGAAACAGACACAGTGTGCAGCTCACTTGACAGAAACACAGATGATGGAAAACAGAATGAAGAAAATCCGCACCAGATCTACAGTGGCTACACAAAGGAATAGTGGACTGCTCCAAGCGACTTTCCTGTGTCTGTGTTATTGCATGGTTAATGATAAAACCATTCCTATACCTAGCCTTCAAAACACTATTGTTCACACACAACTGTGACATCCTGTTGTGTCTAGCACAATAACACACCCAAAAGAGCATCTTGAAATACACACAGCCCTGAAATACACATCAGGTACAATAGCTATGATATTAAAATCCTATAATCTGATGCTCATGATTTATCTTACACTATCATTTTACACTCACGGACTACCTGTCTATTCATTCATGTATTTATCCACTCAGCCAATCATGTGGTAGGTGTGCAGTACATAAAATCATGTAGATACAGGTCAAGAGTTTTAGTTCACATGTGGGAAACATTACAGTGTGAGAAGAATGGGATCTCAGTGACTTTGACCGTGACATGGTTGCTGCTGCCAGATGGGCTGGTTTGAATATTTTAGAAAGTGCTGATCTCTTGGGATTTTCAAGCACAACAGTTTACACATAATGGTCCAAAAACTAAAAACATTGACAGACCGAAATGCCTTGTTGATGTGAATGACCAGACTACTGGAACTATACTATACACTGGTGGTGAGCTGAAAAGCATCTCAGCACAGGTGTAGAGACTACAAGAGCACTATAAAAGAATGCGTCAGGATTTATTCCTGTCAGCCATGAACATGCGTCTGAGTGGGTACAGACTCTGAAACCAGACAGATGAACACCACCTGGCCTTTCTCTAATTTTCAACTGAAGCACTTTGCATAATTTTATTAGATACACCACTGCAACATGATTGGCTGACAAGATAACCACAAGAATATGCAGGTGTATAGGTGTTCCTAATAAAGTAACACTGATGATATTGTGTTATTTTATTATAATATCAGACGCTTGATAATGGTTTTGTATGTCTAAATGTAATAGTCTCTGGCTCAGAGAATGCAAACAAAACAGATGTGAGGAGAGTTCTTTTAACTGGGACCCAGATGTCTGTATTACAGGCAAAGGGTTAACCGCCAGACTGGTTAATTACACATGACATGTGGTGCATGGAGACAGATGTGACAGATGATGGAGGAAGGGACGGAAGTGGTCGAGAAACATAGCCTGTGTGCTGCAGCTTCTGCTTTTGCTCCACCTCTGCAAGCATTCCTCTCATGAAGACCTGGAGATGAGTGAAACTCAGGGCCTTGGTTTAAAGGCCCAGCTGAGATCCTGTCACATCATGCCAGCTTCAAATCTCTCCTCCAGGCCTCAATGCTTCCCTTGCAAACGTGGCTGCTTTTGTAACAAAACTCTGAGAGAGAAAGTGATACGGCCAACGTGTGTAACTTGTATAATATGCAGAGTGTAGAACCTGAGGAGCTCTTTGTCTCATTTGATTTATTTATCACAGCTGGGTGGGGTTTTAGTTTCCGCATTTAAAAAATAATCACTCAGAGGCCCAGTCAGGAATCAGTGCAGTTGGCAGACTCTCTCTCTCTCTCTCTCTCTCTCTCTCTCTCTCTCTCAAAAAAACCCCCCTAAAATACACTAAAAGTCTGCACATGTAATTGTACATTAATATTAAATTTGAATGTAGTGCCCATCATTAAATCTCCATCTCCCTACTCCACATCTTACAAAGAAACACTACATGAATTCTAAGCATGGTTTGCACGAACACAATTGTTATTTAACCCGTATTTAACATTCCCTTATTCACTGTAGCAAGTAATGACTATGCATTTATTTACTAATAATAAAGGTATGTCATTATAAGAGTGAAGAATCGAAGTCATGGACAATGTTGAAGGAGTTAAAACAGTTAGGGCAGGGTTACATGATACGATGAAGAGTCTCCAGTACCAGGCTTTTTCCTATCAGACGTATAGGCACGGTTTCTCAGTAACAATACAAGCGACATTTTATGTCTCAAACAATTGTTTATAGCTGTTATAAGTGAAAACTGGAAATAGTTTTGCTTAGATTTCCCATTAAAACAATGTTGTATTGTTTAACTAATGAAAAAAGTTAGCATTGTCAAATTAATGAGTAACAGTTCCTCCAGTACGCTGAAATTAATGCAAAATCCAGCAAACTCAAACTCATGTTTTCTGGTGCTTGCAAAATGACCTTGCTTTTTTTAAAATTACTGCAGATTTTCTGCAGATTTAGGCCAAGATTTGTCATTTGTCATCATCACAACACTCCTTCAGCCAAAGCCCTCTTTGATTCACGTGTGTTGAACTTACAGTTATCATAGAAAATAATTAGATATGTGTCTGAAATGACTATTTACAAGAAGAATCCTGTGTCTGCAGCAAAATCAACCATTTTTGGCCTCAACAGTCACAAAAAAACTCAAAGAGGCTGATTAAAAAATTTCACAACACGCTGTTATTGGAAAATAACTTTTGGGCCAAAATAAAATAAAAAAATAAAAGAGTGAAGCAACATGCAGCCTCATTTAAAACATAATCTTTTCCTTTTGATTTCTTTTCCTAACGTAAATACCCTGCAACACTTTTGAACCAAAAACAACATTTTGTGGCCTGTTATTTCTGCCCCAGTGTGTGCAGAGAGGATCATAAATCTGACATATGAACTGTTAAAGACATTTTAGAAAGAGCAGGAGTGCGTAAGAGCATTAATAACAGCGTGATACTTCGATCCGTCGCATTACTTCATCATATCGCCATTTGTGCCATATACTGTTGGTCTAAAAGGATGTACGCATGATATGCATCATTCACGTGCAATTTCCAGGTACATCAGTTCCATTAACATGTACTGCTTCCATTTTTATATTGCCATAATAAAAACATCTGTTCACATCACAGCAGATTTTAGCAACAAATTCCAGATTTGAGGCAGTTGAGCCTTTTGTGTGTTTCTGTGACTGATGCACAGCTGTCTGATTTTATTTTTCTTTTCCGTCATTAAAATAATAATCACTCAATTTGATCTGTTAGTTTTAAGGAGATTTGAATGAGTCTGTTTATGTTTTTATGAATGCAATCCTCCTTAATGATTTAAATACACTATAATTGTGCATTTAACAATAAATTAAACAGTAGGGAATATAAAATCCTTTTGATACCGATCATTTAAAGGCAATGGATTTTTTCTTTCTATAAAAATAAGAAAAGGAAAAGAAATAAACACTTTTATGTTCGCTACCCAAATCATCAATGCTGTGCTTAAATATCTCTCTACTTTCCCACGCCAAGTTAATAAAATGAGCTATGTCCCATCACTGCATATTTATAGGGAACATTTTCAGGGTACAGAGAGAGAGAGAATCAATTTTCCGCTCCCCGCTGATAATTTATGGCTATTCTGAGGGAGCACGAGGAGGGAAAAATGACACGTCAGGTCTATCATATTTGGCGTAGTAGTAAAGCTGCCATAATGTAATCTCCTAGAGCCTTCTGACCCTTCCACAACCCCCCCCTGCAAGCAGCCCGAGCCAACAATCGCTAATAAATGAGCCCTGGAATCTTTCCAGAATGTCAATATTATTATGACGGATGTTAATGTTATTTTGTCTGTCTTTAATGTTACTTTATCTTTGAGTACATCTGTATCTACCTGCCTGGCTGTCCAGCTGGGTCTGGCTTCCAAACAACATATTTCACAAACAGCTTCAGAAACGGTATTATGGGTAAGAAATGTGTGCGTTGTGAGGAGAAAAGAAAAGTTAACACTAGATTCTTTAACTCTAAACAACTCTAACCATTTCTAACACTAACACTAAGTCTAACCAATAACATCTTCCACACTTTATCAATTATCACTACATTTACAATGGACTCTGACTGATGGATAGGACTGATATCAGACTCTGACTGTCCTTGTACTTTATGCGTAATATGACACTTTCAGACTGAGTAAAGTGTTTTACATTGCTCAAAGAACTTCATATTATTTACTTGCAAGAGTACATTAATAATTTTGACTACTATGTGTAGTACCTCCCAGTGTAACTGAATACAGATTATTATTATTTGCTTACTTACTGCACTTACTTTAGCTACTTTTTGTACTAGGTAAGAGTTCACTTTTCATTTGTGTACTGTGTCTGGGTGGAGGAGTGTGTAACTGCGGCAGTAATTGATACTTAAAGCACTCTTTATGCACATGAAAGTAAACTTGAAAAAAACTAAACTGAATTAAAAAGGGAAGAGGGTGACAGTTACGGTTCGGTTCCCTCGATTTGATACTTCCCAGGCCAAAAGTTTGACCTTGAATGTGTTTTGTCACGCCAAAAACTGTCGTCCTCAGCACTGTGAAATGGGCCTGTCCAGATGGTTTTGTGCAGCATCACCTTGCTAATTGTCAGTGATGGCATCAAAAGGACGGAGCCAAGCTGACAACCTGGCTGAGCAATGAAGTGGAAATCCAGCAAGAAGAAGTATTAAAATAATAATAATAATAATAATAATAATAATAATAATAATAATAATAATAATAATAATAATAATAATAATAATAATAAAAGTTCATTTCTAAAGCACATTTAAAACAACAGGAATGGACGCAAGCAGTAAAGCAAAAAAAAAAATAATAATAATGTTAAAGAAAATGTAATGAAAAAAAAGTCAGTGTGTAGCTAGATTTTAACTTAAATAATAATAATAATAATAATAATAATTATTATTATTATTATTATTATTATTATTATTATTATTATTGTTGTTGTTGTTGTTGTTGTTGTTGTTATTAATGTATTTATTTTTTTATTTATATTAAAATTTTATTTTTATATTTTTGTGAGCTTGCTTTTCTTAAATGCTTAACAATATTCAACAAAAATATTCTCTCTATATTAGTTAAGGGATCTATTTAAAACTCTCTCTGAAAGTGTAACACTCCTTCTACAATGTTGATAGATAGAATTCAAGATTAAATGTTACGAAATGTCCGTCGGAGATTTTTTGTGGCCTTGGCATTGTTTATATATGGAAATGTTCACACCTCGCCTCTGACACTATCTGAATGAGTATGAGCTTAATGTGCAGTAAAGCTGATCGAGTGTCAGACCTCCCACACTTTAACAGTTAATCTGATCCTAAATCCATGGCATGGACAGGTTTCACGCTACAGATCTGTGTGGGTGAGTTGCATTGACAGAATATGCTTGTCCAGATGTTATGTGTATCAATAGGAAGACTGAAATCGATGCTGTACATAACAAAGTCCAGACTCATTCGCAGACGCAGTCTTATTCAATCAAGTTGCTTATGATTTAAGTTTAAGTCGTTAAATGGTTTAGCTCTGGGTTGTCTTGCTAATCTCCTAAAGCACTATAGCTCATCCTGAGCACTTCCCTCAGCTGATGCAGACCTGCTACGAAGGCATATCACAAGTATACTGTATAATAATGCGCCCTTTCTAATACATCATCGTTTCTATAGTAACAACATAGGCAGAGATGTGTGCTTTTCCAGATCATACTCCACATAAACAGATTTGAAAAATGTGGGAAATTGTTCATATGGTGATGTTTTCTGTAAGAGATCAAGCGGTGACTTTAAGTTTTCTGACGGTTTCTCTTATCATACATCAAGTTGCTGATATAACATAAGCGGTAAGATGTTTAGCAGAAATTTCGCTGCATCAAACGAAACTACTCGAATGAAACTCGTTGCAAACCCAAACACAAACAGGCTTGCAAGTCACATCGTATCACGCTACTGTAATACCAAATGCAGTCTCTGCGTTCTCAGTGTCTTAAACAGTTTCCAGGATGTAAACTAGTCATTTTTTGGGAATACACACGTTATTTTATAAGAGATGTATGTTGGTGCAGCTGTGAAATCTGGTAGCTTAGTGGTTAAGGTGATGGAAGGTTTGGAAGGTTGTGAGTTCAAAGCTGAGGTCCACCAACATGCAACTGCAGTGCCCCTGAGCAAGGCCCTTAACCTTCAGTTGCGTAAAATGTGATAAAAATATAAGTCTCTCTGGAGAAGGGCGTCTGCCAAATGTCACCTACAGAGCGTTTGAGTGAAAGTTCAATATGATTTGTTGCTGTGCGAAGTATTCTTATTCAAGACCTATTCTATACATAGCAATGGTCTTGCCAAGAAAAAGTGCGTTTTTTCATACTTTCTATAATTTAAACAGAAATATGTGACATTCTCTATATCTCAATTGATAATACTGACATATACTAACATATGATAATACTGTAGATGGGTAGGGTAGCTTACTGGTTAGCATGTTTGCTTCACACGCACAGGTTTTGGGTTATGATTCCTACCTCTGACCTGCACTGACAGATGTTCTTCCTGTCAATCTGGGGTTTTCTCTAGGTATTCTGGTTTCCTCTACCAGTCCAAAGTCATGCACTGTAGGATGATTGCCATCTCTAAATTGTCTGTTGTGTCTCATGTGTCTTCAGTCTATCCCTGGGATAGACTCCAGGTTGCCTGTGACCCTGTGATGAATGGAACATAAAACAGAAATGCAAAAAAAAAAAAAAATTGCAAAATAATTTACTACAAAAATGTTATGTGAAATTCCTTTTATATAAAATGTAGTCTTTAAAGAAAAGTAGTTAAGCTTGCTTAGGTCGCATAATTTCTTTATGGGTGTATAAAATGCTATAAAAAGAAAAACAGGAAGTAGACAGAATTTTTCCATTTGCAGAATTTTGACAGGAGGCATCTATTACTATCGAGACGGAACATCATTCTACCGTACGCTGAAAAGGGCTTTATTTGCAGATTAGAGGCACGAAGCAACTCATCATCATCATCATCATCGCCATCATCATCGTCATCATCAACATACCACACGAAACATCCTCCAGCGTAAGCAAATACGACACAGTCCTTTGAGGAAAAATGTCACCTTCAGAACTAAGCAGGGCTTTATTTGAAGTACACAGGCGTGAAGGAAAAACTCCTTGTTCGCCTCTGTGCCCGTTTTCTGAGTCAGGAGCAAGACTCCAGCAGCAGCGTGGATCTGAGTGGCATGTGCTAAAGTGTATTATGGTTATAGCTGGAATAAAGGTCACATTGTCGTGCAGTACAAATCGGAGAGGACAGCTCCAGCAGACGGGCAGTGTCAAGTGTGAGAGGAAGTGAAGGAAAATCCCAGTGATCGTTCAGGTCACACAGAACACACACACACACACATATACATGCACACACACAAACACACAAACACACTGCTTAATCATGAACCTAAAGGAAGGAAGCTCACATTATCAGATAATGAAGTGACAGCTATCTCAGAGCGAAGTGTGAAACTCATAAATCAGAAGAAAAGTTTCCAGCATGTGTAAGCATGTGCTGGTTAAACATTCTGCTCAGATGGATGCCCGGTTTATTGTTTATCTGACGTGTGTAAATGTTCTGCTGCTGGAAATGTTCAAGAAAGAATAAACTGATCATTTACGCGGCATTTGAAGATAAATTACAAACAAAGTGAGTGATTTTAAAACAGATATTCAAACTGTGAAACATTTATCAGAAGGTACGTTACAATGAATTACAGTAAGAATATTTCTGCAGAAAGAAATAAACAGAAACAGCGTGCAACTGAAGTCACTGGGTCAGTTAAAAAAGAAACATCCTGTAGCAGGAAATGAGGATTGCCAGATGCAAGAGAAGAAATGACTGTGCGATTAAATTCACGTTTGAAATTTGCACACTTGTGTGTGTGTGTGTATGTGTGTGTGTGTGTGTGTGTGTGGATTGCACATGCCTTAATGACGTGGATGAGCCTGATGCAGAGCAAAGCCATGTGAAAAGCAGCAACACCTGCATTGCTTATACTGGTTGTTAAGCACTGGAGTAAGATTTTGTGCAATATGCATAACCAAATGCTGGAATAATGAGCCATCTGCATGTGTGGTCCCCTCCTCTGAGATGCCAAGTACAGCACCATCTGGGACACAGCTACCAGCTGTTTTCTTTCTTATTACATGTTTATTAAAAGCTGGAGTTGTCCCCTAAAAAAAAAAATAAAAAAAAAAACACAAGGAGGGATATGTGTGGCAGTCACCTCCTTCACATTAAAAGGAAGCGGGGCTTTTCTTTTTTTTCCCAACCGCCTACGAATCAAAACAGTGTGTCACATAAACAAGATTTTTTATATGAGGTTTTTTTTTTTTTTTTTTTTTTTTGGGAGAAATATGAAGATTAATCCAGGGGGCACAGTGGCTTAGTAGTTAGCATGTTTACCTTACACCTCAGAGGTTGAGGGGTTTGTACAGATCACGTGTTCTCTCTGTGCTTCGAAGGTTTCCTCCCAGTTTCCTCCCCACCACATAAGAGATGCACTGTAGGCTGATCGTCATCTCTAAATTGCCATGTAAATGTGTGTGTGTTTGGGTTGGAACCCCATCCTTGGTCCCCTGCCTTGTTCCCCAAGTCCCCTGGGATAGACTCTCATGCCCTCCAGGATCCTGTGTTACAGAAAATGGATGAATACATGACTCCAATAAAGGAATAAAAATATACTGGGATACTGTGTGTTGATTCATTTACTATTATTTTGTATAACAGCAGCTCTGACTGAAGTTCCAGCTGCGAGGCAAATCACAGGCATATATTAAGCTCTCTTTGTATTTCATTATCGTTATCTATAATAACAGCGCAATCAAAGGACACACTACAAAATCTAATTATTTAAAGCTTGATGGAGCTTGGTTACATTAAGTTAACATTTCTGGAAGGATGGAAGGAGTCTCCAGTGTCAGCAGAAAGGTGGGAGGCGAGGTAGAAAGGGGTTGTGGAGGGGTGAATGACTGTTATTATAATATATATATATATATATATATATATATATATATATATATATATATATATATATATATATATATATATATATATAAATGGCAACGTAATTGTTGTCAAATTGCTGTGGTATAAGAAGAGCAGGACACTTCAGGATGTTTTGTCGATTATTTTTCTACAACAGCAAACAGGATGCCTCATCATGTTTTACTGCTTTCTTATTACGTGTTAATTTCTATTACTCATACATAACCCTAGCAAGAGATAGATAGATAGATAGATAGATAGATAGATAGATAGATAGATAGATAGATAGATAGATAGATAGATAGATAGATAGATAGATAGATAGATAGATAGATAGATAGATAGATAGATAGATAGACTTTATGTAAGTTATAAAACACAATGGACAATGGTTTCATGAGAGAATGAGGAGGAGCTTCTTCCTGCAGGACGTTTGGGCCCTCAAATCAGCACGATCTGTAGATTTTGGACTCTTCTGGACTCGTCTGCACAACACACACTACCTCAGCTGGATTCTGCACAGCACATATTGCACTAAAATTACACACAATTGCAAACATCTGCACTTTATTCATAATAGTTACTGATCTGCATTCATTTATAGTTTTATATTCTTCTAAATGTTTTTCCTTTTTCTACCTGTATAGTTAATTCTATTGTCATAGTCTATTGTGATTTTGTTTTTATGACACGGATGAATGTGTGTATGGTTGTGAATGTGACATCTTTGAATTTGATAAAGGAAAATAATAAATGACAGCAGGATGTGATGCCATTAACACCAGAAAAGAACAGACAGACAGACAGACAGACAGAGAGACAGATAGATAGATAGATAGATAGATAGATAGATAGATAGATAGATAGATAGATAGATAGATAGATAGATAGATAGATAGATAGATAGATGACAGTGCCAATAATTGTAGATTTAATAAGCAAGATGAACTGACAGACAGAAACATAGATAGATAGATAGATAGATAGATAGATAGATAGATAGATAGATAGATAGATAGATAGATAGATAGATAGATAGATAGATAGATAGATAGATGAGAGTGCCAATAATTGTAGATTTAATAAGCAAGATGAACTGACAGACAGAAACATAGATAGATAGATAGATAGATAGATAGATAGATAGATAGATAGATAGATAGATAGATAGATAGATAGATAGATAGATAGATAGATAGATAGATAGATAGATAGATGCATTAATATAGACAAGTGCATTAATATAATCCTATGATTTGCGTTTGAAACTGTCAAAGTTTGTTATAGAAAACGAAGCTTTCTGACCAATCAGTGCTGTGGTACAATAAAAATCCCACATTCCATGTTACACAAATCATCCAACCACAATCCAATGAGAAGAGTTATGGTGAAGCAGTTGGCCGTTTATGCATAGCAAGCTGCTGTCAGATCCAAACATTCCTGATGAACTCTGGCAGAAGTGCACACTACCCTCTGCAACTGTCAACAGATTTCAAAAAGGCCGAGCCGGACACGGCAGCCAAGCTTCCTGGCTCTTGATGGACATGAAGGAGCGGTTCCGGAAGCATCTATCAGCATTCGCGTCCACACACACAAGTAGACAGGTCAGCTCTGGACAGACACTGACAAACCTGAGGTTGGACACACTGTCGCCGTGGAACATGCCAGTGCCAAAGCAATGAGTGACGGGCCAAGGCCTTACCTTAGTGCAGCTTGTGCAGAGAGAGAGGAGGGGGAAAGGAAGTGAGTGTTTGTGACACACATGCGCATACACATTCATGATGACGTGCACTTGTGTGAAAGAAAGCGTCTCAGTCGCTCATTACGACCCAGACTGTTCAAAGTGGCACAGCTCTGTCTTCTGTTCTCAGTCAGATGCTATGCTCCTGATGGATGCTTGGCATCTCAACCCAGATCAAATTTGACTTGTCAGCTCACACAAGTTGTGCAACGGCTCTACAATAAGCCATCGTGTTCTGTTGCAGAAACAACTAGGTGAGGAAATACACTAGGGATGTGATGTGAGAAAATAGTTTGCTGTGAAAGAAATGCTTACGCTTGATGTCTTTGCTTGCATTAAGATGACTTGGATAGTATCTGCCTCAAAATGTGCCATTTTTATATTTTCCAATTCTATTCAAACACTAGTTTGTATATGGGAATGATGTCCAGTGCACGGTACCCTGTATAGTATAATCTTTATTTACACGTGTGTGTGTGTGTGCATGTGTGGGTGTATAAAATCAATCACAGAACCAAGTGACAGGGGCATTTATCTTCAGCGTTGGCTAATGGGTTAATGCGGCCTACAGACTGAGCCCAGCGGAGCCCAGCGCAGTGTGTGTGCTTGTATGAGCGCCGTCGTGTGTGTCAATCCTCCCGTGGAGCCATGTTCTTAAAGGGTTGTGTTTCCACATCAAACATGAATAATTAAGCCGTTTCAGCAGGCCGCTTTAACGATAGATTACATGAGAGGAAATGGGTCAAGCACTACCAGCGTGGATCCTTGCTGCATTAAAAAAAAAAACACAGTTGTGATTAGATTTTGAACCATATCCCTCATATCATCTAACTACCACGTAGTCATCTACAATCAACTGTTCAGAATAAATAAATAAATAAATTCTTGAAATTATCACACTCTCTCTCTCTCTCTCTCTCTCTCTCACACACACACACACAATAATTAGCAAAAAGAAGATTATGGATTCTCTTTGGTCAGAAGTTGTTCCTTTGCAACTGTTGATTATGGTGAACAGGCTACTACTTTACAACTTATTTTACTTAAATGATAAGATTGAGGCATGTACTAATCACAAACTAATAAAAAGCTCACTTTAACAACAGGAGTCTTATAAATTCGCGCGTGAATAACGATCTCCTTACAAGTAAGTATATGCTAGTACATGTCCTCTCAAGGTTTAGGTTCAAGGTTTCTTCCTTTTACCATCTAAGGGAGTTTTTCCTTGCCACAGTCGCCTTAGTCACCTCAGGCTTGCTCACTTGGGACAACATCTAGGACTGTTTGCCTGTTTGTCTGTTTATATGTTTGTTGTTTTCTTGTGTCGTTTCTCATGTAAAGCTGCTTTGAGGCAATGCTCTTTGTTAAAAGCGCTATACAAATAAAATTGAATTGAATTGAATTGAATTGAATGTGTGTTATTTAATGTTAGTTACTGTAGCGTGGGATAAATCCATCAAACATGCTGTATGAGAATAAATTAAATGAACATAATTTGAAATTGTTTGGATAATTTGACATATGCAGTACACAAAATCACTGGATCACTTCCATAAGGTACATATCCATCCTTCACAGAAAGATGCACTACTAATAAACCCCAATGTCCTCTCAACCTGTTTTATGCATGTTTAATTCATATTCTTCTTTTTAGAGCATGTTTGAATTATTTAAGCACATTACAAACCTAGTAAATTCTGAGTCATTATCACATTGACTGATATCCCTGTTTCTGAGTCTCTGGATTTGCGCTAACTTTGGACTGTTGAGATTATACAGCATTATAGCTACTCTTGCCTGTGTGTAACTGTCCTTGCCTTTGGAGCGGTGATTTGGATTGAGTTTACTTGAGAGCAATTCTGTGCATGATCTGGATTTTATTTTTTAACAAGCTTATTGGAATTGGGTTTATTATGTGTAATAAATCCCTTCCATGTGGATTCCCTCTCAACCCATTTTAGGCATGTTTCATTCATTCTTACAGAGCATGTTTGATTTAGTTTACCCCAAATGTTTTTAATAATACATGAACTCATTTACATCATAGTTAAGGTTAGCTCTATATTAGTGCGCTATATGGTTTCGCCATAACTTATCAAGCTGCTTTTTTTGTCTTATTAACTTCAAGAGAAGAAGGCTAGTGAGGATCCAGAATGAGTTTTATAGCTGCTGTAATGTAAGTGATAACAGGAAGTATCTTGTTCTGTGGAAACTCCATTATATTAAATGAAACTAAATATGGCATTCAGTTACAAATCTCTATGCAATACAATAGTATGCAAAAGTAAAAATAATAATAATAATAATAATTTTGTTGGACTAACCCACTAGATTTCTGCTTTTTCCTAGATTTTGGATGGTGTCTATCGAGATTTGTCTATTCAACTGCAAAAGCATAGGTTAGGCAAGAAGGAAAGGGTGGAAAGGTCAGGGATCTGTACAGGACACAGTTCTTCCACTGTAGCCATCAGACCTCTTAGTTTCAGTGAAGGGAAACTGTCAAGCTATAAGATACAAAGACATTCTATATAATGTCATGCTTCAGACGTTTGAGGAAGAAATACATATGGGTTTGATGGTCAGGTGTCCATGAACCTTTAGCCATATAGTGCATTTGTATATCAAGTGCAAACTGTGGAAGTGTGTCCAAGATGCTTGTAAAAACCCTCCAGCTATTTTCCCTATAAAAGTGTAAAGCATCGTACCTGAGAGAGCTGATGCGGCTTTAAAGGCAAAGAGTAGTCGCACAAAAATATTTGATTCAGTTTAATACTGTGGGCTGAGCTTTATAGTCGGTCTTTAACGCAAAGAAAAATTTCATTTCAGTATGTTTTAAGGCATTACAGGATTTCTTGCAGATTTGTATTTGGACCCCGTTGTCAGCCCAATTACGCTGCAAACAGAAATAAAATAATTTGATATGATACTGCTTCTAGGCAACATGTTGGAAAAGCAAAACAAAAAAAAAATGATCCTAAAGCTATTTTTCAGCTGCATCTACAGATTTATCTTGTTGCTTTATACGCCGGTGTGAAAAGGTTTTATTTTTTATTTTTTTGTTTTAATTGTCATTTATTAGAATTAAAGGTCAGGTAGTGGCATGAGTCACTTGTTCTATACTTTATAATAACGCACATAGGTGTTTACCACCAACTTATCTAGTAATTTCATGGTAGTTCACAGTAAAACACACACAGAAGCAAAAAAAAAAAAAAAGAAAGAAAAGAATTTAAATGAAATATAGTCATTAAAGAAAAGGTCAGTAGATTATGCTGAGTCATGCTTGCCAACCGGGGTAATATAGTCAATTACAGAGATGAATCATAAAGAGAGGACGTCTGCATTTATATTTGCTATACTTTTGCTTTTGCATATAGTTAAACAACATTTCTGTCTGCCAAAGTCTCAGCGGCAACATTATGCTACTGAATATCAATCTTTGAAGGACATTCAAAAAAAAAAAAACAAAAAAAAAAAACTACACCATGAAAATGAAATGAGATGCATCCTAGCCAAGCTGTATAGCATTCACAACTGTGACTTAGTTTGTTATGACACCCGAATTGCATTCATTTGAATTACTACAAACAAGGCTTGCACTGAATATTTCAGCCATTAAAGCACCGACGGCTGGCTATTTAATTCCTCTCATAGTTCGCTTTTTCCCCCCACTTTTAATTAGGTTATGTGTATTAGCTTTTCAAATTAAGCATCTGCTGTTAACAATCTGCATATGTTGTTGTTCTACTTTGAAAACTGCAAGTCTCAAAACTTCAATCACCGCCTGTCCGTCAAATTGCAGCTTTGAATCAGAAGCAGGTTCAGATTCCCCAGGCCTCGGCTCTTTCATCGTGGAGAGCACATTTTAATTAGCGCACCAGAGTTTGGGCTTGTGCTGCTGATTTGCTGTAGAACCAAACAGTTAAAAAAAAAAGAAGCATGTAAATGAGGGCCTGTGTCACTTTTATTGCAAACAGACTTTGGTATAAATGAGCTAGTGGTGCTATGCGCTCCATATCCTTATACAAAAATACGTAAAAACAAGAGTTCTTCTTTGTTACCTTGTTTTTTGTTACCAAAGTGGAGTATTTTTTACTTGCAGCACCACTATGATACAAAATACGGAGAATGTTAATGAAGAGGAGGCTGGGGCTGATTTCTTTTTAGTCCAGACTGTACGTTCACATATCTATTATTAGCTCCACATTGCATAAGGCATTTCATGTGTTCAAAAAACAAAATCAGGGAGAAAGTGCAAAGTATCAATACAAAGTGTGGCTCATTTTTTTTTTTTTACAATATAATAAACGACTCGTGCAGAGCGTGCAGAAGAAACGCTAACCTCGGGTCATCTCACAATCAATGCCTTATATTTGGAAACTAAATTGTCAGACAATTCTGTGAGGCATTATACCGAATTATTTTGATGATAGACTTCAAAAACGAATAGAATAGAATAGAGTTTAAAAAATGTTCAGACCTCGTCGTCTATCTGAAAATACCTCTTGCTCACATGACTTTTTGCTTGGAGATCAATTAACTTACTCTGTAAATGTGCATTCAGCATAGTTTATGCACATGAATTAAAAAAAAGGAATGTAATTATCAAACCCAATTGAGCAATTTTAAGCACAGTTTGAAGATCCGGTGTTACCAGTCAGTGTTTTCCAATACCGCAAAATTCACATGAAAGCTATTCACATAGCTATTGTCAGTCATACAGTAATTTGCCCTCTAGGGGGCTTCATTATTTTGAGCCCACTTCGCTGACACATCATCGCATGTTATCAGCAATAATGAGAAAGCACATGTGACGTGTGTAATAAACATGAACGATATAGATTACTTTCTCGATTACTGATTTTTCACACGGCTTTGGAGCAGAAATTTGAAGTAAATAGACCAAGCACACGCTGTCCAGTCAATGTAAAAATTACACAAAGGGACAGACGACAGAACTGTAAGTTTAGCGTTCGAATGCGAGCACAGCGTGCTATTCGGAAGAGGCACAGCATGATAATGAAAAAAAAAATAGCCATCATTAATGGTGTCTGTATTTTAGTAAGTGTGTTCCTGTGTGTGTGCATATGATGAGATCCGGCGCTATAAGGAGCAACGGTCTCATAATAGTAATGCTTTTCCGTTCAATATCGTGACCGAGCGTAAAATTCATTAGTGCTATATACATGTGTTATCCTGGGATACGTTTCAAACAGCTTCAAAATCATTCATTTGTCTTGGCTGTGATTAAAAACGTTGCCTTGTGAGAATGTATTTTTCAGAACGTTTGCAATCATGTTTGCGAATCAAAACCATATTTATTCTCAGCGAGCACAGCGATGAGCACATTATACATTACGCATTCTGCAAAGGTTTCCTCTGCAAAATCGTTTATCAGTTTATTCCGTGACAGACCTGGCTCACAAAGCAGAGATGAAAAAGAATGAGCCTAAAAGAAAAAGTCTCAGCGTGCCTGACAAAATACTTTGCTTATTGACGTGTGTACTCGCTACACAAAGCCTATAGACAACATAACCTTATATTATTTCAGATGAAAAGCAATCACTCTAAAACTCACACACCTGTGAACACAATTGAAAATGTAAAAGAGGTTGGAATGGAAGTGGCCATTATGCTTTCTGGTTATTGCTCACATGGTCAATAAGGGGAACAAGTGGTGGTGGTGGTGGTGGTGGTAGTGGTGCAGAATATGCAAGTGGAAAAAAACGGTAGTGTGAATATGTGCGAGTGTGTGTATGAGTGTGTCTGATAGCTGTCACTACACAGAGCTTTTGTACACACAGGCTGTTAAAAGCTGTCAGACAGGAAAGGCCAAAGTGGGAGCACAATACTGATTGATGGACCGAGTTCACTTCAAGTTCATGGGAGGTCTCTACCATCATGCCATACTGACTGGCACCCACATGTCTGACATCAGCACAGGAGAAAGACAGGAGGAAGGAGAGAGCGCGAGAGAGAGTGCGAGAGAGAAAGAAAGGAGAGTGCAATTTATAATCATCTCTTTACATAACGCTTTAACAACAGCAGAATCATCTCTCAATGGCAGTATCATTTAACACACAGCTATAGATGAGGGATGGTGTATGTTGAGGTCATGCTAGCCTGTGAGTAACGGTCAAGTCATTTGTTCAACTGTGCTCTCGGCGATCAGAGAAAGACATGAAAGGTTGGGACATGAAAACCACTGGACAATGATGAACACAGGCAACTTTCTGTCATATCAGCATTATTCTCTCACAGAAAACCTGTTTGAGTCTCTGTAGTTTATATTTTAACCCACTCAATTTAGCAGTATTTATTCATTCATTTATACATTTTCTGTACCACTTATCCTATACAGGGTTGTAGGGAGCCTGGAGCGTATCCCAGGAGACTTGGGGCGCAAGGGCGGAGGACACCCTGGACCCGGAGGATCACATTCACGCACACACTACAGATAATTTAAAGATGCCAAGCATGCTATTGGACTGGGGAAGGAAACTGGAGTGCCTGAAGGAAACCTCCTGAACCACAAGAAAAAAGTGCAAACTTCATGCACACAAGACAGAGGCAGGAACTGACCCCCCCAACCCAAAAGGAGTGTGGCAAACATGCTAAATATTAATCCAGCATACCCCTGGCAGCATTTATAAATACACAAAAATACACCTTTATTGGTTTCCATAACAATTTAGAGCATGTCTCAAGATCATGATACATCACTGGCAGATCTAGAGAGAGACATTTGACCTTGACCTGCCTTATAACCAAGACAAATGCCAAATTTCCCTACAGAATTCAGTCAGTGGTGCAGGAGGTGTGTCTCAGGTTCTTACACTATTTGCATAAATCCACATAAATAAGGGATTTTCAACCAGTTCAGGGGTTTTACTAGAACAGTCACATTATTAATTCATTCATTCAGTTCAATTTAGTTTATCCTGGTCAGTGTCACAGTGAATCTACAGTCTAGCTTCATTCACACTTTAAGGTAGACAGTGCACCTACTGCCATGTTTTTGGGAGGTGGGAGGAAACCAGAGAACCAGGAAGAAACCCGCACAGACTTGGGAGAACATGGGTGAGACAATAACCTGAGCTCCAGATTGAACCAGGAGCCCTGGGGTGTTGGGGTGGCAGTGCAAGCTGAAGCACCACCATGCGGCCCTAGTCATGTTATGTGTTAAGAAATTTGTCATATTTCTGGACTAATAAAAATGGCATGGTAAGTGTTATTTTAATGATGGGAGCTGTCAGCCTCGTGGCCACACCCCTGGTGAACATCATTAAATTTCTTTGGCCAGAATGAAATTTGACTGGTTTTTGCCATTCTCTCTCTCTCTCTTTCCACTGTAGGATCTTTGTCTATTATTTTAGACAGTATTAGTAGTTTTTTATTGAATTTGCCACCCTGAAAATCTCAATAAATTAGCAATGTGTAACAACAATAATAATAATGATAAGGATGTAATTTATTAAACAGTAGCCATAGATATAATCCTTTAAAAAATCATTTGTCCAGTGTCCCTCAAAGAAACCTTGAAATGGTTCAACACAACAAACGTTCACCCTGTTGATCTACTGCTTCTTAGATGCTTTGAATGCATTTGCACTGACTTGCACAGGAGCAGAAAAGGAAGTGTTTTAATCACTTTTTAAATACCATTAAAATTATTTGCCTTTTTTTGGCACAGTGTCAGTGCATCTTAAAAGGATTCCTCCTAAAAACCAGCGCTTAAAACCCAGTTCAAGACACCAGTGTAATTGTCAGCCATTTCAGATTCATATGTAGATCTGCCATTTTTCTTTATTTTGTTTTTTTAGAGAGGTAGGAGGAGCCTGGTCTTTTTGCATATATCTGGGCACTTTAATGTTTAAAAGCAGAGCTCTTATGCAAAATGAGCGTCTGTCTCTGAAGTTTTTGACTGATCTATGCAAGAGGCAATAGCATACAAGATACACCACACCCCTACCAAATCTAAACAAACTTGACTGTAGTCAAATCCCTAAACTACAGAGCCTTTTTTCAAGAGGAGGATGACTCAACACTACTTTCACCCACATCTTTTGACTTTAACTAGAATGATATCCTAGAAGATGAGAATTATGCTGCATGTCTTTGAGACCAGGCCAACCGTCGGTGACGGAGAGCCTCATGGTCATCAAATGGCATGGCAGTCTGAGGTAGCAATGCATTCTGGCAATGATCAGCATCAAATTGGTGAAACACTCTTGCGAAAAGTGCCTTTCACAAAACCCCATCCTTTACAAAATTAATAAATGCTAATCATTTGTTTCAACCAATGGAATTTGGGAAAAGGAAAAAGGTGCACAATGTTACTCATAACAAGAGCTGTAACTACAGAGCAAGACCCTACACCATGGGGGTGGGTCTTATACCTTCTAGAAAGCGTTTAATGGGCTAGTTTCTCTCACATATTTCTATTTTGCAGTTCACTTGTCTCCAGTGGCACCGTTTGCATTTGTCTGTACTTTTTCTTTTACAGCTTTAAACTTCTCAGCTCGGAGAACCCTCGTGAGACGGTGTTAGGCAAACCTAGGTTGCAACCATTGCACCATTTCTACTCATAAGAAGGTCTGTAGCAGACATTTCACACTAGATCAGCTATTTGAACCACAACCACCAAGGGTCAGGGAATACCACAAACAAGCTCAGTGTCATTGCTCTATTAATGGAACTGCTACAGAAATCAAGCACCCAGTGTGAGCGAGAGAGAGCAAGGCACTGGACAATAACAAACACCTAACAAGTGTATCACTGTCCCAAATCCTTCTCACATTATTATTATTATTATTATTATTATTATTATTATTATTCTCAAACATACTTTTACATGCTGATCACATGGCTAACATGTACCGTCAACGATACCTTTATAGCGTCCAGGTTCTAGATGGAAAAAAAAAAAAAATCTCCTGTAATCATTTAATGTATGCGTCTAGAAGCTTATATCACAAGCGCTATCCTTTTTAACGGAAAAAAAAACAAAACACTTGCAATAGCATCACCTACTTTGCAGCCAACTGTATGGAATAATATCAGTGTTCATTTCTGTGATCTTCTTTCCTTTACAGTCGCATATTAATAATTAAGTGACTTTACAAGCGTTCTTACATATCCAGATCTTATTGACAGAAGCTTTTGCACAAATATCGCACTAAAGAAGTGTAATGAACGAACAAGAAGCGTTTGAAATAACAAGTGTTTGCGAAAGTACAACGTTGTAGCAAAAAGAACCATCAAAAAAAAACAAAAAAAAAAAACAACAACAATGTCTTTTTCCTATAAACAGCAAATATTATACTATAGTATTTTATTAGTGTCTTTAACACAACATTTTAATTTCATTACATTTTTAGCGTTTTTTTTTTTTTTTTTGCTAACACCGGACAGAAATGATGCTGTTAGCATAGCATGCTGCTTTTCTCACACGTTTATATATATATATATATATATATATATATATATATATATATATATATATATATATATATATATATATATATATATATATATAGTATATATTTTTAACATTTGATGAACGTGTCCAGATTTTTTTTGTATCATTCTACACTGAAGGAAAAAAGTAAACAACAAAAAAAAAATGTAAAAACAAGAAGAAGAAGAAGAAAAAAAAACTCTAGAAGAGAAGTATGACTTATTTTTTTTCCTGGCCTCTGTCTCTTTAATAAGCTCACACGTTATCTAGTATAACAAATGTCTAGCTGCCATCATCAAGTCCAGCCGAGGCGGGAGGGAGGAGTTTTTTTATAATGTTCAGTTTGTTCTCGGGATCGATGTTCGCGGGCATCGCCTCACCGTGTCTGAGCCAAGTGCGATATTCTCTTACACACGGACGCTTTCTTTCTGTCCTCGTCACTCGTTTCGCTCACTAACCGAATCCGGCGTTTTGACAGGCGCTCGTCCTTTGGCTTTTGAGAGGGGGAGAAAGAGAAACGGAAAGAAAAAAAAAAAGAAGAAGAAAGGGGGGGAGAAAAAAAAAAAAAGAAAGAAAGCGGTCCGCCATAGATCCGAGAAGGCGAAAGAGACACCCCGTCCTGACACCTGATTTGACAAGACAGCGTCTCTGATACTGGGATTCTACGAGAGGAGAGGAGACGAGAGCAAGAGGAGTGCGTTTAAAGCCTTTAGAAAATAAGAGTGGCTCTTCTGTTTGTTTGTCTGTTTGTTTGTGTTCTTCTTCTTTTACGGACTATTTGAGAAAACCCTGAAGTCGGCACCTATACGAATTCGAACTACGAGTTGAGAAAAATGCCGAGGAGGAAGCAGCAGGCGCCGAGGCGGGCTGCGGGTAAGAGCAGACTGACACCTATCATTCTTCTCCTTCTTCTTCTTCTTCTTCAAACCTTAACGGCTTTCCTTTTCACACCACAGCGCTCTTTTGTCTTTTATCTTCATTTTAAAGTATATCTATAGCCCGTACAAAGAAGTGAAAGTGTTCCTTAAAAGTATTTAAAGCGATTTAAGTCGTATGTTTGTATTTTGTTCAGCGAATGGATGAAAGGCTCACGCGCCGCGGCGTCTCTCATTCTCTATAGGTTTTAGGCGACTTGTTGTTTTTGATGGGATTCCTGGGTGCGAAATCTTAAGGGTCAGCAAAATGTTTGCTTGTTTGGGAAAACATCCTTCCTACAAGGCGTGCGATTTAAAACAAAGTTTCAAGTTCAGAAGTTAAAGGGAGAGAGTTGGGGTTTTTTTTTCTTTCTTTTTAGATGGATGTGCAGCTTGGCTCCAAATATCAGCTGAACTTCCGATGAACCCTTAATATCTCCAAGAGAAACGGACACACACACACACACACACCGTTAACGCACACGGTTTCAGACAGAGACAGATTTCTTTACTGATAAGCAATACTCACGTTATGTTATCTCGTATGTAATTATTTTGTCTTAATATGTTAGTATAATGTAATCCATGCTCATTTCTTAGCTACATTATTTTATTGCATTCATTCATTCATTCATTCATTCATTCATTCATTTTTATTAGCCGCTTTATAGATTTCATTTTCCTGTTTTCCTTTTCCATCCAGGCACGTGATTGGGTTGCGTGTCACGTGACCTCCACTGCTTAATTAATCCCCACTAAACGCTTAAATGAATATTTACCTGATTTGTACTATAGCAGAAGTTTTACACTTGAGTACTGGGTATCTTTCTTAACCTGTGTGTGTGTGTGTGTGTGTGTGTGTGTGTGTGGCTCTGTACAACTTCTCAGACATATTCCATAAAGTGCAGGCTGTTTAAGGGATCATTAAAGGGCTTAAAGGTCCGCTGTATCTTCCTTTCAAAGCTACAGATATAGGAGGCTGAAGTCTAGTCTGATTTGTAGCTGTGTCCTGTTTTGTTTCAGGTTTGCCTTTATCTTCACGTAATGTGTCAGTCAACAGTTATGAAGAGAAAGAAAATGTAACCACCCCCCCACCCCCCCACACACACAGAAATATGCAAACAAAGCTGATGTATATCCTAACTTCTCTTTCTGCATGCGTATAAAAATATTTTGCAAGGTAAGCATGCGAATGCAAAATATTCTAGCTCGTGAAGTGAGAAGCGTTTGCTTTGCTGTATCGCTCAAACGTCGTCGTTTAGGACAGCCGGCTGTTCATTAAAAGCAAAAAAAAAAAAATTATGTACACGTTCATATCTTGCATTTTAGATCCATTCTAAATCAAAAAGTTCTTTTAAGGATGAAACCATCGAGCCATTAATTTTTTAAAAAGGAAGGCAAGTACGTCAACACCCATTCATGTCGACCTCAAATACCCGCTTGTGTTTATAACAGTTTGGGGAATTTTTAATGTGTTTATAATGGCAGTGAACACAGCTGGTACACGGTGATCTGAGAGTTGCCAGCAATCTTCAATCCACCTCGTGACGTTGAGACTCTCTAACCGTCCTTCATTTCCTCCCACCACTCACTCACTCTCTCTCTCTCTCTCTCGCTCTCTCTGTCTCACAACACACACATCCACATACACACACACACATCCCTCCCTCCCCCTAAAAGCCCCTTTCCTCAAACAAAGGCGCAGCAATTATTGGGTGAACTTTTTACGAAGATTCCTAAGCGATCCTTTTACGCGCTGCGGGCCTACTCGCCCCGTAATCTGGTAAATGTGTCAGCCCTATGGAGAAATAAGCCTTCCAGAAGAGTTTCTTCATTGTTGAGGTAATTGTCTCCTCTCTGACAGGCACATTCATCAGTGGCTTAATGGTCAATCAAAAGTTGGCAGGCAGAGTGTTTTCATTCTTTCCTATCCACTACATTAGGAATACTTAATCAAAACGTCTCCCGGTAATGACCGTGAAGAGTTCATGACTGACTGATCCGTTGTCTGTGCCGATAGAAAATTAACAGCTCGGCGCAGGAGAGATGTGGGCCCGCAGATAAACAAATTGTGCATTAATATTTCATCTTCAAGACCTGGGATGTGCTATCAGCGGCGAATATTCCGGGCCCGTGTTGTCATTTCTCTCCGCCCGGCTCTCCCCCTCTCTCCCCTTTCTTTTATTCTTGAAGGCTTTTTGCAGCTGTAACTCATTTTGCTTGATGACTTTACTGGGGTTATAGAGAGTGACGACAAATTGATTACCTGGCAGAGCAAGAATGGAGCAGGGAGAGATGCAGGCTGACACTCATGTTATAATAATATGCTTAATGATGTGTGGAGGGGCGAACAAGGGGAGAAAGAGAGAGAGGTATTAAAATAAGACCAGAGAAGATGCAAGCAATGAGCTTTTTTTTTTCTTTTTCTCATTTTCAATTCTTTTGTGCAGGCCATAAAGATATAGCAGTACTCGGTGGGTGAAACGGCTGTTATTGTGTTATGTGTGCTATCTGCAGCTTATCATTCCACATTGTAAAAATACAGTCACTCGAGTAAAGAGCCCTTGCTGCTGAACTACACAATTAATATTTGTGGCGTGACTTTGAGAGAGTCAGCGTTCGCGTGAAGGTCGGATATATTTACCTCGGTCTATATATCCACTGTATCTGTGCTCAGAGTTAAGGAATAATTATATGACTCTTAGGGTGTAAACTTTGCTTCAGAAATGAACAGTAACCTGGGTGGAGTGCTTTCCTCCTTTTCTCGCATTTGGTAGACTGGGTACAAATTAGGGAACCGAACATTGCTGACGATGATAATCTCATCGAACAGGTTTCATTTCAACGTAGCAGGTTATTACATTAACGCGCCGGCGCCTGTGCATTGTTTTCCAACCTCCACTTATCGCTTTTACAATAGCTCCTAGTTCGAACCGTTAGCCCAATTTGCTGTTAACAAGATAAATTGGAGAACAGACAAAGGCATTAAGTGTTGCTGTGCCAGTAAGTGAGTGACAGCGGCTTCTGGGAATTGGCTAACTGTGAGTCCTCCTAAGTGGTCTGTTCTGGAAACATCTGAGGATCAAGGCAGATGTTGTTTGTCTAGTCTAGGTAGAAAAGGCAGTCCAGCGCAGTCATTTGCCTAAGAGCCATTTAAGCTCAAAGGGGGGAAAAAAGGCGTTCAATACTCAGGCATGGACACATCTGCCTTATTTACCTGGCTTAGTTTAACTCCTTTTGTTTTGATATAGATTTAGATTGAATTTCTGTTCTTAGAATACGTGCAATGCTTGCATCTGATTTTGTTCCAATCCACAGTTATCATTATGGTGCAAGCCTTGATCAGTTACAGCCATGTGCTGCACAAGGCATCCCACTAATTCCTGTTTTGTTTGTTTATGTCACTATAGTAGTTCAACCACAGGGGCTGCCATCCGGTTCTGTGGCTATGATGTCATGGTATTTCCTTTGGTCTGCTGGGTTTGGAGAGTTTGACGTGCTACGTGCGGCTGAAATAGCAGACGCAAGATGGTGCTGCATGTAGGTGAGAGAAAAAGAACAGCGGTGTGCCCTGGAGGCGCCGTTCTCTCCACTCCACTCTTTCGTGATTGGTCCCGAGGCGGGCATAGTGCTGCCTCGCACCCGTGCCACCTCTCCTTCCCTCAGAGACCTGCGCCAGTTTCCAGGCAAATGACATGATTTGATACGCCGGCGGGGGCAATTGGGCCAGCTAATGTTTCCGCACGATCATCCCTGAAAAAAAAAATAGAAAAGGCTATTTCTTGGGGTTTTTTTTTCGTTCCTCATTAAGTGCGACAATGGCGAGGTGATGGGGAAGACTTTATTGCGGCCGGACTAAAACTCATTACTCCCACCAGACATCCCGAGTATAAAAGAAATTACAAAACGACGTTTTGTCCCCGTCTCCTCAGATAGCCGGCTTGGGAGATTGAGGTCGGAGGATCAGCAGTCAGGAAGAGAAGTCGATTCCTCGAGCGAGAATGGGGCGAGGGTGAAAGGGGCCTAACAATGACACAAAACACTTTTGTGCTCCCGTTATTTGATTACTAGCAGGAATCCTGGGCGTTTCCGTGCTGCAATGACAACGCTCAGAACGATCTGCAGTGAACACACCTGAGCCAGAGAAAAGCGTTCGGGGCTCTTAACAGCTGTTCAAGGAACTCCTTTTACCTCCAAACACCTCCCATCCTCAGTGAGAAAATAGAGAGGAACAAAGATTTGGTGTGAAACCAGAGACATTCGATATTGAGCTAGGCTAATAGTCTGCCCACCTCAGGAGGCCATATGGCTCCGGAGTTGTTCAAAACAATCAGTGTAGGGTCATGTTTCCACCTCCAGATGGATCTCAGATGGAGTGGCTGTATCAGGACAAGTGCCGGGGGCGAGGATCAAATTTCCGACTTCTGTCATATTTACCTCGGTTCCCTGTGATAGGATCCTGTTCATACAAACACAAAGCTTTATTCGGTCTAAAATGTGTCACGGTCGCGAGGGGACAAGAGGAACATGTTGTACCCATTACCTAATACCCAAGACGATTTTCTTCCATAACATAATCTGAATGTCATTTGAACAACGAAACCAAAAAAAACCCCCGTAGCTTTTCCTGCATTAATACACGAACCCTGATGTCCCTGATGATCCTCACACTACATTGTGCTTTGTTTTTTGTTTGATGCGCACAACTGTAGACAAAGCATTGTCTGTGTCTTGTTCATCCAAATCGTTAAATTTTGGCACCCCACCCGTCCCCACATCCACCAATCACCTCTCACCTCCACATCTTCCTGGTCTGTCACAATTCCCGACTTACCCTCGACGACTGGCCGCACGGCACTGAGAAATAGCGTTGCTCGAAAAGATAGAAACTTCATTAATCTGAAAATGATCCGCAGTGTACCTGGTTTGCTTCCAATCAAGTGCTTAATGAGTCTCAATTAAGATTTATTATGCAAATTAACCCTCGCCTGCTACTATCTACGGGTGCAGGAGCTATGACAATATTTTGCTAATGGTGCAATCTGTAACAATTAGACAGGAAAACTTTCACAAGACTACACACTGATGAAGAAGACGGAGGTACACAGGTAAAACCGGTATATTTATCATGTTATTCGGTATCCTGTTCTTTAATTATGCTGAGCGCACGATGTCTGCTGTAATTAATTGATTATTCGATTGAGGATGCATAATGGATTTCTGTGTGATTTATTTTTATTTTTCAAAGAAAAAAAAAATAATCTACCCAAGTAGAACTTAGAATTGATTTGATACGATGTTCTATTTACGATGTGAGAGCATTTGTCATATTTTTAGTTTTTAACTACCACTAAGTTTCAGCCTTGACTTAGAGGAGAAGACATTTAATTAAAGCATCTGAAAATCACGCCGGAGAAAAAAAAAAAAAGGAATAAGACACGATCTGGAGTGCTCCAGCTAAATCTTTGCCCAGCGAGCGTTCTGACCACCTCGCCGGCTGGCCGCCGTCCAGACAGCTCCAACCCCCCCAGTGCTTTTTGCGTCTTCATTTAACACGGCCGCTGATGGCTTCTCGACAGCTTTATTGCCAACATGTTTCATGACGAGTTGTGCCACGCAATTACACGAGAACTAATTTGACGAATCAACCTCACTATCCGTACGAGCTCACCGCCTTTTTCACGCCGTCCGCTCGCTTCCGCCGGAGGTCACCGAGAGCTCGGATCAGACGGGCCACTGCGCGATCGGTTATAATGACCGGATGACCTTTTACGGAGCTTGGAAGTATTTAGCGTTTGATGTAATGTATGTGTGTACTGTATATGTTTAGCAGTAGATTTAAACCATTTTGTGAACAACCCTAAGATTAGATATAAACTCGCTTTTTTTTCTTTTTTTTTTTATAATAGATGATATTTTTCTCCGCAATAAGCTCGGCATGTCTTCTCTGGTATAAATCTCTATGAAATGTCAGCATACTTGAGCCCTGATATACCTGAAAATGTCAGTGTAGCTCACGTGTATAAATCAAAAGAAGCGCCTTTTCTCTACGTGACTAGCACGTTCCCTTATTTTCGAGGACCGTTCCAAAATAAATCATAGTATTTTTTTTTTTTTTCCTCCTGATTCACAGTTCGTTGTAATAACCATATTCTCATACACAACGTTTCAGAGCGAGTAAGTTTTAAATCCGAGCGCGCTTGCCCTAATAAAACGTCTTGTTTATGCATGTCCTTGCTGGGCGGCGAGCCCTGGGCTGCGTGCACCGGCCGCGCCATTCTTCTGCAAATAACAGCTTAATTGAAACTCATTAAAAAGCAGTGACAGCTCAGGTGTCCTTGTAGGATATAGAATAATTCAGTTGTACTTACAACTTGATTAAGGGAACTCGATGAACATATTAATGGTTTGATGTCTCGCACTGTAACAGCCTTAAAGCGTTTAATGGCATGCAGAACTCACGGAAAGAGCAGACGTCACCATACATGACACGTCACATCGAAAAGGTCATGGTTGGATTATAAAGCAGTTTATCGACAAGCAGCTCCATTCAGATTGCCTTTGTTTCAATTGAAAAGTTGCACCAATTTCAGACAACAAACTCTGATATCATACAACACAGCAGCATTCTTTTGTTTAGCCTTATATGCATACAACACACCCTAATTCTGTATTTTCCAGTTTTTTGTGACAGTTGTGGCCAAACATGGTTGATTTTGAAAAAAATAGGATTTCTTTTGTTGTGTGTGAAACTATTAGCAAAATTGCAAGAACATGAATTGAAGAGAGCTTTGGCTGAATAAGCGTTGTGATGACATCACATAACACATCTTAGCTACAACAAAATCTTAAACACCTAACCAGTGTACAAAACCTAACGAATGTTATAGTGTGATTAAGTGTTAGGACGATCGGAAAAAACGACTGGCTGGAAAATTCACAACATCGTCTGCTTCATCCCTCTGCCTGAATAACGTAACATGACCATTTCCACACCACCACATGATAACTGGCTACTTATCAACAATAGACAGCTTAACAATATGACATAAAGGTAGTAATGGAAGTGGCAGAAAGTTTACCCCCCCACACACACACCAGGAATGTGGAATTCCCAGCGAGTCGGACAAGCTGTTCAGAACATTTGAGCTTTATGCAGCAGATGAAGAGGTTCGCACAAATCAAGACCATCCACATGTACGTCGAACATCACATACCCCACGTAGCCATCAAAGAGCTAGCCAGCAAACATCGGCAGGGCTTCAGCGCCGACTCAGTGGGGTCTCTACTCTCTAAGGACTCTGTGAAAGATGCGCTGGTGCGTGCAGCTACTTTAGATTTGTTCCAGAAATCTCCAGAGGACAGCGAGTTGCAGATGGGATGATCCAGGTATATAGGAGAATAAACAGTTCAGTATGTACGTTCATTGCACGCAATTCCAGGAAATGGAACAGATAGATATGACTCCTGATTTACTGAGGAGAGACAAAACTGTGCAAAATACACACTGAAGTTCAGCTTACATTCATGATCCTGAACACTGCTGCTTAATCGCATCATGCAGTGAGGGAAGCGGAGGTCCGTATGTAGAATGATGGGGAGGATCAGGGCTAATTCAGTGCGAAGCACAAAGAGCTGCTGCTGCATGAACACCGAGAAACGTCTCTTTGGACTTTTCATGGATTTGATCCGTTTCTGGACGTGTAAGATACTCAGCATGAATTCATCAGACTTTTAGGAAAGCCATTCCTGTTTTTGTTGTTTCAGTTCCTTGCATGTGATTGGTCAGAACGAATCAGCTGAAAGCATGTATGCTGTATATCATCTAACCAGTTACTGACACATATTCCCCTGTCATTATACTAGCATTCAGTGACATTGTAATAACTTGCAGTGCACGGAATACCGGCATCATGAGGGCGATACGGCTTTTATACAGTTTAACAAGAAATTAATCTCAAATACATTAAATTTCAAATAAAAATAATTAGCTCATTTTCCTATCTATCTAGCTCCCATTCCGTTGAAGGTGAAATATAGAAGCTTTCTTTCTTCCTTGTCTTCCTCATCTACTAAGCTTTCACTTCCATTCCTTTTATTTGTTTCGTGCTTTTAACAATGGATGTGATAAAAAGCAAAGCAGCTTTTCATATAAGTATAAAAATTCAGAAAACAAATAATAAAAATGTAAATTCATCCCTAATGAGCAAGCCAGAGGTGAGGAAAAACTCCCTGAGACGATATTAGGAAGAAACCTTGAGAGGAACCTTTGAGCAGACTCAAAAGGGAACACATCCTTTCATATTTTAAGTCAGAGGTTACACTGATGAAAAAATGCAGCATTTGCTAAGGCAGCTTATAATGTCACTAACTCTTTCACTGAGACTATTTCTAGAACTGAAATTTTACTCAGTGCGGTTGGGTCGAATACGAGCACTCTTGAATACGAGCTGCTCGTCCAATCAAATTGGTAGAAGTAACCGTTGTGTGAAGAGCTCTGTAATCATTAATACTGTGAAAATGTCTGCGAAGGAGATCTTGATTTGCTTTGTAACGGTCAGAGATAAAGCTGGAAACTGGACGTTTTTCAGTCAGCGAAAAGGTTTCTCTGTAACAAACTAGATATTGTCTTACTGATTTCAAAAGAAAGAAGTGACTGTTTATTACCCATCATAACACAAGTGATAACAGGAACGAGTTCCTTGGACATTCCACAGAACAATAAATGAACAGGAAGTGGCGTCGATGTGTCAATATTGAATTTAACTCAAGTGAAGCGCTTCATTACGGGAATCTCAGCGCAGCATCGCACCACCCCAGCGTGAACTCTAGCATCAGGCTTTATTCCTCTTGCACTGCAGCGCTTTCCAATTCAAACAGTGTTTAATATTAAATGTCATAGTTTTCCTGTTCGCACTTTGTCAGAGATTTGACTTTCCTGAAGTGCTAACCAGTTTCCCATTTAGCCAAGACTTCTCAGCATTTGAAGCGATCCTGTTTAAGTGTAATCGAATAATATTTTGCTCTCTTTAAACACTTCAGTATTTTCAATCCTATAAAGCTTGATCTTGAAGAATTGATCGTGACCATTTTGGCCATTATACTGCCTCAGTATCAAGAAGTGAGTAATTCACAACATTAAAGCGCATTTGGTCATCTATCTCGCTGTCACTTGTATACAATAGACTGAATAGTATTTTGACGAATAGGCTGAACTGATATTTTTATCTGGCTAATGGGAATTTTGCCCCAAATTGATGGCCCTTATAATGAGTATATGACTAATATTGTAATTTAGAATGTGGGCAAACGAGAAATTATGAAATTATGCAGAGTTACACTGAGCTGATAAAATGAGCTCACTAAAGATCTAAAATAATGTCATTCCTCCAATTAATTGGGTTTTCGGGAAACATTCTCCAGCTTAGCAAAAGATTCAGTCATTTAGCAATCGGTTAGAAGATTGGAAATTAGTCCAACAGATTTTCTAACAGCCAACTGAAACTGAACATGTTTCACACGATACACGGCTTGAACGGCATTCTAGTTTAAAAATTCAGCCGTCGAAACCCTTCAGATATCCCTGCCATTAGAGATGCTGGTTAAGATGTTACAGCCATGCTAAACAAAAAAAAAGAAAAAGAAAAAGAAAGAAGGAGAGAGAGAGAAAAAAACGAGAAAACAGACGCTCCTGTTATTTATACAGTCAGTACACAACGTAGATACACAACATTGGCAGCCTTCCAAAATATAATTATCCCCATTTTGCTTAATATCAGCTTTAAAAAGTCGCTCTGTGAAACTTAACATGGCACGAAATCAAGAAGTGCTTGCCGAACCAAATCAAAATCCCCCACACATCTGGCCTCATCCCTCAATCTCATCATTCCTCTGACATTTCAACGAGCACGTCTCTCTTCCCCACCACCACCATTTTGTAAATTTGAAAGGGGGAATTTCCTCAAAGGAGGGATTTATGGCTCCGAGCTGGCTTCACATGATTGATAGCGCACAGTGGAGCCTTTGTACAGGATGATGCATGCCTCGATGTGGGCCAACTGTATCTGTCTGAAACAAAACACGATGCCAGGCCTTTCAGTGCGCTCTCGCTGTTTGACTCAGCCAGAGGAGGGTTCCTGTAACCTCTGTGTGGGTGGACTCTCTGGATATGAAAGGGTAAAAGTGTTGAGAAACTCACATTAACGTCTAGAAGATCTAGCTAAGAAGTAGGTCGGGATTTCAACTCGGGCTCGGCTCAGAGCGCTTCTCAGGCTACAATTCAATTCGTCTCATATCTAAAGCGTTTCGTAGTCACGTAGAAGCGTGTCATCGTTGGCACCCAGCGAGGGGACAAGAGATGACCAATCATGACAAGTCTCGCTTCAACTCCTAAATAATTACGTCAGTGTCTTACTCAGATTCCCAGGCATCAGTCTGTGGTGACAAAACAGTTTTTCCCCCTCAATTCCACACATGCACACATTCTGGATTACAGTATTCTATTTTTGGATACTCATATTCATGTTTATTCGCTCATTACACTGGAAAACAACATGTAAAAAAAACATGTAATCTGTAGAAGATTGTCCAGTGTGAAATTGCAAAATAGTTTATTTCAGAATTTCAGCGCTGTGTATTTGTGTGTTGTCTACCGGGGAAAAAAAAAATGCTGGTGATTTAAAGCTGAGTTCAGGAAACACAGACTAATCACCTGCATCCCATTTGCTTTTCTACTTTTGATCATGTATTTATGTTTAAACTTTTCCAGTCATTGCATTTAACCCTACATGGATTCAACAAGCAAGCAAGCAAACAAACAAATTTTTAATAGCTGCAAAATGTAGCCTAGTAACAATAATAATAATAATAATAATAATTAGGTTTATTATTTTTGTTTTTATAGCACTTACAAGGAAAATACAAGGAGTCATAAATTTCATAATCTTAGCATTTATACAACGTTAGCATAAATGTCAAACGTTACTACAGCGATTAATAAATAACAACATAATTAAAACAACCAACAGTTAGAAAAACAATCCCACCATCCCCATGTTTCATTACTGCTAATTACATGCTGTGGCTGGGGTTATTATCTCTGTTCAACCTTCACAGCAACACACACACGCTTTTCCTATTCAACTTTTGATGTTATTTTGTTTTCGCCGGCCTCCCCTCATGGCTCCCTCGCACTCGTCTCTTGACCCTTCACTCAGTTCCCTTCTTCCAGCTGTTCCTCTCAGAGCTGGAATGGCCACCGTGGACGCCTGCTTGCCTGAGTGGAGCCATGTGTGCCTGTCCTGGGAAAGCTGAAGGCCTTGCTGGGATAAGCACTCTAATACCTGCCATTACGCACCCAGAGGGAGTCATTAAAGCTCGGCCCATTCGTTGCAGATCACAGGCAAATGAACGCTGCCGCTCGTCCGGTTCCGGACAACTCCCATAAGAGTGGCAATGAGACCAAGCGAGTGCCCTGAGCGTAGGCCACTTCCTGCCAGCACCCTCTCCTACAAATCCTCAACTATTTCTGTTTCGCAAAAAACGCTAGTCCTAAAGGCAGGCTATTAGCGGGTTAGTCACATGAGGAAGTATTCAGCCTGCTTACTAACACTACATCCAGCGTATACTGTACTGCATTATTTATTTCAACACATTGTTCTTTTGTCACTGATTTTGCTAGGGTGAAAAAAGAGGATTTTTAAGAGTTACATGAATGCATTTTCTTCTGCTTATTTAGGAACATGGTTATCAGAGAGGGGACAGGAAAATCCAGTGCTTGAGAGTGTTATTTTTTTATATCCAGTATATTGTATGTGGACACCTTATTAGGAACACCAGCACATGCAGATACAGGTCAAGTGCTTGCGTCAAGGTTCAAATCAAAGCATGGGGAGTAGAGATTGTATCTCAGAGAGTCAGCTCCTCCAGGATTTCGTGATTTTGCGATCACAGAAATGAGAAATAAACACAGATTTGGGCCAGGATGTGATGTGTGATGACACACGTTTCGGGCCACAGTCTCTTCAATTCATGTGCAGCAAACAGCAATCAGCTCTCATGCCTCTTTACTAGTAGTAGTTTAATTGAAGAATCCCGTGCTTGCAGTTCTAGTTTTCCTCAAAACATTTTTCAAGTTGATTTTTGAGATAAACCGCAGAAAAATCCAGTCATCAAATCGGCTGCGTAATCGTCCAGGCATTTTTGTATGTATTTGTATAGGGCTGATGTATGTATTTCATAGACTGCCGATCCCCCGAGTCTCTTAAGTGTACACAGAATGGTGTGAAAAACAAAAAACATCAAGTGAGCAGCAGTGCTGTGGGTGGAAACTTGGAAACCAGTTGATCAGAGAGG
The DNA here is from genome assembly GCF_019097595.1 of Hemibagrus wyckioides. NCBI lineage: Eukaryota > Metazoa > Chordata > Actinopteri > Siluriformes > Bagridae > Hemibagrus > Hemibagrus wyckioides. The sequence goes on from NC_080724.1 coordinate 7,329,980, forward strand.
AGCAGAGGAGCAGTCTGCACGTAACCCAGCCCTGTGGTGTTAGAATGAATAGAGCAATGTTTCCTGGCACAGGTCACGCTTTCAAATCCGCCTGTCGTGAGTTATTGAAACCAATAACTGCAGCTCAGTATCAATAGGATACAGCTCTTCTGCGGCTCCATTAGGATTAACTGCAACAGTAAAGCAGGTAGAGAGCTTTAGCATGGATTTATGAAATTCATCCGTGTCAGTGAAAACTTATGCAAATGACTGCACTGGCACAAGGCTTGCGTGAGACGGCGGGGGAGGGAGACGTGGCTGAGGTGCGTTCTATTTTAGAGAGGGACTTCCTGGTGATCGCTCAGATACACGCAGCCATGTGCCAACCTGCTAGCAGATGGCCTGAAGATGATGTGAGCTTATTAGTGCAGTTCAACGATGTTCTCCTTCTATATACAAACCCCCCACTCCACTCACCACCAACCCCAAACACACCACCCACCCCACCCACTCCACCCACTCCACGACATCTGGAGCATGTGTTATGACACAAAAGAATCAATTTGTTTTGTTTTTTTCACGTGTGTGTGTGAGTGTGTTGGCTGTTTGGAAGCACAAAATATTGAAAAATATTTATTATTATCTCTTAAGTAAGGACTAAGCGAGCTGTAATAAGAAAATCCTCAATGGAGGAAAAAGCGTTACTCTTCTACCCTGAAGCCGATTTATTTATTTATTTGTTTGTTTGTTTAAGAAACCCTCGATGCTTTTTATCTGTTACTAATTACATTTAATGCTGTGGAACGTCCAAGAAAGTTAGTTCCAGTTAGCGCTTGCATTCTAACAGTCCTCCATCTCTCCTGAACTTTTATATTTATTTTGTCTAATGATAAAATTTAAAAAACAGACTTTCCCATGGGTTTTAGGTTACTGTTACAGCTGCATGTTACTGCGACTGTTACAAAGCACTGACACTCGAGACTCTTTCCTTAAATGTTACACAACTCCTCACAGAAAAGTTTCCCATATCAGCAATCGGATTATTTTCTCTTGTAAATAACAACAAAATGTGTTTATTACTAGGCGTAGATTTGTGTAGTGCTTCCGTTGTGCAAGTCGCTATGAATTAATGGTTACTATAGAAACCGCAGTGCATTAGATCAGTTGCGTTCATATAAACCTGTGATTTTATTTATGTATTTATTTATTTATTTATTTATTGCTGTTTGAGAATATTTGACTTTGTACTCTTTGTATAATACACTCGAGGGCCAGTTTATTAGGAACACAAGGTTTATAAGTAGATCCATCGGCTCGTTTTGTCAGATACACTTGTGCGCTGTTACTGACTGCGGCTCATCTGTTGTCGTGCCAGATTTTGCAGGCCCCCCCCCCCTCTACCCCTCCCATCACTGGAACTAAACCATCATATGACCACCAGTGACCACCCGTGATCTAAAGGTCCGTTCTCAGCCGGAGTTGTTACAGCCGGTGTCACGGTTCCACAGACACTTATCTCAAAAAAATACAAACGTGTTATTGTTGATTTCTGCTGTTTCACACCTCGCTGTCATTAATTTTTTTCCTATAACAGCACATTTTTATTGTGTTTCAGTTCATACTTGATGTACGGCTGAATGTAGAGTGTGTGTGTGTGTTGCATTTGACCAGGCTTTGGCCCCCATGCCCCTGTTTTGCTGGGACACCCGGGACCTCCTGACACCCCGATTCATGACTCATTGCTTCCTGCTTGCTCTGCTCACACTGATCAATCATACAGATTTGTGTGTATGTGTGTGTGTGTGTCACCGCACACATGTGGCCTCCACAGAAAGCACCTGCTTGATGCCCCTCCGCTGAGGTGCTGTCACTTTGGCGTGCCTTTGACTAATCTGCCTATTTTGACTCATGCTTCGTGTACTAAGGGTTTGTGCATGCGTGTGCATTCAAGCGTTCATCCAAGTATGAATGACGGCGTTTGCAAATGTATTCGTTGTCACAATACGGACACATTTACAATAGGAAACCTTTTCCATATTTCCTTAAATTTTTAAAGGTTTAGAGGCATTTTTGCAAATTGTGTGCGTGCAGCAAAAACATTCATGTTGGTGTGTATTAAGTCATGTGGTGTGTGTGTGTGTCTGTGTGTGTTCATGTGCTTGCAAGACTTCATGCCAAAAAAAATGATTTGTTGTTACAAATTAAGCATATTTTTTTGACTCTATTTCTGTTTTATTTTTCAGTACTTTTTTTGTATGAAACATCTGCACATGTCGAGTGTGAGTGTGATTGTGTGTGTGTGTGCACGCACGTGTGCGAGGTAGCAGTCACTGTCCAGACGCCTCCTTCAGGGAGCTCATCAGGCTTCGTGTTCCCTTCCCCTTGCGCCTCGGGCCATCCATATTCATTTCCTGCACTGATTTAGTGGAGATGAAGAGAGAAGGCTGGCTTTTCTTCCCTCCCTCCTTCCTCGGTCTGCCGTCTCCTTTCTGCTACCTCACACGACATCATCGTAATTGTGTTGGATTAATATGATAGTTCAGTAGGCCCACGTCAAATAAGAGTAGCTTTACAGTGCTGGAGCTGCCTACTGCCACTCAGTGACTTTAACATCAACGGCGTGTTTCAAACTGAAGTACACTAAAATCTGCACAAAGTCTGTGTGATTAAAGTGTTTCATATTATCAATATACCTATATACTGCCATCACAGATAGATAGATAGATAGATAGATAGATAGATAGATAGATAGATAGATAGATAGATAGATAGATAGATAGATAGATAGATAGATACTTTATTCATCCCGGTGGGAAATTTACAACTTCCAGTAGTATCCACAAGCATAAGTAATAAGGTAATAAATAAAAAATAAAATAGAAATATAAAAAAAATACTAAATACTACAAATGTAAAGGTATAAGAGTTAATGAGCTGCATTATGAAAATGATCTTTCAGCGAATTTGCTATATACATACATATATATATATATATATATATATATATATATATATATATATATATATATATATATATATATATATAAATATATATAAATTTTGAATGATAATGAGACAATGAGATGAACATGTACAGTGGATGAACATGTACAGATGAACATGTACAGATGAACATGTATATATATATATATATATATATATATATAAATATATATAAATTTTGAATGATAATGAGACAATGAGATGAACATGTACAGTGGACAAATGCAAAATACATTAATGGGAAAAATGGGAAAAGGGAACAGCAGAACGCTGTTCTGGCTATATCAGAAAACAATTTCGGTGAAAACTTCAATATAAAATCTGAAAAAATTCAACAGAAAATCCGAAAATTCAGCAGAAAAATTCCAAAACAGTACAACAAATAAAAAAAACACAGCAACAAAAGCAAAAACAACAATAGCAAATCAGAAACATGCAAAAAAAAAAAAAACGCAACAGGAAAACAAAATAATAAAATAAAAATAATGAAATAAAATCAGCAAAAGAAGTCAGAAAATGCAGCAGCAAATGCAAGAACAAATATAAAAGCCCTACAAATTCAGAAATGCAACAGCAAATCAGACAATGTGGCTGCAATAATTCATAACTATACACGATCAAACAATCTGACAGCAAATCAGCAAAAAAAAAAAAATCAGAAACAGAGCAAATCAGAAAGAAAAACGCAAAAGACAACCTAAAAGAAAAGGAAACACAAAACAACAGGAAGTCGGAAAACACAGGGGCAAAACCAAAATCGTACAAAAAAAATTATTTTTTTAGAAAACAAATTAGAAAAACAATTAATCAGAACAAAACACTCTCGGCAAAAAAAAAGTAAACAGCAAATTCAGAACGATAAATGTGACTGCAAAAGAAAATCCACAACAGATTCAGAAACACAAACTGAAAACACAACATTAAATGGACCGTATTGCACATTACATGCTAGTTGGATATCGGACATGGCGGATGATTGTCTGTTATCTATTCAGCGTAGCAAAAATTATTTATTAGAAAGTTATTACATTGTTATTATTATTGTGAGGACCTGATTATTTTTCTCAATAAGCCAACTTTCTTCAGGCATGTTTTGAGTTTTCACATTTCCGTAATACAGCATATCTACACTCATAACCATCATACAAGTGTTCATAATACATAGATAGATAGACAGACAGATAGATGACAGACAGACAGACAGACAGACCGACCGATCGATAGATAGATAGATAAAAAATAAATAAATTCTCATACTGTGCTGTAGCCAATCAGCATCAGGGGTATAAAGTTCACCATGGACGAATCTCCTCTTTCTATTCTGGGTTAATCTTGTTTCTGAGTTCTTTGCCATTTTTGCTATTTTCTTGGCATTTTAGGGGGGGTTTCTGTTGCATTCGTTTGTTTGTTTGTTTTCTAGCATTTGTTTCATGTTGCTTTTATGCGTTCGGATTTGCTATTTTAGTTACACAAAGTAACACAATGGCTCACATTATTCAACAAAACCCATAAGCCCGACTTCAGAGCTTCAGTCGCTCACCAGTATTATTATAATACAATATGCAATTATACAATACACTATTATTACATTAATATAATGCAAAGCTTTGTGTTGACTTTTCCCTATTTAAGATTAAAAAAAAAAAAATTTAAAATGCAGTCAAACAGAAAGGATAGCCTAGTTGTAAGACCTGAAATCAAACACACCCTGCATTTCATGTTGAAGGAGAGTAAGGGAGGATGTATAAATATTGCTGTGTAGCTTTTATGTAGCTCTGTGTTGTTTATGTAGCTCTGTGTTGTTGTTAGGTAGCTCTGTGTTGTTTATGTAGCTCTGTGTTGTTGTTATGTAGCTCTGTGTTGTTATGTAGCTCTGTGTTGTTGTTATGTAGCTCTGTATTGTTATGTAGCTCTATGTTATGTAGCTCTGTGTTGTTGTTATGTAGCTCTGTGTTGTTGTTATATAGCTGTGTTGTTGTTGTTATGTAGCTGTGTTGTTGTTATGTAGCTGTGTTGTTATGTAGCTGTGTTGTTGTTATGTAGCTCTGTGTTGTTGTTCTGTAGCTCTGTGTTGTTGTTATATAGCTGTGTTGTTGTTGTTATGTAGCTCTGTGTTGTTGTTATGTAGCTCTGTGTTGTTGTTATGTAGCTCTGTGTTGTTGTTATGTAGCTCTGTGTTGTTATATAGCTGTGTTGTTGTTGTTATGTAGCTCTGTGTTGTTATATAGCTGTGTTGTTGTTGTTATGTAGCTCTGTGTTGTTATGTAGCTCTGTGTTATGTAGCTCTGTGTTGTTGTTATGTAGTTCTGTATTGTTGTTATGTAGCTCCGTGTTGTTGTTATGTAGCTCTGTGTTGTTGTTATGTAGCTCTGTGTTGTTTATATAGCTGTGTTGTTGTTATGTAGCTCTGTGTTGTTCTTATGTAGCTCTGTGTTGTTTATGTAGCTCTGTGTTGTTTATGTAGCTCTGTGTTGTTTATGTAGCTCTGTGTTGTTGTTATGTAGCTGTGTTGTTGTTTATGTAGCTCTGTGTTGTTTATGTAGCTCTGTGTTTTTTATGTAGCTCCGTGTTGTTATGTAGCTCTGTGTTGTTTATGTAGCTCTGTGTTTTTTATGTAGCTCCGTGTTGTTGTTATGTAGCTCTGTGTTGTTTATGTAGCTCTGTGTTGTTTATATAGCTGTGTTGTTGTTATGTAGCTGTGTTGTTTATGTAGCTCAGTGTTGTTTATGTAGCCCTGTGTGGTTTATATAGCTGTGTTATTGTTATGTAGCTCTGTGTTGTTTATGTAGCTCTGTGTTGTTGTTGTTATGTAGCTCTGTGTTGCTGTTATGTAGCTCTGTGTTGTTTATATAGCTGTGTTGTTGTTATGTAGCTCAGTGTTGTTTTATGTAGCTCTGTGTTGTTTATATAGCTGTCTTGTTGTTATGTAGCTCTGTGTTGTTTATGTAGCTCTGTGTTGGTTATGTAGCTCTGTGTTGTTATGTAGCTCTGTGTTGTTTATGCAGTTCTGTGATGTTATGTAGTTCTGTGTTATGTATCTTTCTGTTGTTTTTATGTAGCTCTGTATTGTGTTATGTAGCTCTGTGTTGTGTTATGTAGTTCTGTGTTATTGTTATGTAGCTCTCTGTTATGTAGCACTCTTGTTTTTATGTAGCTCTGTATTGTTATTATATAGCTCTGTTGTTTTTATGTAGCTCTGTTTTGTTATATAGCTCTGTTGTTTTTATGTAGCTCTGTTTTGTTATATAGCTCTGTTGTTTTTATGTAGCTCTGTGTTGTTTTCATGTAGCTCTGTGTTGTGTTATGTGGCTCTGTGTTGTTTTTATTTAGCTCTGTGTTGTGTTATGTGGCTCTGTGTTGTTTTTATGTAGCTCTGTGTTATTATATAGCTCTGTTGTTTTTATGTAGCTCTGTGTTGTTTTTATGTAGCTCTGTGTTATTATATAGCTCTGTTGTTTTTATGTAGCTCTGTGTTGTTTTTATGTAGCTCTGTGTTATTATATAGCTCTGTTGTTTTTATGTAGCTCTGTGTTGTTTTTATGTAGCTCTGTGTTATTATATAGCTCTGTTGTTTTTATGTAGCTCTGTGTTGTTTTTATTTAGCTCTGTGTTGTGTTATGTGGCTCTGTGTTGTTTTTATGTAGCTCTGTGTTGTTTTTATGTAGCTCTGTGTTATTATATAGCTCTGTTGTTTTTATGTAGCTCTGTGTTGTTATATAGCTCTGTTGTTTTTATGTAGCTCTGTGTTGTTTTTATGTAGCTCTGTGTTATTATATAGCTCTGTTGTTTTTATGTAGCTCTGTGTTGTTATATAGCTCTGTTGTTTTTATGTAGCTCTGTGTTGTTTTCATGTAGCTCTGTGTTGTGTTATGTGGCTCTGTGTTGTTTTTATTTAGCTCTGTGTTGTTTCATGTAGCACCTGGGTCCTGGAGAAACATTGTTTCGTTCCATATGTGCTATGTCAGCTATATATGGTTGAAATGACAATAAAAGCTTCTTGACTTGACCTGATAATTACCATGTACAGTCAGGAACTGCTTGGTGGCAGTGGCAACAGTAAGAACTCAGGGGGATTACGGAGTAATGTGCAGTAAACAAAAATAAAAAACTGTTGCTTGTTGTTCAAAAGCGTCTGAGCGAGTCTAAGAGCATTGCACAAGAGTGAAAAAGGAAGGAAAATGTTGAGTTTAACTCTCAGTTTCTCGCCGTTTCAATTGTTTGTAAATTGTAGGATTTGCATATTTTTGAATGAATTTTTAATGATACAAGAATACTGCCGTGTTAAATTGCGTTGCTCCAATACAAAAGGCGTTAAAGGTTGGTCTAGTAATTAAATACAATCAGAATAAACAGCACTGGATGACGTGGCAGCGTAGTGCTGTGTAGAAATGTTGTGTAGAAAATGTGAGGCGAATAACTGCAGTACCCACAACACGACACTTTACTATGCTGATACCAGATAGGAAGATAGGACAGATCAGATTTACAGTCATTTACACTTTAACAGATTGAGCTAAGTTAATATGAGTCATGTATGTACTCTGGGCTTATTATCCTGGCGTGCCTTTTTGAAACAGTTTTGTCCCTGGGCTGTCTTTGATGCGCACCGTTCTGAGTGTCTGTCATCTCGAACAAAGGGGAGACACGGCAAGGCATTGTGGAGCCGGATGATATCGTTGCATTAGCCGCACCAAAGTGAATCAAACCCGTGATTAAAGCGGTGGGTGTATCTTTTTTGCTCTTCCACACGAGGAAATTGACAGTAATAAAAAAGAAGTCAGATGACTTAACTCTGTAATTACCAGAGCGCTTTGATGATGCTGTACGGTTTTAGCGCGTGTTCTTTAAAGGCTGCCACTGTTGAGATTAGTTAAGCCTCTCCAGAAGCTTCCACAAAGAACTGGGAACTGCGCGGTGTATTAACTCGAGACGCACGTTGGTCTATTTTAAACGTGTTTCTTCTGTTTCAAAGCCACACACACACACACACACACAGATCGAGGAACCTCAGGCTTAGATCATGAGTGGTAGGAATGTGCAGCTGCCTACAGGCACAATGAGTAAAAAGGGTGTGTGGTTTTGCAAACAGCCCACACTGATCATTATTCATGAAAGGCAGTCATATGAAGGCTCAGCCTTATTTCTCTCAGAAATGCGCTTGTATTGATGAGTAGAAAGAAACGCTTTAGTCAGACACGCAGCATGCACATGACCCTTAAATCTGGGTTTCATAAAAGTAATCAAACATGACAGTCTGTGCTGTCAGGATCAAGCGAAGCAAATAGTTATTATTTTCCTATAACCGCAATCTTCGAGGTGTTTTATTCCTCGTACACCACAGCAATTCAGCTGATTATTATTTATTTATTTATTTACTTATTTAAGAACAATACAGTCAGTGTGGTGGAAAGGGAACAGTCAGAACTTCTCGCAATCCCCCCCCCAAAAAATAAAATTCATTTCTTTTTAAACAGCATGTTTCTAAAGTCTTCTATTCTGTGCTCGTGTCCTGTGTCGATGTCTCTGCATTCTCCTCTTTATGTAAGCCAGCTCAGGCAAGTGCACTCTGAAATTTTGGCCCTCAAGTAATTGACCCGTTTTGATAAACGCCCCTGAATGACACGGGCATAATTCACCCTAAAAGTTTGCACTGTCACCGGGATGAGCTAACTGTCTCGCACAAATATATGGGTGCAATTTTCGAAATAGGTTTATGGCGATCCTTGGGAGAGGAGGGTGAGATAGTGATATTACCGACTTTATTACTGCAGCCGAACATCATCCGGCACCTTGCCCTCCCTGTATCTCTGTCTCTTGATTCCTTTATATCTCTTTTTTTTTCTCCCCTCCTTCTTTTATCATACCAGGTAGTGCAGTAGAAGAGCAGCCAGCCCATAAGCTGGAGATATAACCGAGCGGGTTACAGTAAACATTTCCAATAGTCATCGAGGGTGTTGAAGATGAGAGTATTTTCATACGCCGCGTGTCGGTACGTGTAAATATTCTGGAAGAATCAAATGAGCTCAGTTTGTTACCTCGTAGGCCTTTAGTCCTAGACTATTTTTGCATCAGGCTGACAGCTTTGACACTGTGTTCTAGTTGAGATGTTGATTTGCTGAAATGTCGGACTTCTTGTAAGATCAGCATATTGCAGGATTATATTTATTTCAATTTCCGGATAGATACAGAAAATCGCATATCCCCCACACTGAGCCGTGAAAATAAAATCAGAATAAAATTACAGTGCTTACTGTAATAATCAAGAGTGGACAATTCATAAATCCATTAGCAAGCCCATTTGGAATAGTGGAAGCTCTAATGTACTGTCCAGTCCTTTTTTTATCAGAGTGTCTGAGGTTGCACATCTGTGTTTGTGCCATTGATAAAAACGATAAAAAAGTGTCGTTTACCAACATTCGGCAATTCGAGCTGTTGTCTTTTCTCGTCTCGTCACTTGAGAAAGATATTATTAACAGCAAGATGACGTGTTTTCACATACTAAGGCTGCATGTTGTCCATGCAGACTAATTAACGTGAATCGTAAGAGCTGATGTATGTAGTTCAGCCGTTGGTATCATTCTGTGTAGTAAATGCTAGAGTTACAGCACTGAAACATAAAGACACTAATATAAAGACACAGGTTTTTGAACGCCACCAGGTTTTTGAACGTCACTTGCCAACAGTCAGATGTAGGGTTTTGCTGTATTTTTGAAGGGGTACGCCAAGACAGGACACAAGCACAGGTAAACTCATACATTTTACTCCAAACTTTACAAGTATCATGATCATTATCCGACCCCCTGGACAACAGAGAAAGCCTGAAACGCAGGTGAGGGTCTTCAACAGGAAGTGAAAAAAACAAGAGCATAATGAGAGGAACAAGGCTAAAACTTTACAAAAGGAACGCATGGTAAGACTTTGCAAAGAAGTAAAGATGCAGGTGGATATGAATAAATAAAATGAATCACAGGTGGAACCGAGAACAGCTGAATACAATTGGGATCGCAAAACAGAGGCCAGACCCAAATGAAAACAGAGCACATGGCTACATAAACAACCAAACAACCCACATACGATTCAAAACATTACTAATTTGTCCACTATTGTTACTCCCGCTACTATTAATCTTAAGAAACTCGGCGTGTGTATTACAGGACCCGAACACAAAGCAAAAAACAGACAACTAACAAGATGATGGATGAAGATGAGGCAAGAGAAGGACAGTCATGGAGACCCAGAGATAGTTGCAACACAGAACAGAGTCGGTTGCCAGATCCTCATGCATGTGTATGTGTAGGGTATAGAATTAAAGGAGCGTAGTTTAAAAAGGCTGCAGAGGTTAAAAGGAGACGTTTGTAGGATTATTATGTACAAAATGAAATACAGGATAAAGAGTTGAGGGTACTGTGTGATTTATTCACCACTAAAGTGATTTTCTTTTGCCTTTTTTTTTTTTTTTTTATTTAATTTGTTCTAAATGAACGATGCCTTGTCACACACTGCTTCCCACAAGGCAGATCAACAAAGTCTCTATAATCGACGTCTTTAAACAGGTGTGAACAAAAGGATCACTGTTGCAATGCCATCCAGCTCTCATGCCACAAAAACCCTGCACCACTCCCTTTTTGGCTGCCGGTGAATGTTCCCCTTGAGCAGGGTTGATGGGTGTTGACCGAGGCCTGTGAATGGACCGTGTTGACTGGCAGCAATCAGTCATGTGCACTGGAATAACCTAATGAAGCCCAGGCCTAGATTACTGTGGGATCTTTCTCAGCTCTCAGGAAGGAGCACAAGATTTCAGCCGTGCTGTTTACTCAACGCTGCCGTCCTCGGCGTGATGTCCATGAATGCGATTCTTTAATATAACTTAGCCCTTTTTATTAACCGTGTGCAGGACGTGAGTGTGGTTAGGAAATGAGATGAGATTTGTCAGTCATTTTAATGAGAGAGAGAGAGCATAATTTTATTCGATGACATTTGTATTGTATCATTTAGTTTGTCTTAAGCAGCATCTCAAATCGCATGTTTATGCACTATTCTACTATTATACTATACTGCACTATTATACTAAAAAAAAATTTTTTGAAATGCTGGACACTTCACACACTCAGCGCTTTGCTTATGTAGGGAGAAGGGGGCGGGGCTTCCAGGCACTGACGCTGGATGACCAAAAAATTCCAAGATGGCCAACGACACTCCGGTGGAGTGGACAAATGTCTAGCTAGTGGCGACACATTTTGTGCATCTGACATCATTTGAGATCGACTGGAAATGTCTTCCAGTTAATTTAGTGTAAGTGTTTAGTAAGTTATTTGGTATACAGCTTTTTAAAAGTCTTTCCCAAGATGCAAGTCCACCAGAATCGACAAGATGCAATAGACTTGTATCTTGGGAAAGACTTTTATTTGGGGTAAGATGATATGATGTTTGGCCGAATTTCTTGTAATTCTTTCAGCAGGTAGCAGGACTGTACAGTCTTGATACATGTGTTAAAAGCCTTTTATGTTGCTCTCCACAGTCCCCAAAATTTGCACAAACCGGAAGGTCGAAACATAGCTCGCCCACGTAAAAAAAATAGCCGAGGAGTCGCTTTGAACAGGCAGCTTTTTGAAAACGGTCAACGTTTCAGATGCCGTATAAAAACAGTCATTAAATCACTGGGTCAGGGAGCAGGCAAGATGATTCAGAACCGTAATTCAGCATGGGAGGACAGCACAGAAGTTTTAATGCACCCCACTTTTAAGGGAAGGAAGGTGAAAGGACTGGAGAAGTTTGGGGCACACCGGAAAAAAAAAAAAAAAAGTTTCACAGACAAATGCGAAGCAGGGGAGTGAAAAATGCAAAGCAGATGTTTTTTGAGCCATTTTAATGGTGATGAAACATTACCGATGCCATTACTAAGCTCTTTTATGGCTCCTTTTAATCCTCTTCCTGCCTGAGGTAAGGAACCCCTTGTGGTGCAAAAGCAGCCTCTTTGCTTTCGAGCGACAATTTGAAGCCATTTCCAATTCATTTCCTAATCTGCCACAAGGCTTCGCAAGCTTTCCTTTGCAATTATTATTTCTAAAGAGAAAGGGGGGAAATAGTCACTGTACTCAGGTAAATGCATTGTAGACTCCTGTGTGTGTATTTTGTTTATATTCATATATGGTAGGGAAAAGAAATCCTGCCTTTTGGCTTATTGTGGTATCTGTTTACATTCACTTCATATTTTCAAAGATAATGACTTTAAACAGGGTGATGGTATGGTAGCAGGATGCAAAGTCTTTTAATGTTTAAATGGAATAATTACTACTGATTTTCTTTCATGGCCTAAATATGATCGACATCACACACATATCTAACAAAATATAAAAGCCACAGTGATGTGGTACAGGTGCTACATATAAAATGTAAAATAATAAGATGTGCTGGATCAAGTGCTATTTTATAAGCTGCTAAATAACAGCTAAATACAGTTAAAGCATAAAAAGCTAACAGTGATGTCACGACTATATTAATCTTGGACTCTTCACAGGTCTGTATGGATGGAATTAGTGGTCAGTGTCATTACAGGAGATACATATGTCTAATTTCTAGCTCTGTCGTTGTATAGTAGAGTACACGGAACCCTCAAGTCTCCAGAAACTATTCCGCGTCCTCGCAGGACGCTCGGAGAGATCCGTATCGATAACGAGCAGCACTCCCTCCTGCTACTTAAGCGCTGATTATAAAATACAAGACCAGGTGCCTCAGGATCAGTGCCTCACGTCTGCTGCCTGCATTAACCCACGTCCAGCAAAAAGCTCACAGGAGCACTTCGACAGGGCCGAAAAACGAGCAGGAGATGAACTACAAGGCCGTATATCACGCCAGTGCAAACGCGCAGCTCATAAATATCCCCCCCCCCACCTTCGCAAATGGCCTCTGTGACGGTGATGGCGAAAGGATGTCGCTGTCGGAGTGATTGAAAGACCCTCGTTCTGGCCCTGGGCATATCCTGGAGTGGGAGGCCACACACACACACACACACACACATATATACACACATCAGTGGTGGGACGAGTGTGAAAATTTCCTAGTGGGATGAGCGTACAAAACGTTATTACAGTTTTCAGGACTCATTACGGATCATTGTTAAAGATATTTTCAAAAATTGATCTCTTTTTTTTTTTTTTTTTTTTTTAAGTATTTTAAAAAACTGAAAGCGATGCAGTGATAAAAGAAAGATCCAGAAGCCCAAGCTGCATAGAATAAATTCAGAGTGAGACAGTGAAGAAAGGGCAAATTCTTGTACGTTGAGCCAAATGCCAGCTTCTCTTCTTTGTTTCTGTTTTTTTTTTCCCCCCTCCCTCCTTCATTTCTACATCTTTCCGTCTTTCTGTCTTTCAGAGGCACAGACAGAAATCTCAGATAATCAAGGGCCAGTAATTAGCCTCACTTGCTTTATTATAATTGGGGGCAGGGGAAGGTTGCTCATTCGCTGAGATTTTTTACCCCCTTCGATAATTGCATACTTTTACCTTGCCCAAGTGGGCCTGCTGATTTCCTCTCAGAAAAAAACCCCTCGTCATCAGCGTATTTCAGCGCTGCTCTGCGTCTTGGTTTTTTTTTTTTTTTTGTAATCCGTCCTCAGTGGAGGGTGGACGCCGCTCTGTGTCTTTTTTTCCTTCTTTTTTTTTTTTGGGGCTGTCTCCTTTCTTAGACGTCGTAGCCCTGACGCTGTCCAGGTCCGCCCTAGTTGGTGAGTGAGTGTGCCGTCGAGAAAGGGAGAGTTTATTTCCTGTTCTTGTGAATCATATATCAGTACAATTCCCCACTGAGCTGTTTGGCAACGGTGGAATGACGGGTGTCATTTATCACACGGCCTGAAAGAGGTTGTGGGAAAAGGGATTTGAATTCTTTCGGAGGTGTGTGTGCGTACGCTGAATCCTCCTTAGTGGGGGATCATTAAATGAAGGGGGGTTTTCGGTGCTCGTGCTTTTGTGTGTGTGTGTGTGTGTGTGTATGCGTGTGGGTGTGTGTTCAAATGTATCAGCACATATTTAATGCTCAAATAAGGCAAAAGGATATACTTTTTAAAGGCAGATATTTGGCTTAGAAGGATAAAAGCACTAATTATTATTTCATATATGTCTTTTTTTAAAGAAAGCTTACACAAGACGACACACACCCCCGTATTGTGCCCCAACAAAGAATAAGTCCCGATTGAAGCCTTTCGTTTAAGATCTGCGCTAAGATTAAATCAGCGTTGGAAGGATCATACTGCGAATCCAACAGTTTGCACAGCTCTCCGTGAAGTAGCATCTGCCTAATGAGAAACAGCAGACGCTATCAAACACGGCTCCTCCGCTGACACTCCCTGTCATCAACATACGATTTCTCACATTCCTTACATGTTGATCACGTAAAATGATTTCTGATGCACTGTCAGCAGCTCGTCCTCAACTTGCCACGGAAATATGTTGAGGTTTGATTTTCCTGCAATATTTAAAAAAAAAAAAAACATGCCGGTTCTCACCCCCGACTGTGGCACACGAGCATGTATAGGGCAAAATCTGTGTTTATTAAGCACTTTGGAGGGGTTTTTTTTCACCTATTTTCATACATATATATTTATTAGATTGTAAAAAAAGTAAATAACTGATCTTTCTTCAAATCGTCAACGGAATTTATTCAGCCTAAGAAAAAGGAGAATATACACAAGCTGACCACAGGATTGCAAGATTTTCATATTTCAAGGCTCGGCGGTGACTCAGTAGCGGCTCCTGAGGTAAAATAAAATATTAGGATGCTGCCAGAATAGTTCGGATTTCATCCATACCTCGCAGGGAGACCGAAAGGCAGAGAAAGACAGAGAAAGCAAGTGCCAGGTGCCCAAGACTGCTCATCTCCATACTGAGCCGAAAAAGAAAAAACATCTCTAAGCATTTTTAAAACAGAGACAAATTACAGTCAAAAGAAAGAACTTTTTTTTGTCATTGTGTCCCTTTTTTTTGCATGTAATACACACTCACCTGGCAGCATGAATGCATATTAAGAGTTAGTGTTTCAGTGTGAATTTTGCACCATCCAGTAATATCCTGCGTTTTTGTGTATGTGTTTGTTTGTGTGTTTTTTTTTTTTTTTTAAGTGACGCTCGAGCCACCCCTATACCCTCATCATTCAGCTCCTCAAAAGAGCTGCATGTGTTGACATTGTTTTACCAACTCATCCAAATGTTTAATTGCAATTACAGTCCGTGATGGCTCCCCAAGGGGCATATGATTACAATTAGAAAAAGGGAGGAAATGTTAATTAATTAGACTAC
This sequence comes from Hemibagrus wyckioides, assembly GCF_019097595.1. Lineage (NCBI taxonomy): Eukaryota > Metazoa > Chordata > Actinopteri > Siluriformes > Bagridae > Hemibagrus > Hemibagrus wyckioides. Next base: position 7,345,251 of record NC_080724.1, read on the forward strand.
TCATAGAGGAGAGGCTTAAGCCTGACTATAGGACACCTCTGAGGACTGGCACTTTATTAAACATGTTTTTTTTTTTTTTTTTTCCTCCTGTATAGGCATCGTTTTCAATGTGTTCTAGTTAAAAATAGAATTTAAAAAAATCTGCATCTCATTTGCATTTCTTATGATGCACAATTATTTCTCACTTTTCTTTTTTAAGTCCTCACCTAATGTGGACAGATTGCGAGATGTTTATTTTTGGATGACGCACCGCACTCTTAGATCACACTTTTTTTTTTTTTTTGGCAGTCGATACCGCTAATGAGGCCGATTGTCTTTAACACAATGGTTAAGTGGGCGAAGACGGGCTTTTTTTCTTTGTTTTCTGTCTTACTCTTAAGACGTGGAACGGAGGAAAAAAAAAACAAAAAACGTCCCCTTTCCTCTGGATGCAGCAGTTCGTCGGGTTATGAGGCCAAGGCCTCGGCAGAAAACAGTCATCTCATTTGTGACAATTGTCTGTGATTGATGACCCAACCTTTAGTTGCTGAGCTGGTGTGTTTGTTCCCGTGTAATTGTCTTCCAGATGGCTGGGCTAAGTGTTCATTAACACGTTTACGGTCGCGTCGTTAAAACGGATGGCTCAGGCACCGGTTTCTTAAAAGGCACAGGGCGTCAGATTACTAACTTTTCAAAAGAGAATAAAAACAAAAAGACATTAGTGATGCTGGTGGTTGTTAGGCATGGGCGATATTAATTCCATTCACAAGAAAAAAATATCTTGATTGATGATTCAATTGTTTAGAACAGATACAAAATAAATAAATAAATCCATAAAGTCGTGCGTTCGATTTAAATAAAAAGGAAAAAACACCTCAGACATCACCGGGGGATGAAGGATCAAATTTTAGTCGCTCCTGAAGATATGTAAAGTTTTGTGACTATTTGTTTTCATTTTTTTTCACCTCATGCAGTTCGACCTCTCATTCTTTCAGGTTTGAAACCAAAAAGATCACCAGATTGAAGTTTTCACTTGTAGAAGGTCGCCATTTTCTTGAAGGTTTCCTTCATTTCAACACTCAGCGCTACTACTAGATAAAAGGCTAAAAAGCAGCTCTGATTAGCAGAAAAGCAGCTGGCTTAACCACAGCTAGTCAACAGTTCGATGCTGAAAATCCAAATCGAGAGCAATACCGCATACCTGTTTACCCTTTAGAGTAAATTCAGGATTAAATGGCAAAGGCCCCAATATGAATGTAATGTGATTAGAGGACATATAGCTGAACGTCCTGTGAGAGTAGAAACGATTAAATCGTAAACCCTACACCACACTGTGAGTTCCTTTTTCTCAGAACAGATTACGAAATTCACCCGTCATCCGTCTTCGAAGAATTTCTCCAGCGCAGACGCGTGTATTTGTAAAGCCTCTCTCCTTGCAAAACAGCATCTTAAAAGTGGTGTGAGGGATGAGTGTCACCCTCAGTCTAAGTGCAGTAGGGCTGTGGAGAGAGAGAGAGAGAGAGAGAGAGAGAGAGAATGGATCTAGGTGGCGGCGGTAGTCATCAATCACGTCCCCTCGAGGGGAGGTGCAGCTAAAGCCGGACTGAAGTGCTATCTGTCAGCTGCTGAGATACAGACACAGCCGTATCGCTCCGCCATCGGCTTCCAGCAGCACCCACGGCCGTGTAAACACGCGCAGGTGTGAGCTTAGCTTAGCGCTCAGCCAGAATCCCTGCTGAAGAGGTCACCGGGATAATGCTTCAGAGCTTAGTACGAGAGATGCAACGTTTCGGTCGGTTCATTTGCTTAGAGACCGTGACGTCGGCGTGATGGTGATTGATGGCTGTAAGTGGATGCCAGATACAGTCATCTGGGTAGGTTTAGCCCAAGTTGGGAAGGCGTTCCTGTTTGTCTTCCTGTAGTTGAAGGTGATGTTGGATGAGTAGTTTGGCTATTTGAGACTCTAAAACTCGGCAATGTGGCAAACAGGGATCCCGATTTTTAGTATGGGGCAGTCAGCAGGCAGTTTACAAACTTCAGGCTAAAAAATAGACGCTGCCATCAGCCATGTCTTGCTGTTGAATAAAGCCACCAGGCGCTTCTCTCCCCCCCTTCTGATGTCGAGCAGCAGCTGTCGATAGCTAGCAAGATGGATAGCCGTTCTGCATGCCTATTGATTCGGTACAGGCCAGAGGTATAAGTATCATTTGTCATTTCTGGAATGTTGCGGAGCCCTAGTTAAAACCCAGAGATGAGGGAGATGGCCAGTGCCAACGGGTGGAGGGGGGTGGATGGGGTAGGCAGAGGAGCAGGTTGTCTAGCCTTTTGATGAATGGCTCGACTGCATTTTGGTTTGGACCGAGAGTGGAGGCAGGGCTGTTTTAAGTGCCTATTTGCTTCCACTGTCCTCCAAGAACAACCAGGCAGTGGGGTCCGTGGGTCCGAGAGAACGGCTTCCACCCCTGTCCACCAAGCCAGGTGGTCTGAACCGAGAGGACAGGAAAGGTTACGTCGCAAATGCTGCTTAACCTTATGGAGATGCTGGTCTGTTTTCACTTTGATGTAGAGTTTCCTACATTAACCACAACCATGTTCGCCGTCCCTCGCTTCAGAGAGCGTTGCAGCAGCGCTTTAGCCTTTTTGCCTGTCTGACTCTCTCATCTGTACACTCATTAAATAAATCAGCTTCCTGTTCCTGAAAGTCGAGCTTTCATGCTAATACCACCATCAACGGCATCAAACTGGGCGTCTCGCAGAGAGCAAACTAGTCGAGCTGTAACTCATCATCCACTTGAGTGCAGTTGGAAATTCTAAATTGGATTTTTCATTAAAATGACACAACAAGAAACTCTTACTTGTTTTTCCTGATCATAGAATTGTTGAATTTTTTATTTCAATTTCGCTAACAAACATCTTACAATAGACAAATCAACACCACCATGTTTCAGGTGTTCTGGACCAGGTGTCTGAGCTGCAAGCTGATTCCAGACCAGCGTGAAGCAAAAAGGGGCTTCGTTCCATCCTGAACCCATTTGCGCAGCATATACGTATATCAATTAGTATTCAATAACCATTAGTCTGTTTGCCAGAAGTGGGGTACGACAAACGGATAAAAGTAATGTTTGTCAGTCAAACACCGAGCCGCTCTTCACAATCCCCAGCGCCTTTGTTTTGATTATGTTGTGTATTTGGGCATGCGGCCAGTGGGAGAGCTGACTTCATTACTATATGGATCATCTTTTAAGACCGTTTAAGATCATAGGGTCTCGAGTCGAGTAAATAATGAGCACTCCAAGACAAAGCGACTCTGAAGTTTATCGAGCTCCTCGCTTCATTTGGCTGGAAAGACTCCGGCGGACACGCAAATCATTACTCGACTCATCCTCCATCTTTTTTGTCTCAAGCGCAAATTTTTTTTGTGAGTGTATATGTTGGTTTTTGTACACGCTTTTTTTTCCTTCTCCCCGTTTTTTAAGATACCATCATCTCGAAAAGATGAAGTTTCTTAAAATACCGCACGGCTGCGCCGGAGGAGAGCAGGCAGCAGAGTGTTGCGGGGAACGTAGCAGCAAGACATGAAAATCCTCAAACGGAAGAATGACAAGTAATTACTTCAGGTGTCCATCAAGCCATGTTTGAAAATGTCAGTATGGGATCAGACATGATAGATGTACAACTTCACAATATGCAGAAAATAATTACTCATCCCAATGGTGCAGAAAAAGTGTGTGTGTGTGTGTGTGGTGGGGGGTGTTTGTATGTGTGGCATTGATACCTCACACTAGGCCTTGTGTGTGTGCCATGGCATTGCACAGTAGGAGCACTATTGTTGCCCGGGTTTCATTTCGAACAGCCAAAATGTCATCGTCCAGCTGGAGGTGGATTTTATGTGTTTCAAGCAAGTGGCCACACACACACCCACACACACGCACAAACGCACAAGCCTGCAAAACCATGGTACAAGGTTACAATCTAAAACACAACAACTAGAAGCCAAGTCAAGAGGAGGTCTGGCCTCTGACGCAAAGCTCATGTCATTTTCTTTAGAGAGCGCGACAAGCTGTGACATAAGAAACACTGCAGCCAGCGTGAAAGAGCCATCTGAAAAGTCAATGCCTTATTGTCGACTTTCAGCGATCATCATGGGTTTTGAAGAGAAATCTAAAATGAATGAAAAAAAACTCTGTCACTGTTCCCTAAATCCTTTACAGATCTGCCCCTCTCACCCTGTGCTTGCTCGGGCAGAAGAGAACTGCAAAGAAAACCTCAAAAAAATGTTGATTCATGGTTAATATCAGCACCGTGGCCATCTCACAGCTCACAGGGTCGATCACGGGTTTCCTCCAAGTTCCTAAGGTTTCCTCCCACCTCCCAAAAACATGCCATGTGCACTGGTGTCTAAAAGAGCTTTCACACTCACAGTTCATTCCCAAACAGATCACGGTTCACATGAGAGATTGGTAAAGCAAAAGCCGTCATGTGGACCAGGAAGCGCACTGCGGTGCTGAACCTGAGACTTCCTGTAGGAAGTGGTGTGAGTTCGGTTGCACTGGAAATATGCAGCAATTCCTCTGTACATGAATGCAACTCGTATATGGGACTGCACTTGTTCAGGAAGAAAAGTAACCTGAGCGTGTGTTTTAATGACGGCATCATTAGTTTCCATAACACAACACACATGCACCATGAGGGGCAGGGGAACGTTGTTGGGCACAGAAGAGAAATGAGATGCCTTACTGCGCATAACAGCACCAAAATTATCCGAAAAATACAGTGTTCTCCATGAACGCAAATGCATCGTGGTTTGATTGAATCAGATCATTGCACTCAGATTCGGACCATAGCAAACATTCCCAGTGTGAAAAGCACCTAACCTGCCTATTGCTATGAACTCATTGTTTTTTTTTTTTTAATGAAAATCCTAATATTTACGTTTGTAGCTTTGTTCTTTGCTCATATTTGTGCCCATTATTTCCAGCACACTATGGCTCCAAAGCCTCTTTTCCTCTAACAGAACAAACAGGCCGAGTGCGTTCAGCCCCGGGACAGATGTTCTGGATTACTTTCACCTCGCTGCTCTATTGTGTGCAGTTTGGCGGAGTCCAGCTGATGCAGAATGCCAAGCTTTCAGGCTGCCACCGCTCCTGCCGTGCTCATCTCTCTCTCTCTCTCTCTCTCTCTCTCTCTCTCTTTCTCTTCCTCCCTTTCTTCCCCTGTTCTCTCCTATCCCTTCTTCTGACATCCATCAGGATCTGGCAGAAGTGGAGATGCTCTGGAAACGACTGTCCTCCTAAAGTTTGACCCGTCGTGTTTGCTGTTTGCACTTGTCACAGTAACAATGGACTGACAAATGGCCATATTTGAGTCAAACATTGTGAGTGAGTGTGCGTGTGTGTGTGTATCCAGGGCCTATAAAGAAAAGAAAAATTGGGAAGAAATGTGAAGTGTGGGCTTTCTTGTTGAATGTCAGGAAGGTAAAATGCTAATGGAACAGAACGTAATTTGGTAAATATGACAGACTTTGTTCAGAAATCATCTCCACTAGTGCAAAATAGCTGTGCTTTTGCTTTTCCTGATTTGGCACAGCACCAAGAGAACAAAATAAGGCACGGACTTATTTCGCATTTTGCCAAACGGAAAACCGTCAGCTGTCGGAAATTGAATGCTGAACAACTTTACCTTGATCCTTTTTTTTTTCCCCCTTTTTTTTTTGTCCACTAAGAAGTGCATTAAGAGCCGAGGACGGTGCCATGCTGCATTTTTAAACATGACTGATATCACCACCCAAAGCCTGGAGAGAGAGAGAGAGAGAGAGAGAGAGGGAGAGGGAGAAAGAGGACCACATGTTCACTTTTTAATTAAGGCTCGCTAGTGTAACTCGTCAATGTACATTATTGGAAGAATGAGCATCAATGCCATTGCTTTTTCTCCCCCTCCTTTATCTCTGTCAATGATTCAAAGACATGATTTATGGTCGCGCGCCGTCTTTCAGGATCATCCATCAAAAGCGCCGCAGCTCCGCCGCCCAGCCGCCCGTTGTAAATCATTCTGAAAGCCTGTCACTCATTTCCATTAGCCGTTCCTCTGTCCCTCCCTCCCTCTCTCTCTCTCTCTTCCTCTCTCTCTCTCTCTCTCTCTCTCTTTCTCTCTGCTTCTTTCGCTTGGATTCTCTCTACCCTTTTTCTCTTCCATCTCTCCTCTCCTTCCCCCCTGCCTTGAGCCGTTGCGGGATATCTGTTCCATCTCAGCGCCTCATCTGCCCTCCCTCTTTTCCATAAATTAACCGTTTTCAGCCTGAGAAGGGCTGCACCGCACTCGTCTAATGAGAGGCGCTCCGTCCCACCTCCCACTCCATTACAGCTAATGGACAGCCATGCGACTCAATAAGTGTACGAGTGTAGAGGGAAAAGAGGAGATTTCAGGTAGGTATGGGTGTGAACGCCAGTGTCACAGATTCTGATGAGTATGTGAGAGTAGGGATCCACATGGCAAAACTCAATTATTTATTTATTTATTTCAATTCTCTTCACTTCGAGGTGAATTGTGCACTTAAATATTTTTTTCGAGAACAACAGCGTGCTTGAAGGAGCACATTAAGAGCCCGATGCCAGGCTCAGATTCAGCAGCTCAGCTCTCACTACTAGAACGGACAAGATATGACAGGAGCAAGCGCGTTGAGGAGCGTCTGAAGGAAGAAAACGATCCGTCCGCATGACATAATGAGGCTAAGCATGCGTATACCGCATATTAAACAAACACCAAGTTCACGTTAAACAGAAAAATGCCTTTACAAAATTAGACATCTGTCTGATTTTACTAATGGCTAAGTGTCTGATTTCACTCAGAGCGAGTATTCCAGCCTGATGGATTATTCACTGTAGCATAATTTAACTCTGATTAAGCACATGTCCTTTACAAATGTGACTACTTACCTTTTTCATCACCATGCAGATCGAAGGCACGGCACAAATAATGTGTTTTTCTGCTGCCAAAACATCGCAGAAGTGGATTAGTCATTCATGTGCTGGAACTGATTTATCCACCATGTCAGAATGAGAGTTAAGGAAATGACTCATGCTATTTCATTGGGTGTTGAGGGATCAGGCAAACTGGACAAGGATGGAACTGACAAGGATTTCTTACTAAGCGCCAAGGATTCTGGGTTCTGGAGGTTCTGTAAACCGCTCTGCGCTCTGTAAGGAGTGCATAGAGAAGGACTCTTTCATGAAGTAGTGAATAGTTTAACTCCAGGAAGGTCTGTCAGTCTCCCAGACTTCACTAAGAGGAGCTTTGTGGCCTTTCAGTTGTTTGGCTTCCTTTTTCATTCTAATCAACTCGATATCAACGCAACAAAATATCCACTAACAGCAGAAATGCAGCTTTAAGGGGTGTAAGGGAGGGGAGAGGGTTTTTTTTTTATTTTTTTTTCCCAGGGACGAGCTTGCCAACCCGTCTCACAATTCAGGCCGCCATTGTGTGCTGTCACGGATTGACAATGCTCACCAGGCGAGTCTTGAAGTCAGTGCTTCGCAGCGACTAGCGGGCCTAATCATTACGCCGAGGGTGCCTGACAACAGCTCGCGACAAATTTGCCATTAAAATGAATGCCAATGGAGAGGACTATGTTTTGGAGGCATTTTTCTCTCCTCTTCAGCGCATCTCCCCACTAGCTTTTTGGCGGGACAGCCTTCCTTCCATTTCTTTTCACTCGTGCCACCAAACAGCCTTTGGTCTCTCCAGAAACTGACAGCACCACGCTCCTGGCGCAGATTTACCTGCGAGCCTCATTGCATTTAATGAAAGCGGGAGAAAGTGGCAATCTCCTATTAATGAACTTGGAATATATATATATAAATATATTTTTAAAAAATGCCTCCTTTGCTGAAAACTGAACAAAAAATGCTTGTATAAGGCAAAGTGGTGTCTGGAGCCTGGCCAGAATCTAATGAAAGATCCACCGAGGGCTAGAGGGAGGGTTCGGAGGAAAGGGGGAAGTCAGGAAAAAATACAAATTGTTATAATCTCTCTTTTCCTCGGAGCGCGAGAACCGCCATGAGTTGACTTTAATGAGAGATTTCAGAGCCCACTTTCGAAAAAAAGCGTTTTAACATAAACGAACGATTCCTTGAGCGAGTGGAAAATCAGCCAGATGTCCCCCACTGTCACTCATTCGCTGTCAAAGCGATTTTTTTTCTTAAGCTGTCATATAGGCTCTCGACGTGGCGACCATCAGCCCAAACATGTTGTCTATCCATGGAGTCAGTTTGAAATCAATTAGCACTTTCAGAATCAAACCTGTGAAAACGAAACCTCGGATCCTTCGTCAGAAGAAGGCTGACATATTTAAAGTAGTTCGCCATATTTTCAACAAGCCTTACTTCTTTTGTCTTTCGAAAGTCGTCTTTACATCCAGGCTTCTATATGTGTCAGCGAAGGTGACTGAGACAAAGGCCACACACACACGAGAGCTTTTTTGTTTCATATCAAGCGCAGAGGACAGGCTCAGGGGAGTCCCAGCGGATCTGCTTTCGCTAGCAGTTCTCGCCTACTTCCACTCGGAGCTCGGCGAGGACACTGCCAAGCGCACACAATGCCTCCGCATGGAACTCGGGCTCCACATGATCACTGAAAACCCAAAAAAAACAATGCGCAGTTTCTCCCATTCTCTTCCCTCTCATGGTATGACATTTGATAATGTCATGATCTAGTACTAGCTTGAGCCGTTCTGAATACCTTAGCACGCTAGACATTCACGTTTCGTATCCGTTTACGAAACATGGCGTGCACCCATATACCCAAACTTCCCACAACTGCGGGCCGTCATGAGAAATCCATAGGTAAATATCAAGTAGAACAGCAGACAGTGTGTTAGCCTACGTCGAGGTGCTCGTGTTTGTCTAATCCTCTCTGCAGGTGTCGTGAGATGCATTGTAAACCTCGGCGCTGCTCAGCTAGGCTACATGGGCTATATCCTCCTCTGGTTTCAGCTCGTAAAAAAAAAAAAAGAAAAAACGGCTAAACAAAAGCAAGGCTAATCAGGCTCAGAGGAGGAAACGGCTGCCTTAAAAGAAAAAAAAGCGCTTTCTGTCTCTCAGCCATGCAAACATTCCTGAGTGACATTCGATCAGGGAAATTGGAAGCGAAGCAAGATGGGCTTTTATTAGCACTGCCCCTGTTTGCTTGACTGGTCAGGTGTGTGTGTGTGTGTGTGAGGGAGAAGAAGAGTCGGGGGTTTTGGGGTTTAAGCTTGATAAAGGTGAATAAGTACTCAAAGAAGACACTTCTCTTCTTTTCAGCAGTTCTTTCACACCCCACATAAAAAATAAGTCTGCTGGATAGAAAACAGATCATAGACCCTGGGAGTGATGTGGGACAGATAGCAGATGATGATATGTTATTCATTATGAGTAATAAATGTGTTCCACATCCAGACTTTCAGTCTGATTCCGAGTAAGTTTACAGGAATCATGGCTCACGTCTGTCGAAAACAGATTGGTCATCGTTTACAGTTTCAGTTACACACTCAGTCTATGCTGAAAAGAACATGTCTCAGCACAGGCCTCGGGTCGACAGTAAAAGCGAAACTGATTGTAAGGAAGTTAATGGGAGATTCAGCAGGAGTTTAGGAAAAAAAATAGATCAGCCTCTCAGGATCTGAGCCATTTTCTTGGCAGCTTTGTGAAACTTGCTTTCGTTCTTTATCTGAAGATTGTTAAATGGTTTCTGAATTGTGCAAGGCACTCACTTTGGCAGCTTGTTAACACATGGGGTGTAAAGATCCAGTGGCCTGGATAGATGAGTTTAAAAGCTAATGATTGAAATTAACCCAGGCAATAATACAAATAACAAGGAATTCAAATTTTATTGTTCACATACAAACACATGACAGAGATGCAGAGATAAAAACAGAATGAAAAGCCAGTTTTAAAATCCTCATTCATGAATTGTGTCACAAAACCTGTTACATATCGACCCCAGTCTACTAAAGCATATCACATCATTGCAAATTCAGCTGTTTCATTCGTAATTAAATACATAACATAGCGCAGCGTTTGGATGTCTGGGATTTCTTTGGAGTAAGGAAACAATGAGAGTAATTCGTTTAGTGTTTATTATTTACGGCGTATGCTCTTAGGCTTTTTCGCAGTCAAGCATCACGTTGTTGCGGATATTCAGATCGACTGATTTGCTCCTCATGATTGCTTCCTGATCGTTTTGGACACTGTTTAGACTCAGGTTCGAGTAGGAGTTAATCTTTTCCTTATAACAAGAATACAGGAGTGTATCCGGAGCCACAGATGCCGAGCGCCACAGACGTAGGATTACGGCCCGTGCCGTACCTCTGCTCCTGCATGCTCTATTCTTACAGGGCGTGAAGTGATAGGAAGCATCCTTCATCCTTTTGATGCGGCAAAGTGCGCAGCTGGAGCCAGCTTCGGTCCGCGAGCATTGCAGCAATTCCACGATCGTGCACGCCTCTGCAACTCTCCCCATGTCCTCCTGGGGAACCGAATTGGGAACCTGAAGTTGATTATATTAAAGCATTAAATATTTAATGTGCGGTTGTATGAAAGCCAGGCATTTATCCGCATGAACGGCTCGTGTTTAGCGAAGGACGTAATGCACTTTAAGTAACATCTCCTTCATGCATACAAAAATGAACTCTAATCTTGTGCTTGTCCACTTTCCAGTCTAAAACCTGAAAAAGATATAACAAAAAACCACACACACACACAAACACACACAGCGGAAAGGGGCTTCCTACTGACTACAATAGCTCTGTAATCAGCTGTAATGTCTGCATGTGTGCATGCCTGTCTGGCTTCAGAACAGCACATTAGCCTACAAAAACGCGTCTGTGTTTTTTAAAAAAAGAAAAAAAAAAAAAACGTGAAAATGCCCTGGAATGTAATATCTCACTCAGAAACAGATCTGATTTCCAGCCATGTCATAATGCTTTGTGTATGTTTTTGGCAGCCATAAAGTGATTAGAAGCTTTTTAAACCAGTAGCTCTGGCAATTCTCACCTCATCTTGACACATAGCAGAGCTGGCAAATGTTTGCACAGCTCTGTCTTTGCCGGCTGCTCAATATTGGTAAATGGTTTAATTGAGCCTGTTACGGATTAACCGAGGAAGCATGAGCAGAGAAAGCGTATGGATTTCTTTCTTTCTTTTCTTTCAGATTAATTTACTAAAGTAAAATACCTGGCTTGGCTTGTTAATTATGGGAATTTAATCAGACGGTATCAGAAGAAGAACCGTAAATAAGTAAATAAAGAAATTCATTAATTAATGAATAAATAGAGCTAAATAACAAAATGAAATCATTTCAAGGGATTGTTAGGACTAAGCTCGTTTCTCGTTCTCATTTTACTTAAAGTTTATGGGTTTGTGCCATATTTTTCCTCCTGATTTCATCGCAGGGCTGAATGATATGATGATATCAATATTGATAAAGGGAAAAAACACGAAAAAATGATGTCACAGTACGCTTTTCTGAGATATCGTGATATAAATATATTTTATCATTTTTTAAAAAACAATTACAAACTGATTAGACCCAGCTAATTTGTGTTAATATTTTGTACGTAATATTTAAAATGATAAAATGTATTTTTCTTTATTTTATTAATCTTTTCAGTGTTATAAACAAATACAAATTAATGTATTCATGTAGACATTAAATCTAGTTTAAGTTTTTATGCACAAATCTATATATCATGATGCGTATGGTATAAATGGTAAAGTCTATAAGGATCGTGATTTTTTTTTTTGTACTACATAGCAGGAAAGGAAGCAGGCCAGAATAAATGAGAGCTTCTTGGTGTTACTGCGATTTATCAAAGTCTCCTTGTGCTGCAACTGCGCTGGCTGTAAGACTCTTGAACTCTATATAGGGCACCGTCAGGTAAAGCCACAGCGGACTTGGCTGTCATAGCTGATGACAAAAATCAATAACCAAACCAATATATCCGACAAAGGTGCGCCTCTGTACGGCCGAAAACACGATGGGTTTCGCAAATCACCTGACCCGGGTCATTAGCATACGCCTGTGTACGCGGCGTGTACGTGTGTACGTGCACACTGCATTCTTATGTGAGACACGACAACCCTGTCTGTCTGGCCCCTCTCTCTCTCTCTCTCTCTCTCTCTTTTTAAAGCATGGCATAAATCCAGGAGATGAAAATGTCATGGAGCAGGTTCATTTTGCAAAGAGGTTTTGATTGCCATGCGCGTGTAATTGATTGTCCCAAGGACAGGGGGAAATCTAGAAATGTCATAACAGCCTCTGCTTAGGTCGCTCCCACTGCTAGGCAATCAATGAGAAGTAAAAAGAGCTATCGATTGGCGTGGGGCAAAAAGAAAAAAGAAAAAAAAACCTTGTAGCCTGAGATGGGCAAGCGAGCCATGGCGAAAGTGCCCTAGACGTACAGACCTGTCAGCGGCACCTCGAAATTAGAGCGTCTTGTGTGAAGATTGTGTTACCTCTTGGGCCCTGAATGCCGCTGCTGTCTCCTGGACACAAACGTGCTCCTGATGGAAATGTTACAGCTACAGGGATATATGTTGATGTGGCAAACGCTAGCAACACTAGCACAGAAGGGCACTCGGGAAGGTCGGCTCTGACTTGACACCAAAGCAGCCGAACCCCGAGGAAGTGATGAAAGTAGCCGCACAAGATCTGCAACGATACGATACTTTATACGCTCCTCTAAATGAATGCAAATCAAGCCCTTGACAGATTTACTTCTAGCTTGCTCCGAAACACACTCGCTGTGTGAAATACTAGCAGTTAAAGAGCACTTGTAATTAGGCAGACGTAGCAGCAGTAGAACAGAACGCTGTAGTTTCACGATGGTTTATACGCTCTCAGAACCTTGATTGACAGATTTACACCAAACACAACTCGGCCTGTCTCACCAAGAGTGATTAGCCTACAGTGCTGTAATTCCTAAACACCAGCTCCGTTGAGAATTACAATATTGACCACCCTTGGCTTAACCTAGTGTCAAAACGTGGGACTGAGTTGCATAATTGTTAGCACTCCCATTAAAACCACAGAGTAAAACACACTTTTATGGCTGTTTTGGATTAAAAATGTGATTAATCAAACATTGCGTGGATATATAGATAGATTGAGAGCGAGAGAGAGATTTTTTATTCAGTAATACAAGCGTACACTATATATGCAGTATGCAATAATTTGCAATAAATTACAATAATGTTTACAATACTGTTCCTTCAGAATATTTACAAAACCCCTTATATACAAGAGCTCTTATATATTTCTGGTTGAAAATAATCATATAACAATAAACGCTGTGGCTGCTTCTCTTGGCGCTATGATGAACATCATGTCCAGCGAGGAGCAATATTTAGTTTGGCCTATTAATCCAGCTAAAATTTTTTTTTACGGTGAGCATTGTTGATCCTAATATGTCAGATTATGTAGTTGGGCATTCAGAGTTTTGTGAATTTGTTTTAGCATTGCCTCTCTGTTGACTGTGCCTTTAAAGTTAAGAGGAATTTATAAATTGGGTATTTAAGGGTATTTAGTTAGAGCAGCATCCTCTTTTGAAAAAAAGATGACCTTATAGTTTCGGGTTGCTAAAAATCTCAACTCTCAAATGGTGTGCATTCAACTTCCGTACGCAAATCATAGGTGAACTGCCCGGCATAGTCTAGTTCTGCACGGCCGTTTGGCCGACAACCAGCGAGCTCTTGAAATCGAGGTCTCGTTATGCCAAGAGTCCGTTCCAATGGATTAACGTTATAAACACTTCAAGTGGCTGATTTATGACAGACACCTTAGGTTTCTTGACCTTTGCATATCTCTGTCTGAAGATATAAATTTGTTTTGACACAGATTGGAGGGTTTACAGGAGTTTATGACATGCTAAATCTCAGCATCAGCATGCCAGCCCCTTATTTTGCGAGCCTGTTTAAATCGAAGGCAGCCTTCACGAGTTTGAAAAAGCACAGAGCACCAAAAAAACAGCCTCATATCATCACTTCACCAGATAGCTATTCCTAAATTCAAAGAGGGTTAAAAACACAAGGGTGCTCCTCACGTTTATGCACCGCTTCAGCTAAATTAAAATAATATATAGGCTAGTGAACATTAATAAAAACGAATACAAATGATCCCTGTCTTAGTTCAAGTTATGCTTTACTTGTTTTATTGACTTAAACATCAATGATTGATGGTGGGAGCATGGGATTTCATTGTAATTACCCCGGCTGTGGTATTGTGTCCTGACGTCGCCGTAGCAGTTTAGCACGGCAGACTGGCCTAACTCTTAATGTCTTGAGGGCCCGTGCCCTTGCATTTGATCTTGTATTCTGGATCCCTGCTGCTTGGCAGAGATCAGAGGCTGGCAAAAAGAAGCTTACTCTTACAAATGGCTTAGAGAGGAAAGGCTAAGGGATTTTTTTTCCAAGACATCTGGGAGGCTTGAGGTTAATTTGTGCTTTTTGGTGGCATTAAAATACAGCACATGCAGCTTGAAAAACAGTGTTTCATTGTAAGAAAGAGTGGCTGTTTAATATTTAGTATCAAATCCTGTCTAATCTAAGTTGTGTCAAAGAGCGGGCATTTGAAATTAATCATGAACATGTTTGCTTTTAGATTAATTGGAAAGGTCAAGGTAAAATTAGAGTGTAAATGGCTTTATTAGAGTCCAGGAAAATAATAGCAGCGTCTGTATATCCATACTGTCAAAAAGCATACTTTATTAACACTTTTTTATGTTAGTAGAGAGAATTCGCCCTGAATCTCTGTTATAGGTTAAACTACATGTAGCAGTTTTGTACTGGACGTCTCGTACTGTCTTGTTCTTACAGTGTAGCTCACAAAAACATAATGTTTTCCTCATACAGTTAAAAGTTCATCAGAGCAATCCTGTGCCTACAGAGAGAATATTTGTAAACAATTTTGTACTCACCATTACCAGCGCTATTAAAAATGTCATGAATGTGCAGAAATAGTCCGGTCTGTTGTTCAGACCTGAAAGCCTTCATGAAACTGCAATTAGCCGAATTGTTTTTTAAGACCTGGCACTGTGTATCCCTTTATCGCTATGCAATTTATTAATAGTGCTTATTGTTACATGTGTAAACTCCTGGAGATTTTATAAATATATAAATGTAACCCCAGAAAAAGATACCAGTTACCAGTTACAGTCCAGAGCTGTTCAGTTTGTGGAAATCTATATATACAATATACACGCATTTCAATACAAAAAACATGATTTCCTTCTCGAGCACCAGGAGATGGTTAGAGTATTCCATGAAGCATTCACTCATCTTGGTCTGCTGGATGTAAAATCTTGATGGTGTTGGATCGAGGTCACCACACACTGGGAGTCCGTTTGCCTGTACGCAAGGCCTCCATTCTCCATGCATTCTCCATGTTTGTTTTCAGAGCCTGAATCCCGTTTCCATCTTCATCCATTAGCTGGCAGCAGTTCACCTCCAGGCTTCCTCTTGAGGCACCTCTAAAATATTGATTAAAAAAAAAGTCTTATTTTCAGAGTCCAAATGCTGAAGGCCTAGAGGGGGCTGAACAGGGTAGTACTTTTAAAGCTTACAATCGACAGTTCTCCGTGTTGAGTGTAACTCAAAATGGAATATTAACCAGAAGAAATGCAAGTGTCTGGTCCCATATATATTTCACTAAAAGCTCTTATGCCTGTAACCAGGTTTGAATTTTGAACAGGCAGCCAAATTCTTGCATTCTTGTACGTTTTACAGTCCTTGGATTAAAACAAAGACCTTATTTGCTTTTTAATTTCATTTTAGATCATTTAACTCTTGAATAGATTAGTGTGAATGATACATTTGAAATAATAATTAGCAAAAGCACATAGAAATTAGTCTTTTTTATCATACTGTTGCAGATCATTTCTTGACCTATCCCATTATTTACACAACACACCATTTACGGCATGTTATAGATCATTCTGAATCACTTGTACTATGTACTTGCCACATTCCAATATCTGTCTTGCTACAGCCAGAACTCCAAGCTGTATACTTACAAATGTTTATGTACTTATATGCACATATTTTTTTTCTTTTTCAGTGTATGAGCCTGATGATGATGTCGGTGCCCCTGAACCAGTGGCAGAAGAGGAGGGAGGTGACATGCAGAATGAAGATGAGGGATCTGAGAAGACCAGCCCAAAGATTCCTGAGGACAAGGAAGCCGACAACAAGAGCAGCTACAGCTTACAGAATTCTCCTGTCAGCGTCTTGTCCAACCAGGAGGTTGAACTGGAGTCCCGTCTGAGTGATGGCAGTGACAGACTCTCTGACTTCAAGGCCTCTTCCCCACCAGAGAGCCTGAGGGACAGCGAAAACCATGGTTCAAAACCTAAAGACGAGATGTACAGCAGCCTAGAGAAAATGAGGGCAACTTATGTCAACTTCCTCTCAGACTCCTACTGGACAAATATCGGACTAGACCTTAAGGTTGGCAACAACGCCAGCAAACCAAACTGCGACAGCTCCAATGCAAGCACGAAGCGTGAGTTTGACTGGCATCAGGATGCACTGTCCAAAACCTTACAGCAAACACTGTCCCCAAAACCTGTGTCAAAGCCCAACCTGTTCAGCTCGGTGCACTTGTACAGGCAGAGCAGCAAAGCGTGTGGTACAGTCTTCACAGGGGCCAGTCGCTTCCGCTGCAAAGACTGCAGTGCAGCATATGACACCTTAGTAGAATTGACAGTGCATATGAACAAGAGTGGTCACTACCAAGATGACAACCATAGCAGACAAGGAATTGCTTCCACTTCATCTTCCAAAAGTCGGAAGAGGAACCTACAAGACATGGAAGGCAAGGAGGATGCCCAGAAAGTCCTGAAATGCATGTTTTGTGGCCATTCTTTTGACTCTCTCCAAGACCTCAGTGTCCACATGATTAAAACTAAACATTACCAGAAAGTGCCTTTGAAAGAACCTATTCCAGTAATCACTCCTAAATTAATTCCACCAGCAAAGAAGCGTGCCTTTGAGTCTACAAGGCCTTGTTCCCCTGACTCCACCACTGGTACTATAGGCTATAGTGAAGCCCAAAGGTCAGCTGGTCTTACAAATGCTCCAAACAACCGATATGGCTATCAGAATGGTGCTAGCTACACATGGCAGTTCGAAACATGCAAATCCCAGATCCTGAAGTGCATGGAATGTGGAAGTTCACATGATACCCTTCAACAGCTGACCACTCATATGATGGTCACCGGTCATTTCATCAAAGTGACAAATTCAGCATCCAAGAAGGGTAAACAGTTAACTCTTGACCCATTAGCAATAGAAAAGATGCAGACACTAGCAGAACCAATTGCTAATGAGTCAGAGGGACAGAAGGCCTCCCCAAAAAGTACTGCCTCTGGAGATTCTCAGAAATCTTCCCCAAAGGAAAAGAAACCTGACCAAGAAGAAGAGAGAAATAAAGATGACCAGCTTGATGGGGCAGATCAAAAGTGTACTGATACTAGTTTTAAATATCCATACCTACGAGAGGAGGACCTGGAGCAAGGAGCCAGTGGAGGGGGTGATATACTGAAATCTTTAGCCAACACAGTGGCCACAGCAATTAATAAGGCTCAGACGGGGACACCCAGCTGGAGTGCTTACCCCAGCATACATGCAGCTTACCAGCTATCAGGCGTAATTAAGAACGCCCCTCTTTCTGCCTCTCCCCCCATACAGGTCAAACAGAGTCACAGCCACAGATTGAGGCTCATTGCCCCTAAAGGAAAGTTTTATCAGGGACTTCGAGGACACGAGAGTTTCCAGGGACATCACAATCCGGACATCAAAAAGGAGAGGGGCGATGCATCCGATGACAAAGAGAGCCAGAACAGCAAGTTTGATCTGGCAGAGAATGATGACAGTGATTGTCAGGATGATTCCTCTTCCTCTTCAAAGCTGGATGCAGACTGTGTAAGTGAAGGGAATGACACGATCAAAGGGAAGTTGAGCCCAGCTTTCTCTGACACAGCCAACCCTTCACCGAGCCCTCCTGCCAGCAATGGGCACAGCAGCTCCTCAGACCTTGTCAACGACTCTCAGGAAGTCCCTACTATAAACCCTTTAAGTGCACTACAGTCTGTCCTGAACAATCATTTGGGGAAGGCAAATAAGCCAAGGCAAGAGGGGGTTCTGTCACAACGCATCCAACCTATATTCTCAGAACTAAGCCGAGGTCTGGAGAAACCAGGCTCAGTCCTCACGTCCTCCGCTGTTATCAGGGCCAACAGCAACTTCATGTTCACAAATAATGACCAGCCAATAGATTTAACAAAAAACAAACATAACAAACTGAGTTCTTCTCTCTTGTCGCAGTCCTCCACTCCTATGCCTCAGAAACATGCACTGTCTGACATTGCTGATATGGTAAAGGTTCTTCCCAAAGCCACTACGCCAAAGCCCTCAATAGCATCAAGAGTGCCTGCAATGAAACTGGAGTCAGACGTGAGACGGTTTGAAGATGTGTCCAGTGAGGTGTATTCTGTCCACAAACGTAAAGGCAGGCAATCAAACTGGAACCCTCAGCACTTGCTCATTCTTCAAGCCCAGTTTGCTTCCAGTCTCTTTCAGACCTCCGAGGGCAAGTATCTTCTCTCTGATCTTGGTCCTCAGGAACGGATGCACATCTCCAAGTTTACTGGACTCTCTATGACTACCATCAGCCACTGGCTAGCCAACGTTAAGTACCAACTTAGGAAAACAGGTGGGACCAAATTTTTAAAGAACATGGACACAGGCCATCCGGTCTTCTATTGCAACGACTGCGCGTCCCAGTTTAGAATGCCATCTGCTTTCATTTCCCATCTTGAATCCCATCTCGGTTTTCAGATCAAAGACATGAGCAAACTGCCAGTCGAGCACCAGACAAAGGTAGCAGAGCCTGAACTGGCGAAAGCTTTCAGTGTTAGAGTGACGGAAGCACTGGTGACGGAGGAAGACATTGACTCGAAATTCAAATGCAAGCTTTGTAGTCGGACATTTGCCAGCAACCATGCAGTCAAACTTCACTTGAGTAAAACCCACAGCAAATCTCCAGAGAATCATTCACAATTTGTTGAAATGGACAAAGAATAGCTTGATTGGTTTTTACTATATGTAGTTTTGTTGTTAATAACTGTAATTGCTCTGCTTTTATATATAAAAAAAAAATAACGGGTGAAATTATTTTTTTCATGTTACATGTAGCATTATGTAGTATGCTCATAAATTAAAAAAAAAACGAAACATTTCATCATGTTAAGGAGAAATGGACACACTGGCTGGATTAGAAGGATGTGTAAGTAAATGCATTGCAAAAGATTCTGAAATGAATCCATTGACATAAGTCTTTGCACTCTGCTCAACTGCATCACCAGTAATGAACTGTATTATTGCTTGAAACATAATTGCAGATGTTTGCATGCGGTAGCTCCTGGCTATGACTATTTATTTGTATGATATGGCAAGTTTTAATTGTAATACTTTTAACAGCAAAATTGATTGATGCATTAACTGTAAGCTCTGATGATGCACCTGAATGGACAAAATGTTCAAACAGGTAGCCAAACACACATTTCCAAAAACAAATAAAAACAAAAATGCAAATAAAAAAAATAATAAATAAATAAATTAAAAAAAAAAAAAACAAGAAAAAAAATGAAAGAAAAACAAATGTACAGTACATTATTCTGTAAAATATTTGTGTTGCAATGATAGAACAGAAAAGCACTTTAATAAATGTTTAATCACCAGTTTAGGCTCAGATTCGGTATGTGAGTTAACAGATTTAGACAACTTTGACATAAAGATGTCTCACATCAATGTATATATAGCACTGCAGAAAAATGTGTCTCATCAAAAGGAGGATCGTGAGACAGAACATACTGCACCTTTTATACCAGTAAAAAATAAATCATTAACATTTTTCTACCTGCCTTCCTGCATTTATTTTAAGTTGTTTTCAGGGGAAATAGATGAAGATGTTAGACTTATTTGTGTTGGTTTTAGTACATTTGATTGGTTTCTTGGCACATTATGTGGCATAATGACATTCCATTAATGCATAGCAAAGCTACAGGTCTTTACATCTGGAGCCTGGGGAAAAAAAAAAAAACCTTTGCTGTATTATAATTTAGTGGTACAAGTTTAAATACACCATTGAAATGTTAATAATAGGCAGACTAAAAGTCCACGATAGTATTTCTCTTCCACTGAATGTTATTTTTTTTACCACTAATATCTTAGATATGCTAATGAACCTTCATTTCATTACTGCATACGCTATGAACCGTGCCTATATCATAACAATTAAAAATATCTCCCTCAGCCTCTCTCATTTCAGAGCTATTAAAGAATAATTACAGTCTAAGTACATAAACACTTTATGCTTTTTTATTTCTTTTTTTTTTCCTCCCCTAGCAGTCAAGTCCTCAATTACTACTCCCTATCATATCTGTTTTATAACTGGCAACTGACATTTGATGGCAAATGGGAGGAAGCATCTGTGCTTTGGTGATTTGAGCATTCTGACACCGACTCGCCCTCCGTTGCTGCAAAATGAGGAGGCAATCACGCCGTTCATCAGACGGCTCCTAATGCAGTTCTAGTGTTCAGCAATAATTCCACCTTGCATTTATAATTGCAGGCATAGATCCCACACCTCAGTGCACAGATTAAAGCCATAAATTATTTAGTGCCTTGCTTCGACGATGGATCCACAATTCCCCTCTGTCAAGGCATTATCCTTCAGCTTAGCAACTTCTTTTCAAATGGAAGCCAGAGGATGATTTAAGATATGGTTGAATAATATGACAAAATAAATGCGATATTCCGGCCATTTGTGTTCCTTAATTAAAACCGAGAGTCTCTGAAGTGGCTCGTCAAATGGAAGTGTGCCGTGACTGCAGTAAGTCACAGCCGAGTCATTTAGCCTTTTGCGCTTAATGGGGAAATTTTAAATGACCACGCTGGTGGATGGGCATTTGTGGCATGAGGGCATTTGAAATGGCTTTTGGAGGTAGCGGCTCAATGTCAGCCATTCACATTAAGCCATAGAAAGAATATCCTTTCATCAATGTACTCAGGGCTAGGAAATTAGCTGTTTCTAATATTAATTCAGGCCAATAATTCAAAGTCATTTGAGATTTATTGCCACATTAAAGGCAAGCTCGAATCGGATGCACAATCATGAGCTAAAACAACCCAACAATTAATTGTGCCTTGTATGTTTG
The DNA here is from genome assembly GCF_019097595.1 of Hemibagrus wyckioides. Taxonomy (NCBI): domain Eukaryota; kingdom Metazoa; phylum Chordata; class Actinopteri; order Siluriformes; family Bagridae; genus Hemibagrus; species Hemibagrus wyckioides. The sequence goes on from NC_080724.1 coordinate 7,366,477, forward strand.
CACACAAAGCACAGGGAAAAAAGGGGGGACTAAACAAATAAATAAAAGTGCTGATTATGATACTAACAGCACCATCATGCCGAAGAAATAGAAGAATTTTATTAATGTTGCAATTCAAGTACCTAATCTTTGCATATGTAAACAGTTTGAGAGTATGTACCCATGCATTTGTCTCATTTTCTTGCAAATAGATCAACACAGACAGATTATTTTCGAATGCTTAATCCAGCAAATGGGCTCCACTTCTTTCTTTTTTTTTTCTCCAGGCCCATGTGTATCAGCTTGTCAGGCTGCCACTTGAAAAGTGTCAGTCCTGCACCTAATTAAGTCACCGTGCTGGAAAAGGGCTGTGTGCATCTAGACACTGATTTAAAACCACGAAGAAATAAAACATTTTAACTGCACTAACTGGACTGAAAATACACTCGAATTTATTGGGGAAAATGTCATGGAGCAGATAAGTGTCACATGTCAAATGAGCAGCAAAATAATAGGAAGAACCCAGAGAGGGATGTAGGAACCAAATGATTTTATTAGGACATTTCGCTGGTTTTTACATATTCCCCAAGACAGATGCAAAATTGGTCATATTGTTTAACCTTGGCTGTCAATTATTGTGAATCCTGTATTTTTTCCCCCCAAGTATGCACCCATCACAGTCTCACACTCGCTGCTGAAGATTTTCTCCCACATCATGGTTAAGATTATAGTGCTTCCTGTTTTAAATCATTTTCGGTTTCTTGAACTCAAAACCATCAGAAGAAGAAGAAAAAAGAAACATTGGTTGGCCTGCTGAAAGCACTTCAGACATACAGAACGGCGCCGCAAGTCTTGAGGAAACGGTTGGAGGTGGGAAATGCGAGGTTCGCAACTGCAACCTTGGCAGACGGGCCATGTTTGAGCTTTAGGTCAGCGAACTCTGGCTGTGTTTACAGGACGAAGGGGAACGGCTGAAATCTGTTGGAGTCACTGCTGATTCATGTCACAGTGAGTGGCAGATAACCTGGAGGCGACCGGATCCTGACAGCCAAAGCTATTACAGTTCCACATAAGACCAACATCCCTCTGGTGTGCCCTGATGCCTTCCTGCCTTCCTGACTGCCCTTTTGCCCCAAAAGTGCCACCAGATGCCAGGAGGACTGAAGATCACACTTATTGTCCAGGGTCGACCCCAGACCCCAAAGAAAAAGAAAGTGTCAAAAATAGATTTTACTCTTAATTTATCATGTAATCCATTAAAAATAGCCTTAACACACACGCACACCATTTCATTAAGAACCTGCTCATTCTTCTGGTCAGCCAATCATGTGGCAGCAGCACAAAACGTCAAATCGTTCGCACACGCAGTTCAAGAACTCCAGTTAATGTTCACATCATTGATCTCAGTGACTCAGACCATGTTGCATATAGGGAACTAGGAAAACTAGGAATGATGTGAAAAAAAGCAAATAAAGCAAATAATATAAGATATAAGGCAAATACTGGATATGTAAGTGGAAGAAAGTAGTGATATGGAGAAAGGTATAAAGTGATAACTGAACAGTGGACAGATGAAGCGACTCAGTAAACTCAATATCTACATGTGCAGTTTCAGGCCATAACCTGTTTTAGCACATGATCACATTATTACATATAACATTATCAAATAAAAGAAAACACGCTATCATTGTTATTGCTTTTCCACAAGGAGAGTCAGAGCATCTTCGGACGACCCACTAACGTTTTAGAAATCGATCTGAATGAGTGTGTATTATTGAATTATTTGTACTAAACAGTGAGTATTGTATTGGGAGTGTTTTGAAGCACTGCTGTGTGTGGCAACAGGCCGCGTTCTGGCTCTGCGCTCCGCTAGCTAGAAGCATCTGGAGAGCTGCAGGCTGGCGGCAGAGCTCATTGTGGCAGTCATGATTGTGCTGACGACAGCACAGGGGCCCGGCCGGGAGATTAGGGCCCGACCAAGAAGTATGATTTGTTGCTTTCATATTTTGGGCGATGTCAGCTTCAATCGGAGGCAGCGCTCTGCCCCGGGCTAGGCACACTGACACATCTGAGAGACGCACTGATGAACTGCTGGCAATCAAGTGTGAGTTCTGCTCTATCCAGACTGAGTACACTTCCACTCTCTCTCTCTCTCTCTCTCTCTCTCACACACACACACACACACAAACACACAATGTTGTTCATCTATAGAGTCAGCATGCCTCTACTGCTTTCCAGATGGAGTATTAAAACTCCTACAAACTGATGTAATAATGTTTCACCGGCTCAGATGAAAAGGAAAGCACACTGTTAAAGTCTACCTGAGAGCTGAAATAATTATAGAGAGCCACTGGTTGTTGCAGTACCAGCACCAGTCTGCAGGGTGCAGCAATTACTGACTAGAACCTTCTAAACAGCCAATGGCAACAGATTAAATGTAACATTAGAGATATTTAGTTTCTGGTATTGTAAAAGTTACTGAATCAACTAACAGCGTACAAAACATGCAACATCGAAAACGTGTCAAAGTGCATCATGTCCACTTTAGTGTCCTGCCTGTGGGATCTGCTACATCACATACTTCAATATAAGAGAGGAATAAAATGTTTTTAATAATAGCCACATAGCACTTTAATAATAATAATAATAATAATAATAATAATAATAATAATAATAATAATAATAATAATAATAGATATGTAGCTTTTCAGCTTTTTCCACATGCCACTTAAAAATAATAACAATAACAAATGATAAAAAAAAATAATAAATTCATAATAAATAATAACACTTTAAAAATAAATAATAATAATAATAATAATAATAATAATAATAATAATAATTCTGTGGTTTTTCAGCTTTTTCCAGTTGTAAAGGAAAAACTTTCAGCCATTTTTCAGAAATTCAGTCCCTAACATAGTGACTGCAACATCAAAATCATGTGACTGAAATGCTGAAAGGATTATTAGGAGGAGATTAGGAGTTAGTGCATAAAACATGTCCTGCCTGACTAAAATGGGGGCAAATAAAAGGTGTAAATAAAACAGTGCATTGCAGTGTGCTAAAGGAAGGTGTGAAGTGACAATAGCAGTACACTGGACAGATGAAGCGACTCAGTAAACTCATCTCTATGCGCAGTTTCAGGCCATAACCTGTGCTTTTACACATAATCTCATTATTACATATAAGAAAACACACTATCTTAGTGGGGTTTTTTTTTTCTTAAGAGTAGTCAGAGCACCTTCTACCATTTGAGAAATGAATCCAAATGAGCGTTAATAATTGAATTATTCGAGAATTTGTGCTAAACAAATAGTAAGTGTTGTGTGTGGCAACAGGCCGTGTTGTGGCTCTGCGCTCTGCTAGCTAGGAGCATAGAGGACTTTCAGCCATCTTTCACCTAGAGTTACACTCACATTGTGCAGTGAAGCCAAAAATTCAGCCCCTAATATGGTGACTGCAACAGAGAAATCATGTGACAAACGGCAGGATAAGAAAGACGTTCTAAACCTCGTCCTGCTCCGCTAAAATCTGTGGTTATGAATGGTGAAGAGATTTAAAGAAGGAGAAACGAGTCAGTAATCAAGTCAAGAGGCTTGTATTGTCATTTCAGCCGTATATAGCTGGTGCAGTACACAGTGAAATGAAACAATGTTCCTCCTGGATCCTGGTGCTACATAAAACACAGAACTAAGTGCATTACACAGTACTACATAAAGTGTGTGTGTGTGTGTGTGTGTGTGTGTGTGCAAATGTGTGACAGAGCAAGACAGTAGAGTAAAATAACTGATACTTATAATAACTAAGTCAGATAGATTAACAGCAACAGTTTGCACTTATAAATGTGTGTGTGTGTGTGATTATAATTGTGTCTTTTGAAATCATTTAGGTTATACAGTTATGTATTAGAGTACAGTACACAAAGACATCTTAAAACTTGTTTACTGCATAAGAACAGCAACAACAAAAATTAATTAATTCATTAAAAAAAAAGAATATTAAGGCTCTATCCCAAATTTATACACAGGGCATGAGAACAAAACTACAAAATGATTTAATCCAATTATTTCATCTGTTCTAAACAGATATTTTCTCATGATGAAGTCCTTGCACAGGTTTTCCCATAATGCATTGCCATCAAGCATCAATTTTAGCTCAGAAGAGACATTCAGTGGATGATCATCATCCTTCAGTAACATTAATACACTGTGTCTGTTTCTGTGAATTAAAATACATGTCTTTTGTAGTTTTGGCTTCTTGGAATCGTTGAGATTCACTTCCTTAGGACACTTCCTGTATATAAATCTGGGATAAAACTTTAATGTTCTATTTTTTTGTGTGTATTTTCTTTTATCACATGCTGTAAGACTGTATTAGCAAGAATTGTATGATATATTAGCCCATATTTATTTAGATTGTCTTCAGTAAGGCTTGAATGAGAGTTTTCACCATATGAACTGGTGAGTAATAAGTTTGCTCTCCTGTTTTTCCTGTAAATGGTTTTCTTCATAATGTCATCCTTGTGTAACATCACACTGCATAAAAATTTCCCTTATTGAGTCACAGACTGCATAGCATCAGTGTTGTCGAGTCTGTGTTTCTAAAAATGATTACTTGGGAATGCCCCGAACTACAGGTTCTCTCGAGAACTATAGCTAGCCTGAATTCTCCTGTATGTGTTAAAGAGGTTTAAGTCTACACACATATTTCCTGTCTGGATGGTGTTGCTGTCTCTGCTCCCTGGCACTATGCTCTGTTGCTGACTGTGCAACATACTTTCCGAGTCTCACGTTTGAAAGATTAGTCGAATTGAGTGATGCCCTGCCTAAGCCTTTCAAACACTTTCTCACAGGTAGACGATATCAAGCGTGTCTTTTTGGCTCCGCCACCGTAGTGACGACGGTCGAAATGAAACGTGATGAATATTTAAAGATCACCATTACGTGTCAAATTCACCACAATGGAGACATAAAAAGAGGAAGCTGCAAGAGGAAAATAGCAACTGCCCTGAAAATTATGACCCTGACAGTTTAAAATAGTATGATGAAGAGCTGTGAGGAAGAAGCTGAAGCTCAGCACTGCCATTATGAGACTTCCTGAATTTGAAACATTTTATTAAGGGATTTGGGTGGGTTTTAGATTGATAGCTATGCGATGGCAGTTGTGCTTCTTGTGCAAGATTGTGCAGATTAAGACAGGAAATGAACTTGGATTGCAGTGGATAAGTAAGGAATAAAAAGCGACGGGGTCACGCAGGTTACGGGAAAATAATCAACTTTTGACGTGCTTTAATTAACACTTAATGCACCAAACAGGCGCAGCTTAACATGTATTTTATCTGAATAAGGAAATGTATCTTCATTGCATTTTTATTTCACCATTATCTTCAAAATGATTCCATTCCTGATCAGTAGCTGCGAGGACTGTTTAAGCCATGTTAACTTATGAAAGCACATTGTCATCTGGCTCAGAAAAGAACCACAGTGAGGCAGACAGGAAGTTTCGCGTGTATTCAAGCAGAGAAAATTTGATGCCTATTTGTCCCATTACAGCACATCAGCATCAGAGACAGAAGCGAGACGCTGGATTCGTCCTTATTTCATAACATGTTTAACGACAGATTGACAGAATTTGCAAATGCGTTCTGGCAAGAATGTTGCTAACTCAGGCCCTGTGTGAAGCGAGCGTGCTTATGTGCATAATTTGATTTTGCGATGGACTTTGGATGCTTTTTAAAATCAACTCGAGTCATGTGAACGCTTTCGAAGGCATCAGATGACGAATAATACGAGTTATAGCGCTCAAGAAGCTTCACGTGATTTAAACACTTCACAAAAATCGTGCTGATAAACACGAAGAATGTGACAGGGGGGTAGGCGAGCTGTGGCTTCTGAATGCAAAAATAAATCCATCCAAAGTATAATCTCAGTTGTAATGGTTCCGTGTATCACATACAAAACATGTCCAGAATATGATGCATGAATTTATAAGGTCATTTGGCTCTACAGGACAAAAACTACATAAAATCCATGAAAATGAATACATAGTGCAATACTTTAACACTGTTGATAAATGACAAGAGATCATTTTTATTGGGACTGTGATATTGTACACAGAAAATGTTGGTCTATAGTCATTCATTTGCACCCAAAATGCCAGCTATAATATAGATTTAATTGTTTTAATGTTAAAATATATGTAAAAAAAAAAAAAAAAAAAAAACAACCTCAAAATCCTTTAAATAAAGAGTTTTTTTTAAGTGCAGGAGGATCCTGTTTAAAATAATTAAATAATTAAATAGATAAATAAATAAATGAATGCAAATTGAGTGTAAAAGTATAATTTCCTGAAGAAAATAATCTAATCAAAACACAGTACATCAATTATTATTATTATTATTTCTTTATTTATTTCTTTATACACGTAATGTCAATTTTTCAGTTTTATAAATAACAGTGTGTCACTGTGGAATTGACGAATTGCTAAACTGGAGGCTGTAAGATCCTCTTCCTTTTTTAGCAACATGAGCCTTGCAGTTCCTGCGAACAACTAAACAAGCAAACACCCATCAGCTCAGGACAACATTTGAGGTGAGAGGAAAACTGTCTACAATGCTTTTTTTTTTTTGGCTAAAGTATTTAATTAAAGCAACATGGAGTTTGCTATTTTAATTTATTTCACTTTTCCAATCACTGAATCACTGACTCATAAACCCACTCTTATTTTTTTTAAAAAGTAAGTGCACTTTGAGAGGGGATAAAAATCAAGATAAAGTACCTTGATAGCTTTCACTGTTACAAGCAAATAAATCCTAAAAACGGTTGTTTTTTTTAAGATAAAGGCTAAGAGTCTCAACATACTATACATTTTCTATATCTTCCACAGGGTTACTGGGGACATGGAACATGTCTATCACAGGAGACTCTGGACACAAAGCAGGGGACACCCTGGACAGGATGTGAACCAATCACAGGTCACACTCACACAGTCAATTTAGAGATGCTGTGCAGGCTACAGCACATGTCTTTGGACTGGGGAAGGAAACCAGAGGACCTATAGGTAAACCCCTGGGAGAACATGCAACACACAGCAGAGGCAGGAATCAAACCATCAACCCTGAAGGTTTATATGTATGTGTGTATGTGTGTATGTGTGTGTATGTGTGTGTATGTGTGTATGTGTGTGTGTGTGTGTGTGTGTGTGTGTGTGTGTGTGTGTGTGTGTGTGTGTGTGTGTGTGTGTGTGTGTGTGTGTGTGTGTGTGTGTGTGTGTGTGTGTGTCATGACCAGGTCACCAGGTCATGACCATAGTCTTTGGTAAGCCATGGAAGCCATGAATATCAAACAAATTTAAATCCGGAAGCTATCACACTTACACTATAAACTACTCTGTAGTGAATCTTTTGAATAATACTGTAATACACAGTTGAGTTTCAACAGCATAGCCATCCAGGATACAGTCTAGCTTCTCGTTTTTGAGCCGTTTTAACACACTTTTGTTCAGCTGTGTTCACTACAGCAGGTTTGTTTTCCATCACCATTAAAAAGCACGCAGAGGAACTAATCATTATTAACGAGCAAAGTTTCCGCAAAACGTCCAGCCTAACTGCATCATAAAAACCACACAAAAGACTTGAATCCAGCCCAAAAATCCAGGAAAGGGGAGTCTGATGTTTCTTCTTTTTCTCAGCCTTTATGTGGGAACCCTGCAAGGTCATCATCATGCACATGCTTTTCTGATGCATGGAAATTCTCCTCTCCTTAATCCTCCTTTCCCTCTCCTAATCACTGCAATATATCTAACAAGAAAAATGGTTCTGTACATCGTAGACACACTGTCTGTGCTTACTCTGTTGCCTTTGTTTGTGGAGATGAATTTGATTTTGTTATAATAATTTGCTATAGATTATATATAAATGATTCATTTTAAACTAGCCCATTTTGTTAACCCTTATTTATAACTACCCTTTCTGCTGCTCCTCCTTCACAGAAAATGTTTTCAGAGTGAGTGTAGGGTAGTGAGATTCGCACCCCAGTGGACCTCTGTTAGTGCTTGTTTGCATTTTTTAATCACTTCGTGCAATAATATGGAGGCTTTGAGCACGCTACCCTATGACTGTGTTGACATCTAAATATCTGTCAGAATTGTGTGGCTTTGAAAGAAAGACTTATAAGGAAGTGGTAGCTGAGTGGTTAAGGTTTTGGCTTACTGTTCAGAAGGTTGTGAGTTTGAATCCCAGGTCCACTAAGCTGCCACTGCTGGGGACCCTTGAGCAAGGCCCTTAACCCTCAATTGCTTACTTGTATAAAACAAAATAAGTTTCTCTGGAGAAGGGCATCTGCCAAATGCCAGAAATGTAAATATGATGATTAAAATTTGCATTGTAGATGGATGAGCAGTCTATTGATGCACATGCTGTAGATTATACATAGTAGTAATATTTGTTGTGGAAAAGATTTAAGAATGTCTTGCATAGACTCGCACTATATATATATACACTATATTGCCAAAAGTATTCGCTCACCTGCCTTGATTCGCATATGAACTTAAGTGACATCCCATTCCTAATCCATAGGGTTCAATATGACGTCGGTCCACCCTTTGCAGCTATAACAGCTTCAACTCTTCTGGGAAGGCTGTCCACAAGGTTTAGGAGTGTGTTTATGGGAATTTTTGACCATTCTTCCAGAAGCGCATTTGTGAGGTCACACACTGATGTTGGACGAGAAGGCCTGGCTCTCAGTCTCCACTCTAATTCATCCCAAAGGTGTTCTATCGGGTTGAGGTCAGGACTCTGTGCAGGCCAGTCAAGTTCATTCACACCAGACTCTGTCATCCATGTCTTTATGGACCTTGCTTTGTGCACTGGTGTACAGTCATGTTGGAAGAGGAAGGGGCCAGCTCCAAACTGTTCCCACAAAGTTGGGAGCATAGAATTGTCCAAAATGTCTTGGTACGCTGAAGCATTCAGAGTTCCTTTCACTGGAACTAAGGGGCCAAGCCCAGCTCCTGAAAAACAACCCCACACCATAATCCCCCCTCCACCAAACTTTACACTTGGCACAATGCAGTCAGACAAGTACCGTTCTCCTGGCAACCGCCAAACCCAGACTCGTCCATCAGATTGCCAGATGGAGAAGCGCGATTCGTCACTCCAGAGAACGCGTCTCCACTGCTCTAGAGTCCAGTGGCGGCGTGCTTTACACCACTGCATCCGACGCTTTGCATTGCACTTGGTGATGTATGGCTTGGATGCAGCTGCTCGGCCATGGAAACCCATTCCATGAAGCTCTCTGCGCACTGTTCTTGAGCTAATCTGAAGGCCACATGAAGTTTGGAGGTCTGTAGCGATTGACTCTGCAGAAAGTTGGCGACCTCTTCGCACTATGCGCCTCAGCATCTGCTGACCCCGCTCCGTCAGTTTACGTGGCCTACCACTTCATGGCTGAGTTGCTTTCGTTCCCAAACACTTCCACGTTCTTATAATACAGCTGACAGTTGACTGTGGAATATTTAGGAGTGAGGAAATTTCACGACTGGATTTGTTGCACAGGTGGCATCCTATCACAGTTCCATGCTGGAATTCACTGAGCTCCTGAGAGCGACCCATTCTTTCACAAATGTTTGTAAAAACAGTCTGCATGCCTAGGTGCTTGATTTTATACACCTGTGGAAGTGATTGGAACACCTGATTCTGATTATTTGGATGGGTGAGCGAATACTTTTGGCAATATAGTGTATATATATAGCTTTTCACCTCATCTCCTCCTTTGCTCTTCTCAGAAAACTCTCAAATCCTCTTCTCAGTTGTTACTACCATTCCCGCAGTCACGATTAAAAACAAAAAAACAAAGGCGATTTCTGTAATCGCACTGGGGCTTTGGAATAGTTTACCCCTCTTTATCAGATCCTCTCCTACAATAAACTCATTTTAAATCGTCCCTTAAAACTTTTTTTTTTCCTCAGGCTTATCTATAATCTGCCCTATTTTTTTTTCAATGTCTAGCTGCTTATTTTCTGGTCTTGGAATGATCTGGGTTGTTTTTTCAATAATTATTTGTTTTAATATTAATTTTATCTCTTATTCTGATGTATTTTATTTCTTGCTATGTCTGACATGCAGCACTTTGGTCAACACTCGCGTGTTAATAATTCAAATTTGACTTTCACCTCGAACTTGGCCTCGTATTATTTCAACAACAATCTTGACTTGACTTTCAGTATACAGTCTAGCACTAAAATTCATTCCAGTGTGAGTGAGCGAATGAAAACGCACCCACTTTGTCTCATGCTCAGTGCGCAGATAGCTGCAGATGAGGGTTAGGAGGAAGAAAGGCTGTAATTAAGGAGGACATGTTAGATATTAGATTAACTATATTAATATGAAAGCACCTGAATTGAATAAACATGAACCTTCAGATAAATTGCTTGACACATATTCGACAGAGAAATGTATTATTATAATTTATTATTTGACTTATTTGACAAAGAAATGTATTATTTTAATAATAATAATAATAATAATAATAATAATAATAATAATAATAATAATAATAGAACTTATGCTATTTAGAACTTTACTGTACATATATAAGCTTTAAATAAAGTAATTTTAAAGGTAAAATAAAAGCATGCAGCTAACACTGCACCTAAAAAAGAATTATGTATGCTATGGAGTCATTAAAAAAAAAAAAAGTGAAAATGGCAGGGAAATCACTATAACATTTTATTATCCGTCTTTATATCAGCATTTAAAGAGAAAGATTATATGTCAGGCCCCGGTCAGCCCGGACCGAAGCAGACATATGTCACTGTTAAGAATCCGCAGGCTTTTGTGTGTAAATCACATGTCACATGGTCAGCAAGTTCATCCTAAGGCCACAGAATACATTTCAAATGCAAACACAGGTCTCCATTTTTCTCTTTTGATTGGCTGCTTCCTGCAGACTAAGTAGATTATTTCACAGCAGTGTATTTCCCAGATATTCATTGCCATCAAACTGGGCATATTTCATACGCTGACTTTGGAGGCTATTGTTATCTGTTGTGCTCGTGTAATGGGTTCATTTTTAGAGACCATTACAAACCATGAATCTTCCTGATATACAAATAAAGGAAGATATCATTGGAGGGTGGTAGTGGTGGTGGGGGGTAGGGTTAGTATTACTGCCAGAGGAAAATAATAATAAAAAAATACCCTCATCTCTGAGCATCTTCGCTTTCAGATAGTGCTCCTTCATCTAAACCTTTGTACACAAAAGCATTGCATTTTTTTCCCCCCACTGTGATATGTGCAGAATATTAAAGGTTAAAAGGTGTAAATAAAGACTGCATGTATAAACCTAGAAGAAAGGATCACTTGATTGTTGAAAGTTGATGATTCATAAAATGCAATTACAAAGAAAATTAGCAGAGACATGACATGATTGTGGGGGGTGGGGGGTGAGGGGGATCGGAGAACTTGGTGGAACCCAATATAGATGACAAGACAGAAACACAAGCTGAAGATCAAAATGAGGAACCCGAAGCTGTGAGGTGGCAATGCTAGCCACAGGACCAGCAAAGAGTCTAGTACAAAAAATATAATATATATATATATATATATATATATATATATATATATATATATATATATATATATATATATATATATATATATATATAATATAATATATATAAAATAAAAATGACTGGATATTGTGAAGGTGGAAGGGGAGGGGCATAATATTAAAATATAATATAAGAGCTGTATTAAAAGATGCCAGTTTGTGGCAATATATATATTATAATATAAATACACCTTTTTCCTTTTTTTTTATTTAATATAGCAACCAACAAAATTTTAGTAAAGCTGGAAGAAAGATCTAATATCATTGATCTCGATTTATTAATTTTTTTTTTTACATCACAAATATCTGCAATTGTAACAGAGGAGTGTGACTTTTTAGATCCACTTTTTAATATTTTAACACAAATCCAGTGCGTTTGTTGCTGTACTACAAAGTCACCTGTAGGTTTTCCTGCTGCTGGTTGCCATAGTGATAACGTTTATCAGCAGGTGTAGCAACCAGCATTCCACTTTTGACAACAGCAGTGTATATATGCATCATATCTTACGATATGAAGGAGAAGCAGTGTGTGTGCTCTTTACCCCGGATCACGTCATCTACTGTCTTCACTCCCTTTGCCTAAAGTTACATTTTTCTCACCTTTGTCACATCTCTGGACACGCCCACAAATGGTTGCTGTCGCTCAAGTCACCTGAAGTCACAAGCTATCTGAAAGCAAGTTCTCTGGTCACTTTGTTGCTGTAAGTTGCTATATGCATAATTGTTTAATTTTTTAAAAAAATCTTTTTTTATTGTAATTTGAAATTGTCCCCCTTCCCCTTCAACACTGAAGGCCACAGCGAGAAAAGTGTACAAAAGATGTAGAGCCACTACGCTGATTATTATTATTATTGTTATTATTATTATTATTATTATTATTATTAGTAGTAGTAGTAGTAGTAGTAGTAGTATTTTATTATTATTATTATTATTATTATTATTATTATTATTATTATTATTATTATTATTATATCTCTATATAATAATAATAATAATAATAATAATAATTTTTATTTTAGCATTAAAAGGTCACAAAAGACATGTGGTAGGTTACTATGACGTTCTTTATGCATGCACATGTCAGGAGAAAACAATATTAACCAAATATTTTTTTTTTATTTCACTTTGCATATAAGATATAAGCTCCATCAAATGATTTACACATTTCACCCTCGCTGTTTCTTTAAACTCACACATGCAGGACACAAACCGCTGAGAGAGCAATCACTCAGTGTTACAAGTGTCACCACAATTGTGTTGAAAAAGGAGCTTACAACCTGAGTCAACTCAGTGGGTGTGAGCTGCGAGTCATCACAGCGCTGAAAAAGTCAGCCACAGCTGTAATTGGCAGGCTGCTGCAGCTCTAAAGCATCCTCTATTAAATTGAAGTGTGCTGCAAAGCACTTTCATTTCGATTTAATGAAGTTTTTAAAAGTTTGACTGAGCTGGAGTGTAAGTCATCGGGAGCAGCAGACCGTTTGTGTTCAGCTCTCTCTCTTTTTCATTATCGCTCTCTCCGTTATGATTCTTTCTGTGAGCTTTGGCACGGTTATATAATAAAAGATAGCGGCCTCTCTGCCTTCGTGGCTAAGGCTTTAACTGATGCTTTAACACTTTTTTCTCCAGTCACCTATGCCCTTATAAGGAACAAAGCCAAATCCTGATGATGGGCTCGAATTCTTTGTAGGGAAACTTTTCCCTTAGTCAGTTTCTATTATGCATAGTTTTAAGAACTGGACTCTTTCCTGAACTGAAATGTTTCTATATGGGCTGCATTTTAACCACAAGTAAACTTATGGCATTTAACCCTTGGGACCCTTTGGGACTGTTCAGGTCAAATTGACGCAGGACATTATTGGGGTTTTAAAAGCCCTAGAGAAATAATAGTAATAATAATAAAAAAACATGTCACAAAAGTGTCCAAAAAATTGTGTAACAAAATATTTTATAATAAAAACCTTGGTGGCATAAATCTAAAAAAAATTATGACATGGAATATTGTTTATTATTTTGAAATGATTTATCAAATGCAGGTGATAGAACAGAAGCACGTGAAACAAAAGTCCCTGGCTATGAAACACAGCTCTCAAAAATGCATCTGCAAATGTGGATGATTTACAACAACCCCTAATCGCTTTTAGTAAAAATATAAAACGGGTTAATTTGACTCAAACACCACGCAAGGGTTAAAATGTATTCAAATGCCAATGAAAAACTCCCTGGCCCTATAATTATAACCTAAGCTTAGCTACCTATCATTTTTATTTTATTTATTTATTTTTACCTGCGTTTGTATTTGATTATCAGCATCATCCACATTAGCCTCAGCACCTAAGGTAAGTCACTGCCAGCATTTGTCACATCTAGTCATACCACTACCCCCATCCCTGCCTCCAAAATCCCCCCCCCACACACACACACATTTTTGAATATCCTCCTTTATCTGACTCATTTCCTGCATTTTTCTACACCTTTTATTTTGTCCTCCCCCTAAATATACAATCTGCCTCTTGTCTTTCTTGTAGTCTTGCATTGTTCATTTGGCTCTTTTGTGTATTAGTATTGATGTTTCCTACCTTTATCATTTTGATCGGTTTAATAGTTTCCATTCACTGCTGTAGTTTTCTTTGTTAGTGTTTAAGAGAGTGTCTGCACATGCACCTGCATCCTGCTGTAATTAGTTACAGCATTGACATACAAGCCTCATTGTATTTGATAAATTAATTGTAGTAACTGATTAAAAAATAAACAATAATTTTGTCTTTTCTTTTCTTTTTTTTTTAAAGAAAAACAATTTATGTTCTCTAAAAGATGAGGTATTTGGCACTGAGGGCGTGGAGAAGCCCTGGCTGTGAATGGAAGGAGTTGCAGAGAACAAGCGTGTAATGCCTGAGCGGTTACACCTGTGTTTGCTTATGAATGAAATATATTTATAGACTGTTTTTGTGTTAGTTTTTTTTTTTTTTACAGTAGACCTGCAAGAGAGAGATGACAAAGAGACAGTGAGTAACACCTTGAGTGTGAATAGACGTAAATGTTTTTTTGTTTTTTGTTTTTTCCTGTGTGTGTGTGTTTTTTTAATGCAGCTTGTTTGGCTGTTTTTCAGAAAAGAGACATCTGATGAATTTTCCCAGCCCACCACACTGTCAGCTCTGTCAGCAGGGCATCCACATCACTTTTTTCCTATTGGTTCACATGATTAAATGCTGTATGATGTCCAGCGCAGATCAATTTCACTTTGAGAAGATCTGTAAAGAGGCAGAGAACAATTGTCCGAAATCTTCATTCGCAGTCTGCATAACGATGTCAATGCTACAATATTGACTAGAGTCCATCTGAATGAATAGTTGATCATAATGAATATGAATACATTGAAGCCACGGAGGCTTTCAGCTGGCAGATCATGACGCAGGAAAGAAAAGCGTTTGAAGGCCTAAAGGCTTCCACTAATACAAAAAGTCTAATCAGACCAGCAATCCCTGATGTTAATGAAGGTGTCACGCGTCGCACAAAGAAAGTTGTGCCTGGCAATCTTCCATTTTTCGGCTGCCTACACCAGTGACATTTCATCTCACATTCAAAGAGCGCCCGGGCCCTTAATGAAATGCATAATTAACATATTCTAATTGTGCTGAGCACCGTGATGGTTTTGACAGAGCTCACTTTCCATGTCTAATTCAATGCTAATTTAATCTGTTCTTTTCCCGCCGACATGACCTTTCTTGATTGAGTTTCACCGCGAAGAATTTTTTGATGGATTGATTTATCAACCTCACGGAATGCAACAAAAGTGTCGCCTGGAGACAGGAGAGGAAGGGGAGAAAGAGAGGGAGAAAAAAGAGAGGAGGGGAAAAAAAACAATTAAAGGAGTAAAGTCACGCTGCCTGAAGAGTGTGTTACTGATGTTTTGCTGTGCTATTAACCCTCTCACAGGTAACGCACGGCTTCATTTTTCTTCATCCAGCCTGAATGGCGAATTTTACTCAGCTATTTAATCTTGCTTGAGTGTGGGGAAGGCAATGCCAATGCTTTAGCATGAACATGTGAATTAGTGAGTACGGCTGAGAAAGACTGAGCGAGTGTCAGGCCTTCAGCTGGAGAAAGATGAGCTGAAGCCTCTCAGGGCCATACATTTTATTTTCAGTGTGAATATTCAGTCTGCCTTGGAAAAATGCAGCATAGCAAAAAGAAAATTACAATAATGTTGTGATACTTTCTCTGAAGGTTTACTCTTTTATAGAAAATTACTGGAAATCAGGGTTTTTCATCTAAATAATTTGTGGGATTGACATTTCATATTTGATGTTTTTGCCTTGTTTGCATGAATGCTGAGCTCAATCGAATTTGTTGAAAAAAAAAAAACAACAACAGAAAATTTTTTCTTTCCAGAATTGTATTGTTGTAAAAAGCAGTATTATTTTTACAGTTATACGGTTATTCATACCATTCTGTATGAAATGTGACTGATTTTGAACAACTAATCAAATTGATATTACTGTAAAATCTTCTTCTTCTTTCGGCTTTTCCCTTCAGGGGTCTCCACAGAGAATCATCTCTCTCCACCTATCCCTATCTTCTGTATCCTTAACACTTGCACCCACTAGCTTCATATCCTCATTTATTACCTCCATATACCTCCTCTTTGGCCTTCCTCTTTGCCTCCAGCCTGGCAGCTCCATGTCCAACATTCTCCTACCAATATACTCACTCTCCCTCCTCTGAACATGTCCAAACCATCTTAATCTGGTCTCCCTAACTTTGTCCCCCAAACGTCCAACATGAGCTTTCCCTCTGATGTACTCGTTTCTAATCCTGTCCAACCTTGTCACTCCCAAGGACAACCTTAACATCTGATATTACTGTCAAATAACAGTTTATTATCACTGTTTTCTTCAACTGTGAAATTACAGCAAAAAGTACATTTATACAATTGCTTGTAATTTTTTTCCTATTTTTTTATTTCATTTATTTCATTTTTACTCTAGCTGATACCCTGTATATACTGTATATAGTAAAATCTATAATGTAAAATCTACAGAATATTTTAACAGGAACATTCAAAAAGAATGTTATAAATTCATTGTTTAGAAAAGTGCAGCACAGTTCAAGTCCAGACAGTGTTTGAAAGATTGATGTTTCCCCTCATCCCGTTCAGTCAGTTTTCCCAAAGCTGAAGTCTTATGACATGCCGCTTGAGAGAAGGCATGTACTTGCATTTGACGTGAACACTAAAATGTGAAAATCACATGATGCTTTATTTCTGCTGTGGCAGGTTATTGCTATAATAATGATAGACCCAATTACTACCGACTGCGTATAAGCATCCAAATGCCTAAAAAGTACTTTTAGTCTTTGAAAGCTCATATGAGAAATCTCTCTCTCGCTATATCAGAACAACAGGATCTCTCTCTCACCCACCTCGATTTTACTCACCTTTAGATTCCATCAACAAATACGAGTTTCACTGCTGCCAGGACAGCTGACACCTGCACACAATAGTGAATAAAGCACGAAAAGTGCGAGGTTCAGCTTCGCTTCTAATTCCCTTCACCTGCCTTTCTGCTTACTGCCACATTTAGTACGTGGGTTCGAGCTGGAGCAGGGCTGGGGAGTTGCATTAGAACTGCAGCTGTCTGTCATCAATAGAGACAGGGGATTATGCACCCATACACATACACACACACACACACTCAAACGTGCACACACACAGCTGTACATTACCCACCCTTCATTTGCATTGCTCCCTTCTGCCGGGCTTTTGATTGGCACCTGTACATGAAATGCCACAGCGGCTGAAAGTACGCTGCAAAGCTGGCACTAACAATCCAGTGGCTCCGGGGAGACCTGCCATATTGTAATTTGGTTATCAGGCATGAAGGAAGTAATTCCGAGTGCCAGGAAATGTGAGGCAGAATAAGTGCTTCATTCCTGTATGTTGCCCAGGGTGACAGTTCTTATTTAATGTACAAGAGCGTCCTGTTGTCAGACGGATTTGGGGAAAGGATCAAGGTAAAGTGGGGGATTGGGTGTGGAAGCAAAGGGGAGGGCAACGTCTTTAATTTTTTAAGCACTGGCAGAAGAAGAGAAAGGAAAATTGAAATTCTGGTGGGTTTTTATAACACCAGAACCTTGGTGCAGGTGAGAATGATCTTCTGCACTGGACTGACAGTTTTACAGAGATATCATCCTCTTAGGTTTGCATTCATTCTATCAGCAAGCACAGTGTACAAGCTAAACGTACATCTGAGGGTGTGAAAGTTAAGGGCCTCACTCATGGTTGTGCCAAAAGTCTCCCAAATCTTTGGCAGTTTTGGGATTTGACCTCACAATGTTAGTGGGAAAAACTCCCACTACCGCTGCCCACATCATTGACTTTGAGAGAGTGTACTGAATTGTGTGCCAGCCTGGAAAAAGGCCCTCAGTCTTTGCCATTCTGCCTTCCAGGAGAGGCAGCGTGACTACTGTGGATGGATTAGCGCATGTACTCTTGCATCACTGGGCCTGATGTGTTGTGAAGAGGAGAACGAGAGTTGATCGCTCTTCTGTCTCTTAAGTGGCTTGGGCTTTATTTGGTTTGAAGCACTGGTTTTGCATGGGAAGGCAGACCCCTGGAGACAGAGCTGTCACACTGCAAATGGAGGCCCCTGATGCTGGCAGGAGCCCTCTGGCAAAATGAAAATAAGTAAGTGGCACAGATACATCATGCCAGCCAACTGTATTTCTGAAGAATCCAGTGTGACTAGAGACACACTAGAATAAATGAGTCTAATGCAGAGTCAAATGGCAATAACCTGAGACTTTACAGCCATGAATGTAAGGGAAATGGAAGGAAGGAAGGAAGGAAGGAAGGAAGGAAGGAAGGAAGGAAGGAAGGAAGGAAGGAAGGAAGGAAGGAAGGGCAGATGGACAGACATCCTAAAAGTTTATAGTGAACAGTTGTGTTGTCCCACAATGTTTAAAAATATTCTGAACATTTCCCTTATCCTTATTTAGATAGATAGATAGATAGATAGATAGATAGATAGATAGATAGATAGATAGATAGATAGATAGATAGATAGATAGATAGATAGATAGATAGATAGATAGATAGAGTCTCTGCTACTCAGACATTCAGATAATGTCTGGAATTTGGTCACCCTCTGCTTCTTCACACAATTAAGCTAATTATTAATGAATTCATGGGTTAAGAGAGCAGCCCAGCCAGCATCCTTCAGGTGAGCTGATTGAAAGTTTGACATTACCTGGCAGAGCACAGATCTTTTGTCCGGGGGGATCAGAGGCGCTCTGTTCCAAATGCCATGAGTGGGGGGCCACACACAATGCACTGCTATTATCTCTGGTGTCAGCCACTGGTGCCCTCCTGCTTGAAGAGGTCCCTTTCATCTGCAACTGTTGCCACTCAGGAACACATCATTAGCCAGTCTGTCAATTCCCCCACCCACCTGAATGTTATCAGAGCTGCTAGAAACACAGCACAGAAATACAGTGCAGTCATCCTGAACTTCCTTCATCGTAGTGTTCATTTATCTGAGTGTCTTCATGTGGTGCTTCATTGACAATCTAGATGGGTAACATTCAATGCATGTACAAAGCTCCGGTTCAGCCTGACATGAATAGAAACCTGCAGGGAAAGTAGCAGAACTGGATGAAAGTGAAAAGTTTCGATTTTGTATGCCGATTTGTGCATGTTACATAATGATATCTCTTGAATTTTTGATTAGAAGTTTTAAAGGCTGTATAAATGGAACTTGAAAACTTGGTTATGTGGAAATGTGGAATTAGGAAATGTGACAGAAAACCTCAACAGATTTTCCTTACTTCTTCATTTTACATAAGGTCTGAAACTTAACTATAGTGAACTGAGCACTAACTCCATAGCAGTCTTAACACAAACAAAAATTATTTCCCTGACTCTCATATTCAATGCAAAGATATCTAATTTAAAATAAATCTGCGTGAAAGTTCCCTAGTTTCAATCCCAAGTCTCTTTGCGTATTCCTTGATCAGAGAACAAAGATTCTCTCCCTTAAGCAAAAAAAAAAAAAAGAAAAGAAAACCTCAGACCCAATGACCTCGCTCCCAGAGCCTGACTGACTGGCAAATGAAGGAAAGATGATTGATCTGATGCCAGACTGCTCAGAAGCTCAAAGTTCGCTTTGTGGTTCGGGGCGATATCTATGGAGATCACTAAGCTGTTGTACATGGGCACTACCTGATCAAACAGACCCCACAAAGTGCCCTCGCTCAGGATATCATTAGCAGGCTGGGTACCAGTCATGCTTTGTTGATGCCTGGAGAGATGCACGGCTATGTGGGTGGTCCACTACACAATCCTTCACCTCAGGGGAAGCAGACGGCCTCTTATTAGCTATCAGTCAAGAATGTAGATCAGCCTCACTATAAAGAACTGTGTAGAGCTAAAAAAAATTGGCTGGTACTCATCAAATGTCATGTTTTCCAATTGCAAAAATTTTTAGATATATATAGTAAACTAAATGGAACCATCTGTCCAGTGCCAAGTGGTAAACTCCTTCACTGTTGCACAGACTTCCACTGGCATCCACAAGGCCTCGATTTATGACATCTCATATACTTTTTAGTGAACTGGCAAGCTCTGCTAGAACATGAAGTTAACAGCTGAATGACGAACTGTACTTCTAAGATCAGGTTTTCCTATATGGAGAATAGTGTAGGATTCACACATGACAGCTTCCTCATCCTCGTTCTCACAGGAAGTCTTTGTTTTTCCCTTTGGCATTGCCAGTCTACGTTAGGTGAATTTCTCGAGATGGGGAGCAGTGCGAGCGTACCGACAGCCTCATGGGAATGATCTCGTAAACCATCATCTTGAGAGGGAAAATAGACTTTGCCACCAAGGGTTTTCAAGATGCAAGACTATGTTTACATTCAAGTATTCTTTGCAACTCTGATGGATAATCAAAAGCAGGAGGAGTCATTTAGGATTATCACAGAAAACAATGTTAATAATGTACCAGCTGAAATGATTGTCAAAACATTGTATTTTATGCACTAAAGCTTTTGTTCATTCATTCATTCTTCAGTTGTTACTTTATCCTGGATAGAATCACGATGGAACCCTGGGTGTCAGACAGATGCACATAACATGGCTCCTCTGCATGTTTCTGGAGGAATCATCCAGAGAGCCTGAAGGAACCTCATGAGGACAAGGAAAGAACATGCAAAAGCATAAGCTAAGTTAAGGATTACACCCAGGAGCAGGGTTACCTACAACACCAATGTACTATCCCAAAGAAACCTTTATTTTACTAAAATGATACACTACAAGACACACAATAAATGAACAGAAATCATGCATCGATGGGCCAATACTTATTGTATCATAAGTATTTTAATTAAAAGCTTTCAGTGCTTTGTATCGTGTAACTGCTTCCCTGGACATCATCTTAAAATATGTAGAAATGCAATGTCTAAATTAATGATGCAAAATAATTGAAGCAGAGCTACAGCTGAAATTGATCAAAGCCAATGCTCAAATAATTATTTTTTTTTTTTAAAACACCACTTAAAACTAAGAAACTAAGAAAAAAGTACTCTTCAGTGAGAATCCAAGCACTTGCCCCACTCCTCTCTTTTATTATGGACTTCAAACCATCAAGGCTGACTTTTGATGCAGGCGTGGCAGTGCGGAACTTCACATTTAGCTTTGACATCTCAGACAATTGGTGGAGAGAGAGAGAGAGAGAGAGAGAGAGAGAGGAAACCTTCACAACTTTGAAGCACACATAAAACTTAGATCAATTGTATTTTTAAAGGTGCAGTGGGGAGAAACTCGCCATCCTCAAACCAGGCCTAAATCAACATTTCAAAGTCTTTACAGAGCTCTGTGCTTTCATGGCAGATCAGAGAGCGGTGGATTGGCATGGCTTCATTTACATGGTTGTGAAATAGGCTGCCATTCCTTCTCTGAGAGAAGAAGTGGAACTCTATCAGATAGCCATTACAGGACTGGGAGAAAAAAAAAATCTTTCTTTTTTTTTTTTTTTTTTTTTTAACAAAGAGGGCAAAGTTGAAAAAATAAATAGACAGCACTTTTTCTGTCCAAAAATTGCTATATTACATATGTTTAAAACGAGTGAAGTTCAGGGAGACTTCAGAGAATCAATGCCATGGCACTCGAGATCTCCTGTAAACATAGAGATATGACCTGAATTGGGAGCAGAAAGAATGAAAGCGAGAAAGAACCCAGAGAAAAGTTTGAGTGACTCGTCGAGAGAGCCGGATCTGTGGACCTGTCACTTGATTAGTCCTCTTGATTAGCATTTATAAGAGGCCCTGGCACTCTATTATTTGCATTCCTATTTAGCCATGATTTTGTGGAGGGCACTTCGTGATTAAACTTGTCACTAGGCCTGATTGACAGGGTCAAATCTTCAGATTCCATTTGCCTGAATAAAAGATAGAGAGAAGGATAGAAAGAGAGAGAGAGAGAGAGAGAGAGAGAGAGAGAGAGAGGACGAAAATGAGAAGCGTGGGGAAGGAACATGTCAGCTTTTCTTTGCGCTCCTGCCGGGTTTTATGTGGATTCTCGTTCCTCTCTTGAACCCTTCCCCTCTCTCTAGATCTCTCTTCTTACTCACCGTCTAACGTTTTGTCATTTCACGTGCTTCAGGAAAGTTTTCATTTTAAGGATAGACTCCACCTGTCATCAGGGGAGGTGGACTAGCATGTGCATCAGGAAATGAACATAGAACGATTAAAATAAATAAATAAATGTTTTAAAAATGTTATTACATAATTAATAAAATACTACTACTATTACTACTACTACTACTACTAATAATAATAATAAACTGAAAAAAAAAAGATTGTTGGCTTTTTCAAGCCAACATAATAATAATAATAATAATAATAATAATAATAATAATAATAATAATAATAATAATAATAATAAAGACGAGAATAACCTGCATTATCATACAGATTTAATTGTTATGAACAATGGTTTAAACATGCGATTCTCTGGGCTGTGGAAATAACCCTTGATTACTGATTCTTTCAATGTTGGCAAAAACACACTTTTTTCTTTCAGCTTTAATTGTTTTTTGGAAAGGGGATCTCATTGCCCTTTAATTTTCGACACCACCACTTCCAGGACAGGCTGATGCTGGGTGACTACATTACTAACCACGGCCAAATTGTTAACTGAGGAGGACACGACATTATGTGCAATCCAGAGCAGCGGTTGCATCAGGTAGCACTAAACTCAGAAGGCTTGGGCTCGCTCCCGGAGGACAGGCTCAGGAGAAAAACACAACAACAATTAAACACCCAGACATACAGAAGGAGTCACAGTGTGCTGCATATGGAGCTTTAGATGTGATTTCCTATTTTTGTTTTAGATTCAGTACGATTGCGGCTTGCGGTATTAATAATAAGCAGACAATAAAGCACACACTGTCCTGATTTATTGATTCACATTGGCAATACGGGCTTTATGATAAATCAGCAGGAAGAGCTGCAGTTTGGACAAAAACAGCATTTTCAGCACAGAATCATCACGCTGTAGATTTCCAGATGAATAATATTCAGCATTTTGTTTCAGGTCCAGTGTAATTTCAGCATCAAAGTCTGAAAATGATCAGACAGTAAGCTGCATGTTCTATTGATTTATTGATTCACATGTTTGTGGGCTGTAGAAATGACAATAGCCAGTTCTCCATGACCTGACAAGAGTTGCTTTTGTGTGGGTTGTATGACAAATGACAGATTTCTATAAAATCTTCTACTGAAACTTCTGCTTAACCAGTTCTTAGCAAATGTAATGATGATTAATTCCTTGTGTAATGACATATATAGTGGTGAATCCTCAGGTAAAGAACGATAAGTGTGCATTTTGACCTTAACATTGGCTTTGCCAATGAGCTCACCACTTACATCCCACTGTAAGCCAAAAAAAGAGGTCTGCATCAAGATTTTCTTTCTCCTGAAATACCAAAGTGATTTAAAAAATATATATTAGTAAAAAGCACAAGAATATTCTTCGACTATCTGACTCCTCACTCAAGGCATTGTGTATACTGTCGATGATAACATATTGATGGCCCGCCTCATCAATAATATTCTGTTTCCTATTGTGGCTCTATAACTAATATTTTTGGGCGATTTCGTATACAGTATATGTGCACTTTTGCAGGAATTGAGTTGGAGTTCACCTGTGGTAAATTTAGTTGATTGGACATGATTTGGAAAGGCACACGTGTCTATATCAGATCCCCCAGTTAACAGTGCATGTCAGAGCACAAACCAAGCCATGAAGTCAAAGGAATTGTCTGTAGACCTCTGAGACAGGATTGTGTCGAGGCACAGTGGCCTCCATCATCTGTAAATGGAAGAAGTTTGGAACCACCAGGACTCTTACTAGAGTGGGCCACCCGGCCAAACCGAGTGATTGGGGTTGAAGGGCCTTAGTCAGGGAGGTGACCAAGAACCTGGTAGTCACTCTGAAAGAGTTTCATTGTGGAGAGAGGAGAACCTTCCAGAAGAACAATCATCTTTGCAGCACTCCACCAATCAGGCCTGTATAGTAGAGTGGCCAGACAGAATCCACTCCTCAGCAAAAGGCACATGATAGCCTGCCTGGAGTTTGCCAAAAGGCACGAGAAGTACTGTCACTTAATGAGAAACAAAATTCTCTGGTCTGATGAAACAAAGTTTTTCAGGGGCAGGAACTGGGAGACTAGTCAGGATCGAGGGAAAGATGATTGCAGCAATGTACAGAGACATCCTTGATGAATACCTGCTCCAGAGCGCTCTGGACCTCAGACAATGACCCTAAGCACACAGCCAAGATAACAAAGGAGTGGCTAAGGGACAACTCTGTGAATGTCCTTGAGTGGCCCAGCCAGAGCCCAGACTTGAACCCGATTGAACATCTCTGGAGAGATCTGAAAATATCTGTGCACTGATGCTCCCCATCCAACCTGATGGAGCATGAGAGGCCTTGCAAAGAAGAACGGGAGAAACTGCCCAAAAATAGGTGTGCCAAGCATGTAGCATCATACTTGCTCAGGCTTGCTCACTTGGGATAACATCTAGGACTGTCTGTCTGTTTGTCTGTTCATATGTTTGTTGTTTTCTTATGTCGTTTCTCATGTAAAGCTGCTTTGAGACAATGCTCTTTGTTAAAAGCGCTATACAAATAAAATTGAATTGAATTGAATTGAAAACTTAAAAAGACTTGAGGCTGTAATTGGTGCCAAAGGTGCTTCAACAAAGTATTGAGCAAAGGCTGTGAAAACCTATGTAATTTTTTTATTTTTAATAAATTTGCAAAGATTTCAAACAAACTTCTTTCACATTGTCTTTATGGGGTATTGTTTGTAAAAGTTTGATGAAAAGAATGAATTTAATCCATTTTGGAATAAGGCCATAACAAAATATGGAAAAAGTGAAGCGCTGTGAATACTTTCTGGATGCACTATATATTTTATAGATATTATCGAATTATCCCCAGCACTGTTGAATTCTCAAATCTGATTGATCAGAAGGCAGATTTGACACTACATCAGGCTGGAAGTCAAATCAAAGTCAGATTTATGTTAATGCGCTTGGTCTAATAGATTAGCTTTTCTCTAGCAACAATTCATTCACAGGGACACTTCAAATAATCCAAAAACATACAGTTATATGACAAATAAAACTGTACAATCATTGAAATGTTGACGTTTTCTTTAAAGAAATGTTTGCTTACAATTTCTGGAAGGATTCTCCAGTGTTAGCTATTGTACATTTCAAATGATTTGACATATTAGCAAATAGAAATATCTTTATCTTAAATATACTCAAATTTATCTCCTCCAATAAGATTACAAATTAACCAAATATATTATTAAAGCTATTTCGGTTCACTTGCTAAGATTTAATTTTTTTTTTCTGTGTAAATCACAGGAAACTCTTGAGGACTTTCTGGCCATTCTGGTTTCTCTGTAACATGACATTATTAACTTATAGCTGTTAAATTTTAACTGATAACAAGAACTAAGCTGTCTCACAGACATTCTTTAATAATAATAATTGGATAAAAAAAATATGACATTGTAATTAAAGTTGTTGAGAAATAAGTAGCTTCAGGTCATGTCGTTATAGGAAAATAAACTTTGAGGTGATAACAGTAGCTCTGCTTTCTTAGTATTACCGTTTCTATGTATTACCGTTTTCAAACTGGTGTGAGATGTGTATGTGAATGAGAGGAAAATACATAATGTCATGCTAAAATATCAAAAAATAATAAATAAATTTGATTAATTTTAATTAAAAAAAAATATTTTAATAAAAAAAAAAGAGGAGTGTTGGGACTTAACCAGCTTAAAAAGTGGAAATTAATTGAAAGTTGAAATTAATAGACATAAAAATGTCATTTAAAATGTAACTTAATAAAAAATTAAACATTTATTATAGAGAGTAAGTAAGTAGGTAAGTAGGTATGGTTCGATTACTAAGACAAATGCTCATTTGTATGTTCAGTGGTGCAAAATCCACAGGCCCTGGTCTACAGAGATGTGGAAAAAGTGGTGTGGTCAGATGAGTCATCTTTCAACTCCTTCACCGTATTTTAGACAAATGGGCTAATGCACTTGTGGTGTAACACCGGGAGAATGGTACAGGCCCTGAACATCTACAGTGAGGGGATTTGGTGGTGCTGTTATGCTATGGAGTGATTTTAGAATAAATTCTTTGCTTTAGTTTTTTACATATGAAGGACGTTTTTTGTCAGTTTCTCTGTATTACTTCTGAACACAAACTCATGGATTAAATTAAAATAAATCATTCTCTTCCAGTATATTGAATATCCAGTCAGTGCACTGCGGTACAGCTATTGTGGAGGTCCGCCGTGTCAAGAGACTAGATACAGTACACTGATAACAGGCCGGAGGTCACAGCTAGTAAACTGATGTATTGATCAAATTCAGCATTCAAATACAGATGTGGGGCTTCAACAAAAGTGTGTGTGTGTGTGTGTGCATGTTCATATAATTAGTGGTAATTAATGAAGAGAAAGTGAAGACTCGTTTGTATTTCAAATTATCCCATTAGCTCTTGTCATACCCGTGTACACAAAACAGCTTGAGTTCAATTAGTTTTTTGTCACACAAAAGTGATTATAAGCTGTGTGCAACCTGATTCATGAGGTAGCGCCTGTCTAATTTCAACAGCTGATGGAGCATAGACAGTGATACGCGTTCACCGTGACCTTCTTAAAAATGACCTTTCTGTGACCTTTCAGATCTCTCATGTATGACAGGTATGATCAAATATGATGAGATATGGTTAAAGTGTATAATAGGCATGTTTAAAATGGTAACAAATATTGACGAGTAAAAATTATGATCCAAAACCTGACAAGTACTGACGGTTCAGAGTACTGAATGGAAGAGCTATAGAAGTCTACTACCAGTAAATACCTATACTTTCGATCACTAACTCAATAAACACACAGAACACACACACTGAAAGACTCAAGACTTCAAGTCTGCAATCATGCCGTGTCTCTTCCGAACATGGAAGACACACAAGCTTCTATTAACTGTAAAAGACCTCTGCAGATGTGTCAATCATTTACATTTCTGGAATTTTATCCAGAGCGTTTAATGAGCATTTATCATATCTCATTTTTTATACAACTGAGGGCCTTGCTCAGGGGCCCAGCAGTTGCAGCTTGGTGGATTCAAACTCACAGCCTTCCGATCTGTAGTCCAAAACCTTAAGCTAGCACATTCCCCGTAGATTATGTGAATAATTATTTCTTGGTAAATGAGTATGTTTGTACTGTGTAATTTGATGATATAATATTTATCTCATGATAAATTATCAGTTTTGTATATTCTCTGACTATGATAACACTTAAAAATGGATTAAAATAATATATATATATATATATATATATATATATATATATATATATATACATATATATATATATATATATTATTTTTGTGGTTAATAATTTATTTTGAAGATATTAAATAAAGATACAGTATAATCAAGTTTATTTATTGTGTATATACATGTGTGTGTGTGTGTGACTGTGTGTTTGATACATACAATATTTTTTCATATTACTGACCCATAGCACTACTGTTGCAATAAGTTACTTAATTTAAAATAGTGGCTAGCCTTATATTAATGTCCATTCCTGGCTGAAAAATACATTTCAATTAATTGTCTAAAAGCTTTAGTGCGCTTCTTTATTTTCTACATGTGCTTTACTCTGTATTGTAAACCAGTTTCTCCTCACTCTTCTTTTGAATGGCGAGTCTCAGCATTTGGTGCGTGTCTGCATTCGTCCCAGTGTGCATGCACTGGCCTGCTAGTCAGAGGCTGAATAAAACTTTAACAGATGTTGCTGTTAATTACAACAGGAGGGGGAAATGCAATTCAAACACTTTTATTAATTAGTTCCAATGGAAGTGCGGGGCCAACGAGAAAGAAAAGCTTGAGGGGATAGTGCGAACCAGAGGTGCGTCATAAACAGTGTCAGTGTCTTGGATCAAAATAAAATCCTTCAGATGTGGCACGGATGTTCAGATGGGGTGTAATGATAATAAAACTACAAACCAATAACAGCATAAACATGTGACTGGTAGGAAAGTTGGCAGGCTTTGGGTAGGATTTACTGACCTTAATGCTGGCACCTTCAGAAGTTTACGATGAACTCGAAGAAGAGGATATTGTTCTGATCCATAAAATCGCAGGCAGCCACATGGGGTGAATATTAAAAATGCCCTAAACTGTATGATTTTCTAGGCAGCACATACATCCTGTACCTCTGGCACCAATCAGCATATGCTGAGTATAGCAATTATAAAACCCTGTATTAAAATGTTTATAATGTGCTTAGTGAGCCTGTGCTAGTTTCTTGGTTGGTGTTGAATTTCTGTAATATCTGATACATTAGCAAGACCGATCTCACAGGGGATGGTGGTAATAACAGAAAACCTAAGGAATAACAGTCAGCTTTGGTTGCTAATGACGGAAAAATAAAAGTGCAATGAAAAATTCTTTTCATAATATTGAGAAATCCAGCATAGCAAAATGAGGTACCAAACACGATAGTATTAATGATGATATTAGTATAGAAGCTGAAGATTTGGCAGCTGATGAAAGACTAAAGTGCCGCTGCATCGCTCTGTGTAGGTAGAGATAAGATCTAAAACCAGCGGCACTATCAGATTTAGTTCAACGGCATTATGGGTGATGTAAGAAACCAAATGTAGGACATTTAAAGTAAAAATAGACCAACGTGTCGATAAAGGAAATATTAAAAATCTTGAAATACAGTGCCTTTGTGAATCTGAAAGGCATAATTCATTGCCAAGAGATGATCTGAGAGACGCAAGATTAATACACTTACAACTTCTTGACTACCTGTTAGTCATCTGTTTATCAAGTCATTAATATGGAATGGAGTTGAGAAATTAAAAACTTTATGTACCTTTTTTTGCTTGGCCCACTCTGGGGCAAAAAAAATGGGCCAAGCAAAAAAATTGCATGAAAATTTAGTAGCTTTGATTAAAGAATGAATAAGTAAAGGCTGAAGCAATGTGGAACATAACTTAATATTAAATATCTTTTCTTTTAGATAGTTTCAAATAATGAATTCTTTTGGGGAAACTTGAAGGCAGCCTTTTAGACAAGAACTTGTCAATGTTGTTCCATTTGGTATTAATGGTCTTCTACAGATGATAGACAGGCTGTCAAATGGATTAACGTGGTGATTAAATGAAACTTTGAATGATCTGCAAGCACGTTTGCTGCTCATCTTTTTTTGCAACTTAGTGTACAGATGAATGCGTTTCTATATAAATGAGACACAAAAATGGACACAGAGTTAAGAGGGTGTCTGGAGAGAAGAAATGTGAGCCTATGTGCAGGGCTTTGTGAAGAAAGGTAAGATAATCAATTAATCGTGGCAGTAATTGGATGGCGGGTAAAGGCATAATGCTGGAGCCTAATGAAAGCCATCCGTTGTACAGATTCTCGCTCGTCGGTCTACCCAACTGCCCACCCTCCCCTCCTCCCACCAGCCACCCCCCCAATCATCGGCGGGATCTCAGGTGCTTAGCCATGCAGATCTGTCTGACAGCCCAGTACATCTCTGTCTGCCTAATTGGACAGTATAGAGTTGTTTATGGATATTGAAGACATTTAGGGCTCAGTCGGGGGCTGCTCAAAAAATCATTAGCGCAGGGCCTCTGAAACCGGACTATCTGCTTCCCACTACAAAATGCTGCCTTTGTCATCCACGCAGAAATGGGGCTTTTTAAATTTTTACAACTAACATTTGAATATGGGAGTGTGTGAAAAGTCCAGGCTAGTGAGGCAGCAGTGGTCCAATTAGTGATGTCTGGAATTCAAACACTCCATTACAATATCGAATACAATTTTTAGGCTTGGCAGGAATCATTCTGTCCTCTCAGCTTACACAAATGAAATTCTGGTCCAAATGTTATGATTAATACATAAAGTCAAAGGCCATATTGTTATGTAAACCTATTGTGTACAGTAGGAGCACTTTATTATAATCTATAGCCAGTCAAGCTTCACCACTAAGCAGACTGGTTTGAATGGTGGACTATTCTCAACACGGTAATGACTCAGAAACTGTAGTGGTGTGCTAGTGTGTGTGGTGTCAGTACCAGTAGGGTTTTTAGACACTCAGGTTCACTTCTGGATGTGGGAATCAAAATGAACCAGCTAACAGCAGCACTGGAGTCAAAGGCTAGAGGGAACACTACCATGTCAGTATCGTTTATGCTATGAGAATAGTCCAGCACTGAAATAATATTTGGTCAGTGGTGGTCACATGGTGGTCCCTTGACAGAGGGGGTACAAGGGGATGACATACTGTATAATAAAGGATGGGCAAAAGGTGTTCCTGATCAAATGGCTGGAACGTATAGCTAGAAGGCAGGAGCGAATAATCAAACAGTCGCTAAGTGTAGACCCTTGGCTCTCAAAGTGGGCTATGGGGACCCTCAGAGGTCTGAGAAACATAGCCAGGGGGTCTATAATTTTTTCAAAACAGTGTAAATCACAGCCTGCCAAGTTATTGTTGATTCTCTTTTTATTTTTATTAACCGATCATAGCCACTTATAGTTATTTGACTGGTCAGTTTAATTGAATGGGTTTAATCCAAACCTCAAGAAGACAAAAACAAGCAGCACCAAGGGGGTTTCTGAAATT
Source organism: Hemibagrus wyckioides (assembly GCF_019097595.1). Classification (NCBI taxonomy): domain Eukaryota; kingdom Metazoa; phylum Chordata; class Actinopteri; order Siluriformes; family Bagridae; genus Hemibagrus; species Hemibagrus wyckioides. Next base: position 7,397,293 of record NC_080724.1, read on the forward strand.
GAATTCAGTTCCACTGTCTGGATGTTGAGTGCTTCAAATATTTGTATCTGGATATCTGTTATTATAAACAAACCCTGTCATTGTGCCCCAAGGAAATGCTTGGGGGGGATGCATGGCTAACAGCACGGTGGTCATAATATATATATATATATATATATATATATATATATATATATATATATATATATATATATATATATATATATATACATATATAGATTATTATATATGTATATATACTCATTATAATATATATATATATATACTACCATATATATATATACTATATACTATTTACTATTATACTATTAATATATATACTACCAGTCAAATCTTCTAATTCCATGGTCTTATGGTCTTTCCTGATGTTTATTTCTTTCTACATTGTAAAACAATGCTGAAGGCGGCCGAAACACAAATAATGTCCTTTGAACAGTTGATATTGAGATATGTCTGCTACTTATGCTCTGCAAAGCCTTCATAACGGCTCTAATCTCAAGTGCTGTTAATTGGTGATTTCTGAGACTGGTAACTCTAAATTAACTTCCCCTCTGCAGCAGAGGTCAGTTTTGGTCTTGCTTTACTGGGATGGTCTTCATGTGAGCCAGTTTCATCATGGTGCTTGATGGGTTTTGCAAATGCACTTGACAATACTGTTCTTGCAAGAACTATTCCAGAACACCTGACCTTCATGTCTTAAAATAACAACTGTTGTTTTTTGTCATTACATATGGATGTCCATGTGTGTTATTTCATAGTTTTGAAATCTCCAGTATTGTTCTAGAATGTAGAAAATAAATCCCTAAACAAAAAACATTGAATTAAAAGGTGTGTCCAAACAAAATTTTTGACTGGTGGTGTGTATATATATATATATAATATATATATATATAATATATAATATATAATATATATATATATATATAATATATATATATATAATATATAATATATAATATATATTTATTTATTTATTTATTTTTATTTATTTTTTTCACTCACATACCTATTATATGAATTTAGCTAAAAGAAACTAATAGATTAAGTTACTAAAGATGAATCGATGACTGAATAACTGAATAAATAAATCAGTAAATGAGGTCTTTGTCCTGAAAGCTTCACATGACCACTGAATGCTCCCTCACAAAGTAAAAACTTCCCTCTGGCATGATATTTTCTTGTGTCCCGTGAGATCCCAGTCCTGATGTGCATCTCAAGTCTCAACTAAGATGCCCTATGAACATAATATCTGTTCATTCCATATAACATATTTGTATTTGGATTCAACCTTGGAGAAGACCATATGTTTGGGCTACAGAAAATAAAAAAACATTTTACACAGCAGGGAGGCAACTGCAGTGATACACAAAGCCAAAATCTGCAGCATAAAATGTGAAGAGAAGGAAAAACCTCAGTGTCTCTTTATCTCTTGCACACTACAGCTATAGAGCAAGGCCAAATAAAATAAAGACGCTATCTATTGTCTCTCTCTCTCTCTCATACACACACACACACTCATACACTACAGAAACATTTCTACCCATCAGTGCCTTTACTTATCACTTGCCCGGTGACATTGAACTTCCCATGCCCTGGCCACGGAGACACATCTCTGAACCCGCACAATCACTCTTCATCCTCTCTAACAATTTAGTAATGAAGTATTGATTTCCAGATTCCCCTCTTATGGATGATATTAGATTTGGTTTGATAAACTGTGTCGAGGCCCCCTAATCTGCACTGTCCCTTTTCCCCCCTGCTGTCTGTAAAACAAAGTGCCACTGGAGAGATAATGACCGGGGAACATCGATGAACTCATTTCATCAATTTGTAACACTTGACAATGAAAAAAGACTCCCATTTTTCACGCCACCAATGTCAAAGTTTATTGCTCAGGGTAGGGTCTTATTGGAAACTCGACATCTTGGCTGTAATGTATGGGCCCCCATGTGCCGCTTACTTTGAAAGGAAATGTTTGGCTACAGCAAGGATATTAGTGTTGCACCTGGGTTGGCTGGTTGCACGTGGCCACCAGGGATCCATGCATCACGTCAGCAAATACAACAACAACAACAGAGAGAGAGAGAGAGAGAGAGAGAGAACTACTTGGCAGTTAGGAGCTAGTGGAGGGGGCTTATGACATGCATAAGTCATGAAGCGATGCTCTATCTTGGTCAAGCAGACTGCTGAAAGAACAAAAATAATGCCAAGCCAGTAACAAAGGTCCTTGTTACTGGAACCTCATACACAAATCCTGCAATTTCTGTGCGGCTTAAAAGACTTAAACACAACTGATCTGTCAATTTAATGTCAATTCTATTGCAAATATCCTGTAAAATCTCCCCAACTGCTTATGATGCTATGCTATGCCATGCCATGCTTTGAAACAAAGAAACGATGAGGACTTGAACAAAACAAATTCCGACTTTACAATACTTCATAATAAGCCAGATATCAACCCAAGTACGAATGGAGAAGAAGTCGGAAGCCGGTACTGACATCAGCTCTGCTTTTGAAACACTGCACTTTGAGCTAATCCCGCAGCCGAACTCGATGATGGACGGCTGAATCTCTTTAGGCTTTGTTCTTTATTTACGACAGCCGGGCTGTACTACAGACCAGCGTGATTTCACAGGTGAATGCACTCCAGTCCTAAAGAAAAAGCAATGAGTGGGGGGGAGGGGAGGAGGAGTGAAGAGATAAAGACAGTGGTTCTGAAGTGTAGATGGATGATATCTCACTTAAACAGCTTGCAAACCCCCACAACACACTTCCTCTGCATTCAATAAACCCAGCTTATTCCTGCTCTTCTGTACAAACCATTAGCAGAGTGAATGTCGTTACATGGTTGGAGAGCCAAAGCGGCTGCTTTGCTTTTGTCTTTTTAAGTGTGTTTGTTAGTAGGGAGAGAGAGACTCCCTCCTTGGAGCTACACAAGCCCTTCCCTAAGACTCCAGAGTGTTCAGTCCTACTCGCAGTAATTTCATTCCCTCTCCCACCCATCCCCCAGTGATCTACATGCATAGTGCTTATCAACTGGATTACCGGCAGGTAAAGACACGTAACCCAATTTGTGGCTTCTCGTTTCGCGTGTGTGTAGTATTCAGTGTCAAGGCGCATTAGCCAATGCAGGGGATTGTTTCTGTGGCTAGATGGTGCAGCAGCTTTCTTTCCAGCAAGCAAGCAGGGGGACATGATGTGCGTGAAATGATAAACCTGGCCCCTGAATGCAAACATTGTCTCACAGAGTACTCACCTGAGCAGTTAGGCCTTAATTTAATACTTCCTTTATGTCTGCCAATAAATAAAACATAATTCCTGAAGAACCCCATTGTGGAAGTGTTTTTTGGTCTCCTCAAAGGGACGTCTCGTGTGTTGTTTTTCTATTCCTTGCACGTCAACACAAAGGGTTGGTGGCCACTCCAAAAACAACGACCCATAACACACTTCTCTACTATTGATTGCCCCACTGTCCATCCAAGCTTCTGAGGTCAGCCTGCTTCAAACCGGCAATGCTCCACCCCCCTGCAGTGATTAATGAAAAATGATGACGTGATCAGAACAAGGAAATATGCACCAATGTCCAAGTTTTGTATCTGGCTGCAGTGTACTATAGTAGAGACAAGCTTAGAGTTACAATAAGGGACATTCGCCTGCGTCTATCACTTCAAAGCCCCGGCGTGTGGACAGAATGGAATCTTATTGAGATGTTGAATTCCATTTTATTTCTATTGCAATTTTAAGAATGTCACAATGCAGATTCAGCACCAAAGAAAACACTGGCTGAAACGACATGAGGAGGAAACTTGTCGACATTATGATCACAATCTCTTCTGTAAAATCAAACAGTACTAAACATGTTGTAAAGAAGTTCAGTGTGAGTAAACTGTTACTGAGTCCTGGCATGAGAACAGGACAGTCATTATGATTACAGCAGCAGATCTTCTGCAAATCTGTACTATCCAGGTGAAAGAGAGATGAGTGCAATCTTGTGCAGTGACAAAAAATACCCATAATTCAGTGACTGTGGTTTTTAAAACCGATCCAGCTTCTGTAGCAGATCCCCTGTCTCGGATTATTCAATCACACGACTGCATAACGCTAGTCAAAAGTGGTAAGTTAACGCATTAAGAAACTTAAGGTGGTTATGGGTGAGCCTTAAAAGATAACGTCTGTTCATACTCAGTTGTCATGTTATGAGCTGTTCTAAGCAGCAAGCAAATTTATGTAACAGGATCTTTACAAATATGAGTTCAATAGCCCTGCTTTAGATTACCCGTTACACTCCGAGGCTTTGGGAACAGACGCTGCTGACTGAGCCCAGGCTGTTCTTCCTGAAATAATATAGGGCAGCTTTATAAAGACAAGCTATTTTGCAGTTCTGGTAAAACAAATAGCACAGTGTCATTGTGTATCAAAATGAAACACTAATAAAGGTACGCTTAGTCTTTTCAACTAAACAGACTTTTAAAAGTTGAGGATTCAGTGCAGGAACACTTCATCTTTTGCACTTGTTATTGTGTGAGAAAAAAAAGTGCTAATGTTGAAGGTAAGGATATTAGTTTGACATATTTGACCCAAAAAACAGTGGAGGACAAAGGCTGTACTGAAAAAATAAAAAAGGCTTGTGCGTGCACGCATGCATGTGCGTGTTTGAAATATTAGGTTGTTAGCAAGCACCATTATGAAGTGAGAAAGTGAAGCAAACGAAGAGTGATTCTTCAGCGAGGAGGTGCCATGTCCTAGCCATCACAGTCCAATGGCACCTAAGGGGGAATCTCATGGCTGTCATCCCAGAAAGCCTCCTGCACTGATGCAGGCCTGCCATCTGCTCTCCATATGAGATAAAAATGAGAGATTGTCTCTGAAAAAGCATCTTTTGCTCTCTCTCTCTCTTTCTCTCTCTCTCTCTCTCTCTCTCTCTGTCTCTCTCACGCTTGGTCCCCCCCAACCCACCCCATCTCTTTGGGTTAGCACATGCATCTGATAAATTGCTAAGACAACAGTTTGGATTTAAAAAATAGCACACAGAGTTAGGCCAACAACATGGCGACAAATCATTTGATTCTTTCTCCGCAGTTCTCCGCCTTCTCAGGATGTGAGGTGTGCAAAAAAAAAAGACTAATACAGTACCTTTCCAGATACAGCCCAAACTTATCTGTCCATGTCTTTAGTTTTAAAGTTCTGCACAAATTATTCTCAGCTCCCAAATGAGTCGACAAGAAACAGCATTAAAACACAGGGAGAGGGGGGAAAAAAGGCAAAAATGTTAAAAAGAAGAAGAGTAAGAGAGAGAGGGGAAAAAAAGGAAGATGAGCGAAAGGGGAAAAAAAGGTCCTTCAGGGAACATGGTGTAAATGAACTTCCAGGAATGACACTGGCGAGCAATGAGGCGTGGATAGAAAATATACGCTGCACATCATCGGATAGAGATGCCGGTGGAAATGGCTTCATTGAAGTGTCAGCCTTCATCCATCAATCAATCATCCGCGAGAAACAATAACGGCCGCAGCGGCGGGGCGGCTTTTATGGGGCTTACTCATGGGTATCGGCAACAGCACTTAAGTGTGCCTCTGACACAGGCCGAGAGAGCAGGCCTAAGGTGTGTGCAGGTAGGGAGGGGGCACACTTAGCAGACATGTGCTCCTGTTAAAAAAAAAAAGCAGAGGAGAAAAATATCTATGGCTGAAAAGAGAAGTCCCATGCCTGACTCAGAGCAAGAGAAGATTAAAAACAAAGCGTGTGTGTGTGTGTTTGTGTGTGTGGTTCATTAGAGTTCATTATTTATGGCAAATGATAAGTTTAAAGAAGATGAGTTACTGCTAGCTGGAGCGGAAACTGTCGAACACAGATTAGGGGTGTATCCTAATATAAATACATTATTCCAAATAAACACATAATGTATTCTTTTTTCTTTTTCCTTTTTTCTTTTTTTTTTTAATCTCGTCAGATAGATTCACAAGGCTAGAGGTGTGGATCCGGACTGGTTTTCTGCAGTGTGCAACAAAAAAGCTGGAGGTTTTAATGCTCAAGATTTACGGCTTAGGACAAACAAAGACCAGTGTTTCATTCAGTAGGTTCAATAATATCCGAGCAATGCAATTGCACTATTTGACCATATAATACACAGATATAGAAGGGAAATTATTTATAATCACATCACACTCTCCATTGTCTTTTCCTTATTGCTACCATCATTAGGTATGAAAATAAAATTTATTAATTATAAATGTAAAGCTTCTTTGAGCTAAAAACACTGAAATAAAAGTGAATTCAATAAATAAAGAACAATTGTGCTTATCTGTTTAATGTTATCTTGATTTTTTAAAAATACAGAAATTTTATATCCTATATCTATATATTTTTGTAAAGCTACTTTGGGACTGTATTTTTTGTTAAAAGCTCTAACATCTAACTGAGCAAATCTTAATCGGTGTCTGTCGTTAGGTTAGCTATTAGCAATTTGGTTACTAGTTTACAAAAACAGGAGCCACACGCATCTGTAGTTGGGAGCAGTTGTGAACTGGAGTGATGTTGTTGAGGTAAAGCGTCAGAGCCAAGATTCACACACCATGCTGATATAACCGCTGGCATTTCCACCTCAGGTATCTTGCTGTGTTTTCCAGTAGGGGTAGTGGTAGAGAATCGAGATAAGGATACTGACATAGATAGAGAACATGTCATTGTATAGATCAGCTTCAAGCCCTGATTTCCTAATCGTATGTTGACTTGTACTTGTACCCAAACAGGCTTTGTTGTTTTTTTGTTTTGTTTTTTTCTGAAGAGGTAACAAGAACAAAGCTAAGTAGCATCTGACTGAACCTTCAAAAAAAACTGTCCTTATCTATACCTGTATTATCACAGAACTGGCCTAAGCGCCTCCGGGAACACGCTATTGTTCAAAAAGAATAACATTTCAGATCTATTCCCCTGCTGGTCTACCTTTCTAACGGAGATGAAGATACTCACTTAAATTATCATTCCATTAACGGTCGACTACAAAGCGTTGAGTTAAAGAACGAGCGAAACGCTGCAACAGTCACTTTTACTGTACGTGTGCCTTTTGATTTCCCCAAACCGAGTCTCTTGATGGCTTCTCGGCAACATGAAACATGACACATCATCCATTATTCGGAACGCATGCCTTGCTATCATAAGCCCGCTCCATATGGCCCTGGTTGTCTCCAGACACCCAAATCCCTTTCCTGAGGCCAGGGGCTGTTTTTTAGCAGGAGCCATTACATCGCTCGTCTTTCTCAGAGGGATCTGCTGACAATGATGAGCACTTGCGGCGAACGCCATCTTCCTGCCCTGAAATGTGACAGCAGATTCTGATGATCAGACCATGGCACGCTCTGCTGGCCCAATTGCTAATTCATGCAAGTTCACAATCTGGAGGCAACCAATCTGAACCAAAACCGAGAGTAATGTCATGCAGCTAGCCTTTTAAACGACACGTTCGCCAAAGATTCCAGCTTAGTTAACAACATTAACAAGCTCACATGATATCAGAGTCTGAGAGCATATGTCAAATTCTTGCGATTGATAAAAATCTGATTCTTTACAGGCAACAGTCTGCAACAGAAAATCATAAAAGCTTGTCATTCGGAAACAGAAGGATCACTAGAAAACTTCTTTACTAGCTAATCGTAAAGAAAGCTTTACAATGTCCGTGATTACAAATTATACTTTTTTTTTTTTTTAAATAACAACACACATTTAGTCTTTTTATTAGTCTTAAATGCTCAGGAGCGTCCACCATATACACCAAATCGCAGTGAATGAACTGTTACTATAGCAACAATGCTGTATGACTTTATTAGAAGCAGCACATTAATATAAACCTGTCAACTGAATTACAGCCAGAATCAGTCGCTCCAGGATCTCGTGATTTAGAGAGCGTAGAAATTAGCGCAAAACTCAACTTTCTATAGTGACGGCTGATTTTCCACAGATTTGGTCCAAGGCGCATGTGACATCATCAGATACTTACTAGACATGGAGTCTAGCATTTGGGACAGAGATTTGAAGATTTTCTACTGATTTTTTTTTTTGTTTGTTTAAACACCTGATAATATTAAGATCTGTTTACTTTAAACAAATTTTGATAGCTATGCAAACTCTTTGAAAGGTCAGTTAATAGAATATTTGAGACGATGATATTGTTATACGAGATAAGCCTTTTCATAAACTGCTTATCGAGCCAGGATTTAGTCCTCTGTTCCTCCATTCCGAACAAGGACATGGAGCAGTTTCTGAAGTAGCTCCGTGTGCACTGAGAATCTGAGCAGCAGCTAGAGTTTCACTGTATATATAGACGCATATGTTTGCGATGAAGGGAAGGCGTCCCTGGAGAAATCCTCGCCGCGCTTCTACACATGTAGACCGTCTCGAATTTTTCACTCTGCTGTATGTAAATATATATTTTTTCCGTACAGCTGAGCAATTACTAAGGTAGGCATGAAAGAATATTGGGAAGTGATTTGTGCGCTAAACTAGCTACAGATTGGGCAAAGTGGTGGAGATGAGTCAGTTAGGAACAGAGCCATTAAAACACAATGGCTGCTTTGTAAGTGAAACACTGGAACAAAGTGAGAATGTGTCCTCGGTGGAGATCAGCCTCAAGTAAAGCACTCAAACCGAATAAAGCTGCTAAAGTAAAATAGGTGGTGAATTCTATTACAGATCATCATGCTAAAATTCGGATCGTGGCAACAAATTGATTCAATAATTCAAAGTTTATTTTTGTGTCGTGTGTAGAGGGTGCTTAAGCATCTATATACAATGAAAATCGCGTCCTATATTTGTTAACTGCTACCCAGATACAGTTCAAAAATAGATGTAAACAGTGTGTGCAGTCATAAAGTGGCACAGTAGGAGTCTATACACATACTGTACATGCACATATTCAGTACTGTGAGTTATTAACATATCGTGGAAGGTAATGTGGTTAAGGCACTGGACTCCTGATGGTTGTGAGTTTGAATCAAAGCACCACCAACCTGACACTGCTGGGCCCTTGAGCAAGGCCTCAAACCCTCAACTATTCAGCTGTATAAATGAGATAAGTATATAGAACAAGAGCATTCTGAATTTGTGTATTTCAATAAGTCGGCTTAGAGACAATGTCCATTTTTTGTTATATAAATAAAATTGAATTGAACATGAGATCAGATCAGTACAGTAAGTGTGAATGAGGAACTAATGTGTAGTGTATCTTACATTTAGTCCAATGTGATTGTGGTGGTGTTATTGATCATAATAATAATAATAATAATAATAATAATAATAATAATAATAATAATAATAATAATAAAGGGGCAATAATAATAATAATAATAATAATAATAATAATAATAATAATAATAATAATAATAATATTTTTATATTTAAACATAAATTATGTTCTTATTTAACAAATTGTTTGAACATTTATGGAAGAATCTTCAGTTCTGTAGCAGAAAAAAAACAGAAGCATTACATTTTCTGCTAGAGAAGGGTATTATGTTTGGGTTTTTTCTCATTAACGTGCTGCGTTTTTTAAAATCTAATTAACTTCAAGAGAACGTAAGGGAACAATAACAGGAACTGGTTTTAGAGATGTTCCACAACATTAACCCAACTGTAACCAGTTACAAAGAACAATGACAATTGTTTCATATTAATTCACTTCAGTTTGATTTGTACAGCTCTTTCAGCACAACAGAATTGTAAAAATTCAGGACGTAATTTGTAAATTTTTACATTTGTAATGAGTAATGAGTAAACCGGAGGTGAAAAAATAATCAGTTTTTCATGGAGATACAGGATATCACCCCCTCTTAGATTCTTTTTCGATCACCGCATGCCCCATGGTGTTTTTTTTTTTTTAATTCTTCCCCTAATATAATATATATATTTTTTTAATTTATATAATTTAATTGTTAGTCTCCACAAAATACTTGCTACAATACAATACCATCTCCTGCCTGTGGTACTCTTAAAAAAAAAAGAGCATGGCTTGTGATTACAATACGGAAGGTGGATTTACAGTAATAAATAATATCCATTTATGGTGTGCACATGAGCGATTACAATGCCTGATAGAAGCAAAATAATCTCAGTAAAATAGCGCTACATCTACAGCAGGACCTTTACTGTTTTTTTTTTTCTTTTTGTCTGCAGGGAAAACACTTTGCCCCATTTTTCCCTCTAACAACTCCGCTACCTTTCATGCCACAAATGGTAGAGCCTGCCTCCCAAATACTACAGGAGGCAATGGGATAACGACATGTGCCGCAGCCCCTGGTTGCACATAACTCTAATTAAGATCTAACAGTGTTACTATTCATTCTGTACATTACCTGCTGTGCGCCGGCCCCATTGTGCATGGCCCAGCATGCGTTGCAGAGGATGCCTGCGTCAGCAAAAAAAGAAAAAAAAAAAAAAAAGGCGCCTCCTGGAGTGAATAAAGCAAGACTCCAAGGAAATTTATCTCTAGTCCTCGGGTGCAACCCCCGGCACAAAATGGCCTCCACTGGCTTACAATAAACAAGGTAGACAAGGACAAACATTTAAGCACTAATAGCACTAAACTAATAGGATATAGATTAGGTATCAGATTATGCATTACAATACAGTAAGACATTTCAAATTGCGTTCTGTTTACCAGCTTTGGATATTTGCTGGAAAAAGAATTACATTCTCACATTGGGATTGCTTCACCTTATCAGCTTAAACATTAAGAGCCATGTTATTATATTTCTATAGCATGGGCACACCGTATTAGACAGGACACTTAAATGACTACGAGCTTCTGAAACAGACGAAGCACCCTGACGTATAATGTGGGGGACTGCAAAATAAAGTACAGGCTTATTTAGCCTGGTAAAAGAATCCACTTACGACACAACACAGGTGATGCAACTTCCAACACAAATACGGTAACATTTGGGGCTTCCAATTAGAGTGAATAATTTAGATGGGGTTTATTATGTGCGCTGGAAATATTAAGAAATTAAACCTTGAGGATTGTACCACATACTGGACACAGTAGACCCACTGTGCTGCATGGGGTGAAAGCAAATAAACACAGGAAGAGGAGGGGATGAATAGTGTAAACCGCTGCTCGTTAAAATCACATCTTTTTGACACAGAACCCTTGAGCAAGACTCGAGAGGCAGAAAAGTATGAGACTCATCATGGACTTTGGAGGGGGGGAGAGAGAGGGGGGTGATAGGTGAAACAGGAAGCGTGTCAGAGGCAGAGGCAGAAGTTGAGCTTCCTTTTCTTCTGCCACACACACACACACACATACACACACCCACACGCAAACACACACTTGTTCTTACTATCTTTGTAAGGAGTTTGCACTGGCTTATTTACTAATGCAGCTACTTCGTGTTCAATGCGTAAAACTCATTAACATTAAGCCTCTTAGATTCGGTTAGTTTTTTTTTAAAGCTTATGTCTATGAACATGGCACGTATAATGAATTATGAACACGTGCCATATCATGTTATAATGTTTTCATCTTGCATCTTGCTAAAGCACAGCTAGCTTGGTCGTATATGAACTGTTTATTGATAAGGTTCATATATAGAGAACCGAAAGAACTTGTGTCTAAATATGACAGGACTGGATGTCTGCTGGATGTTGTGCTGAAAATAATGTAATTACACAAACAAAATAGAAAATAGAAATATGTCATGAAAGTAGATATTGTAATTCTGATTATAACAACATGTATAATACATTTAGAATTCATTGAAACATGTTATATATGCATTTCAGGGTCACTGTACTGTATATGTCATATGTATGGCCTTCTTAAAAAGTGTTAGTACTTTTTCTCATGAGGACCAGCCACGTGATCAAATCTTTGTGGGGACATTTGGTCCCCACCAAGATTCACACACACACACACACACACACACACACATACACTGAGCCTGGGTATGAAAGGCTGCCAGGGTGACGCTAAGTGAAACGCTCATTTTGTGTTTGTGATTATCTGGGCCCATGGGCGATATGCCCACTAATGTGAACTAATGCAATAGATTACACAGCTAAGGCCCTGGGGAGACGACAGCTAGCAGATGTGCTGTGGTTAAAAAAAAAAACGGAGGAGGAGAAAAGAAAAAAAGAAAAGAAAAAAAAAAGATCGAGTGGCTCTCGGGAGTGTTTAATGTGCCGAAGACTGTCCCTTGTAATTTGCTGTCGTCAGGATGCGCCAGTGTGAAATGCCCTGCCACAAGCATCACATCAGTGCGGTTCAGAGCGTGTCAGCCATTCTTCAAAACACCATTCATTAATGAAGCATTACAAACACTGCAAACTTTTGTCCAACTTACAGTTTTCTCTAGTGATTTATTCTCAGAGAAATCCTACTCTAATTATACGGCTTTGCAGAAGGGGCCTACTGTCTGAACATGCCATGCGGCGTAGGAAGAAGTTGACGTTTTTTACTTGTTGGCAAAGCGCGACACCTAGTGGACACTATGACACGGTGCACATACCTCTCTTTTACAGTAGTGGATACACATTTAGGCATTGCACACAGAATTATACATGCATTTCAGTTTAGGGTTGTTCAGGAAAAGAGATTATATCCCTTAAAGAAAAAATACAGAACATAACAATTGCATTGTTTTTTTTATTTAGTTCTACACTGAGTAAACAATTTCACATAACAGACGTTAACACATTTATTATATAAGAGACAGTAATAACTGAATTTATACAGTTCAAAAAATAACACATGCTTGATACTTCATAGGTTTCTGGATGATCAGTGACTTTTGTGATAGCTCTCTGTAAGTTTGTCCCACTGATCTTCAGAAAAATCCTCCAGGTCCTGCACATTCGTTGCCTTTCCAGCATCTTCTTCATATCTGACCTGTTTCCAAGTGAGGCTGTATAATTTTGAGGTCCATTTTTTCCACAATGAGGACAACTGAGGAGCTCACACACAGCTATTACAAAAGTTGCAAACATTCACTGTTGCTCAACAAGGCAGAACATTACATTATGAGTAAGAGGGGGTGTAAACTTTTGAACAAGTTGATCGGGATAAATTATTATTATTGTTATTATCATCCTTTCCATCTAGTACTGCCTTTCAGAAGCTACATAAATATGTATGTTTTCCCATTAACTTTTTAAATCATTTACGTATCATTATTAACTTGATTATTAATAACTAAATTATGAACATTTCGCAAATTCTGAAAAGCACATTATTACCCCAAATGTACATGTACGCTTGAGACCATAAAACTAGATGTTTGGATCAGCAGTATTTTGTTTCATCAAAAGTGTTATTAAATAACTTACAAGCTCAGTTACAGCCCAAACTTTTGCAACCCAAACTCCTTGAATAGTTCATTAATTTGGGGCTACAACATTAAAGAAGGTAATATTTATAATGTACAGTATATGCATAAGTATGTGTGTGATGAACTGGGGAAACTGTATTATACTGTATATAGTGCAGATCTAAAAATGTTGAAAAATATGTATTTCATATAGTTTCCAAGTTTTAACATTTTGAAGTCTGATTGCAAAAGTAAAAAGGAAGAAAATTTAAATTGTGACACAGGAACATTACAGATGTCTCGACAGCCGATATCTGTTTACCGAGACAAAATAATCGAACTTATGCGTATCCATGATGTATGCCTGATGAAAATCACACTAGATGCTAGCATGCTTCTAGACATTAGATAGACTTCTCTCTTCCGTTTAGGTATTCAGACACTTCATCATGGACATGTTCACCATATAGCTCCAGTAGGACTCCATAAAGACCTGCACTTCTTTGACACAAAGTTACTACGTATAAGATATTTTTTAATATAGTCAGTTATGTGCACAGCCCCCCTGTTTTCATTTCACAAAGTTGTAAACTGTATATAAACTGTGTGACAAAGTCTTGACCGTCTTTATCCACTGCATTTGTTAACCTGTAACTTATCTTCTAATGAATATGAGAAATAATATATAAAAGATACAGTTGTTGTAATGTTGAAGTACGTCATAGAAGCCTTTATGTATTTGTCATAAATAAATTACAGCACAGAGGAATGATTTTCTTTGCATATCCCAGCTTGTTAGAAAGCTGGGGTCAGAGCACAGGGTCAAGCCATGATACAGTGCCCCGGAGCAGAGAGAGTTAAGGGCCCTGCTTAAGGGGCCAAAGGTGGCAGCTTGGCAGTGCTGGGGCTTGAACCCCGACCTTCTGTTCAACATCCCACAGATTTCCACTGTTGACATCCAACTAATTGTGGATGTGAAATTTCACATTTCTGGTAACTGCACCACACATTTCTCAAAAAAAGCAGTCTCAAATCAGCAGTTCTTAAATAAAACAGATTATTTTGGATTTAAATCTAGTTTATATTTCAAAATTGAGATTAAGCTAATAGGTAGAAATGACACAATTTTAAAAAGAAAAATCCTGTGTGTTATGTCAAAGAAAAAATCATATGTTAAACACCACAATGAAAAACACTGGTATTCAACATTGTGCTTCATATATACACATCAAACTCACATAAACCTGAGAGAAAAATCTAAATAGCGATTGGCTGAATACTAAAAGAATACTTTAAAGATACATCATCTGTATCTGCTTTGCTTGTGGTCAGGTTAATGTGCTTGAACTGGAGCCTATTCCCTAGAACACTAGGCACAAGGTGGGAATATTCTCCCAGGGCACCATGCACCCACACACACACACTCTCATTCACACCTAGGGGCAACTTACAGTACCCGAGGCTCCTCCTGTAATATTTGAGAGCTGGAAGTAAACAAGAGAACCTGGAAGAAACCCATATTAACCCGAGTAACCTTTTGTACTGCTATTCCAGAAAATGTCATTTATACAACACACAGTATAAATACATCAAGAGTAATTTTTGGACGTTGGAAATCAAACAGTCAATCGGACATGTCACACAAACCATTGCTTTATTCTGCAACTGAACAGTTGGAAATACACTCTTAAGTCTCAGGAGAGCATGGGTACAAAGGTATAGAATAATGGGAGCGATCAGAACGTACTGAACGACAGAGCTGAAATCGTTGCTGTTTTGTTCGCATCATGTATGTGTTTTCCTGTGGAACTGTAGTCTGTAGAAATTCTGGACAGTTCATTGCATTTACACTGCTCTGCTCAGTGCATGGTGTTCCCAGAACAGGAAGAGGGCAAAAATGCTCCAACTGACCGTACAAAACAATATATATATATTCTAGTAGTGAAAGTGCAGAAGAATAAAAATAAACAATGGAGGGCTGATAAATCAAAAACACACATATTTACATATGGCGCATTATGAATGATGTATTCATCTTAGCTAAGCAAAAACAATATTAAACAAACACTGAGAGAATCCAATACTGAAAGACATCAGAGGTTAAACAAACACTCAATCTACACAGACAAATATTACTCAATTTGAGCCACAAGTTAGTGGACAGTATGATAAACATCGACAGCAGGCTTTACTCCCAGTTTAACAGAATGGTGGGAAAAAAGAGGTGGTCTATCAAGTGAAAAATAAAAAGGAAAAAAGGGGGGGGGGGAGTTCAAGTTTATCGATGCTCACTAAATATCGGCAAATAAATTAACATTCTGGTGCTAGGAAACGGCGCAACTGTAGGGTAGATGGATAAGGTAGTTTCTGAAAAGCAGACCATAACACAAGTTGGTCACAGTAAATAAGCTGCTATCGCAGGCTCAGAGAACAAAGTAGAATGCCATAATCTTTTCCACACACATATGACTACAAACCAGACAGAGCAGGACATTTGCTAGAAAAATAAATATATATCCTTGACCAAATGAAAGAGATCTAAATCAAAGTGTGTGAAAAATGTAACGTCAACCCAAAGGAAGCCCTCCTCAGAGAGTCCGATCACAGTTCTGTCGTCCGTCAGACCTGAGGATGCCGAGTCTGCGCGTCACAGTGAGAGGTTTCGAGCAAAGTCCCCATACAAAGAAAGTACACAGTACATCACCGCTATTTTGCGTCTCTCAGTTTTGAGACAGAAAATAAACAAACAACGACAAAACAAAAACAGCAGCTTTCATTTGCACAATTGGGGGGAAAACTGAAACGTTTTTAAATTGCAATATCAAAAAACCACCAGAAGCTGCATGGCAAAAAGTCAACCCTTTTTCAGCACAGCCTTAATAGAAATGTCATAACATTTACAAAATATAGTTTATATCTCTGAACCAAACGTGGGTCAAGTTTATTTGGTCTATCCTACCTTTGTGTAACAGCATTTCGATCAAGTAGAAGAGGCACTTATTAGATGTAATGTTGTGGGCAAATCAAAGCTCTGCCCCCACAAGCATTTGATTTGAGAACATGTCGCACTTTTTTTTTTATTTTTTTTTTTACAGTAAACAGGAGTGCATGATATGTTGTGTGTCGCGTTAAGTGCAATACCGCATCTGTACGCTGTTGATATACTGGAACGTTATGATGTGTAAAACGCAACACTGTTCAAGGCCCAGTTCTGAGTTCACTCTGCCTCGTAACCAAGGTCGAGATAAAGAAATTAAACCCCCCATGCAGCATTAATATCACATCTTGGTCACATGTCTGGCTCTAGAAGTAGTGTCAGGAGTAAACTTTTCTTCCAGTCAAAGATCCCTTGGTTGGTTTTGTCCAAATAGTTCAAACCTAAAGAAAAAAAGAAAAGAAAAAGGGGGGGGGTGGGAGCATTAGCATTCATTTCAAATGGAAAAACACTTGAGCAAAATTACAGATTAGTACACATCTGCAAGTAAAATATGGGTGTAACAATTACACCATAGTTCGGTTTTGTGCTCCAAATATTTGTATCTGTTGGATTTTAACCACAGTGTGGGTGTGGCTTAAAAAAACATGACTGCGCTGGAAATACTAATTAGCACTAGGAAATACCCCAGAGGTAGAAACACCAGCACCTCAGTTACTTGACTTGAGTTTTTTTATCCCACTTGCTCACTCTGTTATTATTTGTACCTGCATGAGATATTTTCTAACAAATTTAACTGGTTGTAATTCCCTGAAAGAGAAACACAGCAGTAACTTTGCAATGGAAACTACCCTGACCTTGCAGTTACTAAAGATGAATAAACATGAGCATTCTTAGTCTTGCAAGCTTCATATAAAAAAAGAAACATCTACAGGTCATGGGCAAGCTTAAAAAAACCCTTCTCTTGCATACTGGTGTTCAGCTACACGGCAAATGTGAAAGATTTACCATTTTCTAAGAGGTGGAGTCAGGAGGGTTGGGGTGGCTTCTCCGCTGAATGATGTTACCGGGGTAATGTGAGAAGGACCGAGGCCGACTCCCTACAGGTACAGACAAATAAGAGACACACAATCACAACTTTAATTTTAATGTAAAGGTTGTTGAGCTCTTTACAATCAATCAATCAGAAAATGTGCCTTCTGTTCATTTTTAACAATGAAAATTAGTAATAATTAATAGTGTACTGCCCTCAAGGCTGTACGATGCTAAAAACATTTATTGTTCCTTAAAGGAAACAAGTTTGAAGTATGAAGGAACAAATATGTAAAGTTGTCCACCAGTTAAAGCCTACACTATGCCTGACACAATCAAATTTGTACTCCAATATTAACCTTACACTTCATTTATATCATGCTTCAAATCAGCTGCTTATGACCAAAAAAAAAAGTGTTCTTAGCATTTAGAAGCAAAATCGGTATCTTCTCTGTTTGTATGGGTAAATGTTTAACACACAAGGATATAATTTTATGCAAGGTTATGTCGAGGAATTATTTAACAATAAAGGCTTCACCAGGCAAATATATATTACACAGATCTTTACGAGAGAATACTATGTATAGTGTCATGGTTGCTTCATGTATTTGCTTACCAGCAGCAGGTGAATTTCCAGTCAAAGCATGGCTAGAGCCTGGGATAGCAGGTTGGTACAGCGATGCTAGCTCGCTGGGTGCGTACGTGCGTAGCAGGTTGATTACATTCCAGTCAGCGTCCATGCTACTCCCTGATCCTGAGGGTGCCACACGAGTGGAAGCCAAGGGCAGGTAGTTTTTCACGTTCCTGTCCGAGGACAGCTCTGCGATTCTCCCTGTACTCTGCAGAGGCTCGGAAGGTCTCGACCTCTTGCTGGAGGGTTCACCCAAGTCAGTTTGTGTCAGGTTCCTGAATCTATCGGACAGACACAGCCGGTTCGGTTCCGAGGTCCACAGGACGCCGTTTGTAACAGGAGCGGGCTTCTGCGAGACTGCAGGAGGGTTCAACTTCCTGTTGGTTTCAGCCACTGATTCTGGAAACCTGGCTTGGACGCTTACAACAGATTCTGCAGCCCTGAACCTCTGGGTTGGCTTCTGCTGCTCTGACCAGGTCTCTTTTGCAGGGGATACCTTAGAAATCTCTGGCTTCTTTGTACCAGTCCTGTCATAATAAAAGTCAGAAACAAAATAGTGTAAGATAACAATAAACAAGAGTTTGGACATGTAAAAGAAGGGAAATGATGTTGAAAGCTCTTATCATGGAAGCCTAAGGACTGGTTTATACTTTTGAATCATTAAATACTGAACCACCAATGCAAGCAGCACTTTTCAACTACTCGCCTGTGAAGTTTGTGCACATCCTGTTGTTTACAATCATTATCCACTAGATGGCACATCAGAGCCAAAATCATCTGAAGGCTTCCAGAGATGATTCCGTTTCTCTATACAAACCTTCCACTGTCATCATGACTGCTCTCAGGGTGCATGTCTCAAATTCAGAAATATGACCTTACATTCAAAAATATTAAACTAATCTAACGCTGAGACATAAAGTAACAACTGATAGGTCTGAGGGTCACATGAGAGACTCAAATTCAAACACTAACCATAACAGGAAAACGCTTTTAATGCTAGTACTCAATAGTTTTCTGGAATAGCACACATGTATGTGATTTGATGCACAAAGCCAGGTTGTTTAGTGAGTGTCAAATTATACTATAATACCTAGAGTCAATTTATAAAAGACATGTAGACGTGAAGCAGGAAATGACCACCAGACATGCTGCAGCTGCCTACACATAATTCAGGTCAAAATGCAGTTAATAATCAGGTTGCTTTTTTGTTCATTTTTCTTCATTATTTATAGTCCAACTCACTGTGATCGCCTCTCCCTGATGAAAATCCCACATGGAGTGCTACAGGTCACATGGTTTCTGTACTGCATTTCAGATTTTTCAGACTTGGTATAGATTCAACTCCGTAGTGAACAACATTTCACACTGAATTTTACACTCTTTTTATTGATTTAAGCTCCAATTATTTTAATTATGCTTTCTATAGACTTTTAAATGATGGTGTTACACAGCCATTGTGGTGTGGGTGTGCAACTACAGGTGTGCCCATTCTTTTTGCTTTCAATTCCTCTTCAATATTCACAATGTGTGCATTACGATAACGATAAAAATATGATGAAATCATGCAAGCCTAATAGCAATCATATGAAAAAGTGATTCATCAGATTGAATACCTGTACGCGTTCTGAGTAGGTCTGGAAGATTTTCCAGGGTGGGGTGTTGGGGATTTGGTCCGGCGAGGATGCTTTCGGCTGACGTTAGCTAACGGGGCCACGTCTTTTCCTTCGAGTGCTGGGGGACACCCGGTATGGCGTTTGAGCTTCGGCGGGGGTCGGTAGGAATTCTTTTTGGCATCAGACTTTTCCTTATGTATAAGCTTCCTGTGCATGAGCAGGACTTCAGGATAGAGGGTTTCATATGGACAGGAAGTGCAGGTGTTGGTCAGTAACATATTCCTAGGTACGGAGGTAGCAGCTAAAGACAAAGATGCTTTGAGGGAGAGGTTTAGTGGTGCCTCAGATGCTTCTTTTCCCTCTGCCTTCAGGTTGATTGGGAAAGCGCCGTTAGCGTGCGGCTCATCAGGAGGAGTGTAAGGAGTCGTGGCGGCCATGTTGGTACACTCCTCTTTGATGAGGGTGACGGGACTGGAGATGGGAATGCCTGCTCGGCTGGGTACTGCTTCATGTTTCACGCTTGCACCCACAACGCTGGGGGCGAGCCATTGTTTAGCTGGTTTGGAGGCCGGCTTGTCATCCATGTTGTTAGGAGACTCGTTACCCTTGGTGCTGTTAGCAGCAGGTGCTGTCACTGGAATGTTGGGGATCTCAGTATAAGGCTTGTCTTTGTGACGTCGATCCAGGTGATACCTCAGAGAGGTCTTCTGAGCTGCAGCATAGTCACAGTATTCACATTTGTAAGGTTTTTCACCTGGAAAAAGAGAGGCAGTAAGAGGAGCAATTAGCACTTACAGCAAACAGTATCAAGCTGCAGAGCTATAGTAGTTCAGAATAATAAAACTCATTAAAGAAACACTTTTAAATTAGGGTTTGGTTATTGCTAAATTAAAACTACAGTGAGTGTTTGCAGTACAGAATGGTGTGATGGTGAAATGCGGTAACAATCTGCTGATACAAAAGCATATCAGTGATGGCTTAAGCATACACCATCATTTCCTTGCTGGACAGAGCAATAGAGTCCAGGCACAGTATCAATGGGCTCAATTTCATTCTCGATTTCAAAATTTTTATTCCATTCAATTTCATTTGCATAGTGCTTTTAGCAACAGATATTGTCTCAATGCGTCAGTAAAGAAATCTAAGATTTCCGAATAAAAATTACAAAGTTTAAAATTAAATTTATATTTCTTCCTTATGAGCAAGACTGAGGTCAGGAAAACCTCCCTGAGATGACATGAGGAAGAAACCTTGAGAGGAACCGTTTACAAATGCACCTTCAACTGAAGCGACTAGGTTTAGAAATAAAACCATTGTTTGTTGCAAATCTTAACATGTGACACCCTAACAGATATACCAGAGATATGTTCTGTCAGTGTACAAGATACACTAAAACATCCCCTTTCAAAACTGTTTACAACAAATGTCTTAGAAAATTATTTAAGCTCTAAAGATATAGAAAAGACCTATTTTACATTCCATACCTGTGTGTGTCCTGAGATGAATATTGAGGTAATAGTTAGAGCGGAAAGTCTTGCCACAGTAACAACACTTCCTTGGAGCAAGAATTTTCAGTTTCATTTTGTGTGAGCCTTCTTCAATTTTATCTGCAAACAATATCAACAAACAGAGGCATCTGTAATAATAATGATAATAATAATAATAATAAAAATTTCATTCCAAACGGAAAAACAGTCCGGAAAGAAAACCGTGTCCTTCACTGAGTTTTTAAACAAACAGAAGAGCGTGTTGTTCAGAACTACTTTTTGCCCCAGTCATGAGAGAGAGCTCTTATCTCAAACAAAAAGTTAGCACCTTTTGAAACACCACAATCATGACCTTTAAGTACTAAAACTGCATAATCACTATTAATAAGACCTTAAAAATCAAACTGAATCACCACTGTAGTGTGTAGGCATTTGACATTTAATGCTAGATAATGACAATGACATTTTATGCTAGATGTGTACATAATGTATTTACTTAAACAGATTCCTCAGCTGACAACAAGGAGACTATTTCAAAAATTCAGAAGCCATGCTTTAGAATAACAAACAGACGGTGAAATAATTGTCATACAAGTCCTTTTTATTCAAACGTTATTACTAACAGAACTCTATTTCAAACAGAACAAGCTATACTGGGCCTTATTATATCTATGCTTTATCTATGTTTGACTCACATACACTGAATCACACACAAAAATGGAAACCAATGCCACACCTAAGCCACTGCATCTGTGCTGCATTCATAAAAAGGTCATGCAGAAAATCAGGATATTGCCAGTGATGCCACGTCCTGTTCTCTTAACAGCCGTTTTTTTTTTTTAACTCATAGATAGCCTATAATGCATAAATGTGTCTGGGGAAAAAAACCCTATAATATGTGATAATTTGGGAGACACTACCTGTCTGAAATGCTTCAGCAGACACACCTTCTTCATAGCCGTCCTCAGAGCCGTCTTCCGCTCTATCCAGTGACGGACTCCCGGCAGAGCTGACGCTTGGAGTCCTCCCATCTACGGGTGTGGTGGGGCTCTCGGCTCCTCCTCTCTCTCTTTTGTGAACTCTAGAGTGCAGAACCAGCTGATGATAGGTTCTGAACGTTTTGCCGCACTCCTCGCAGTCCGTGGGCTTGTCTTTACGCAGACTCAGACTCTTCTGCTCTGACAGATCGCCACCACCAAGTTTGGCTTTTAGCTCACTCCTCAGGCCCCGTCTTACCAGTTTATCCCCGCCGCTAGAGTCCCAGATAGAACCGAGCTCCTCTTTGTCTGAACCGGACTCCTCGTTGTCGGAATTGGAGTCGGGATTGAGCTCTTTGCTCAGGTTTGGGCCAGCAGCAATCTTGCCTTTGGTTGCCAACTGCCAGGCCTGGTAAGTATTGAACGGATCCAGCTGTGAGATCCAGCGGCCAGGTTGGCATTTTTGCTCAGCGTACTGAGATGTTCTCTGTAAACTGACACACTGAAGAAAGCATTCTTGAGAGACCGGCACCTCGGGATTCAGCTGGCTCTTATCGCACACGTTTTCCTCGGCTTCCGGCTCTCGGTTGTGCACTTTGCTGTGCTCCGCTAGCACCTCCTTGTTAAGGAAGAAAAACCCGCAGACCATGCACATTTTGTAAGTCGTCATCACAGGCGATGCTGGTCGATCTTGGACGACGCCGTTGACGGTAATGGGCACCTCGGCGTCCTGGCCCTTGGCGGATCTGGATTTGCCATGGGTCCTCATGTGATTCTTGAGGAACCAGGGCTCCTTGAAGCGCCTACCACACAGGCCGCAGGAGTAAATGAAGGAGTCCTTGTGCTTCCGCATGTGAGCCTCAAGCGCAGTGATATTTTCGGTGGCTTGGCCACATACATCACAGCTCAGCTCCTCATTTGACTCGTTCTGGCACACTTTGGAACGAATCCTCTCGCTGGGTGTTAAGAACTCGGCCTCCACACGGAGCACGGCTGGAGCGTGAAATGTGGTGGGGTGCTGGGAATGGAGGTGCGGCCCGAGCTCATCTTCCTGCTCGAACGTCTCCTCGCAGAACATGCAGGCCAGAGGTGAGCTGCCTGGCACCGGCACTGCCAGCTGCATTTCAACCTTCTCGGCCAGGCTCACATGGGCTGTTATACTGGAGCTGGAGCCAGAGCTGGGCATAGTGGCACTGCTGTGGTTGAGGATGTCATGGCCTAGCCCGTCAGGACTCTCCACGTGTGGAATCAATGGGTGTGTGGGCATGGCAATGACAATCCTTACTCAACACCTTCGCAAAATATGTACCGAGGCTAGAGGCTCTGCGAGGCACTCTCATGGAATGCGATTCTTGGAAAACCCAGTCGCACAATTCCTTTTCCAAAACAGACTCAACAATCAGATTTCAAACAAACCTTCAAAAAGTGGATCCTCGGCTAGTTTCATGATTGAACCACGCAAAACAGTTAGGGCTTGTCACCAGAAGGTGTTTACACGTTAAATCTCTTCAGATATCTTGTGATTCACACAAAGGAATTATGTCCTGGCAGGCAGAACCTGAAATGAAAGCAAGAGCAAAGAGAATGTCAGGCGTGGCCTTCGCTGAACAACATGATCCTCAGCTTGAACAAAAAATCAACAACAAAATGATTCACTAATAAATATACTCTATAAGTGACATGCAATGACCAACAAAATCCAAACACTTTTTTTTTTTTTTTTACAAGGTTTTAATGCCCATCTGA
Source organism: Hemibagrus wyckioides (assembly GCF_019097595.1). NCBI lineage: Eukaryota > Metazoa > Chordata > Actinopteri > Siluriformes > Bagridae > Hemibagrus > Hemibagrus wyckioides. The sequence continues at coordinate 7,421,009 of NC_080724.1, forward strand.
AAAGGTGGGTTTTTTTTTTTTTTTTTATATGTTATGGTAAATAATCCTGATTTGAAAAAGACAGCCTAGTTCAGCTTTCCTCATTACAAACTCATACACATAGAGGAGGAAAAATGCTTCCAGCCTGCATAATCTCTAGCAACCAACTTGGAATCAACACAAGCTTGCAGATGTTTAACCTATTTAAAATTGTGGCCCTGTTTACTTAAAACAATCAAAGTGAAAAGAATAGTCAGTACACCGCATTTCAGGAATCCACTTACGCATCTGCAAATAACGTGGACCAAAACCAGAATAAGGCAAGACCTTTCTCTCTCTCTCTAAAGGAAAAATACTGCATGTGGTAGCGACAAAATTTTTCAAAAAATGCCCCAAAAGCCTGTTAAAATCCTTTCAAGCACCAAAATGTAACCATCATCACACTTAAGAGGAAAATCCCCCTTGAACGACTCATAAACTGATCATAACAACTATTAGATAGCGGTGTTCCAAAAACAATTTTGTATACAGCACTGATACTTATAATTGTTTGTATAACTTTGGTTCTGTCTACTATATAAAATTTTAATTCTAGCAATAGATAATTATATTGAAATCATTAGCACACTTACTGTGGGCTGTCAATCAATCTTTACATCGCGTGTCAAGAGACGAACATGTACATACAATTAGTGTCTGGTATGCGAACTAAAATTGAGTTGACTTTTTGCTTTCATCGTTAAGTTGGTCTATTATCACACTATCAGACTAATTAATGGTTTCGAGGATTTGGTGGAGTTTTTTATGATTGCCTTTTGTGCTTTAATTTGTGGAAAACCATTTGAATTGGTAAAATCGAAAGCACATGATTTATCTTTTAAACTATTACCATGTTGTACCGAATGTGTTTGCATGAATTTGTTCTGCAATTACAAAATTCTTTAAAACACATTACCCATAACTACTCTCTCTCTCTAAAAATTAAGATTAAGCCATCTCTACCTAAATACAAAGATGCAGCAGCACTTTAATCCTCTCATCTCCTGACCTGTACGTCCAAACAGATAAGATTCCAAAGATTCAAACTTGCATGATAATAATGGCAGCAGTGCCATTACATCACCATTGTTAGCTCGTGGAATCTCTTCTGTAACTACGACATAAAGCTACCTTGCATTCTTCAACTTTCAACAAATGCCCCAATGCAGCTTCCGAGTCAGATTTCTTTCTTTCCTTCTTTCTTTTTTAACGCCATGCCAGCTTCTATGGCTATATTCATGGTGAGAGTCAGAGTTTTTGTTATTCAATATTAAAACTATATAACATGTTTAAGATTTACTTTTCTTAGGAACTTTAAAACCGAAACTGGGTTTACTTGTTTAAAAACTTTTTCAAAAGTGTCAACAGAATAAAACAGTTTCTCATTAATACGACAAGGTAAAGAAGCTCACTGTATCTCTAACGGCGTTGTCCTTCCGTGGTAGCAATACAACAGCCGACCATTAACTTCTTACAGAAATAAATTACCGACAGAATCGCTAAACCAGTCACAAATATTTCCGTTTCAGGGGGACTTTTTCTTTAGGAAAATGTTATTTTCTCAACCAAAAAAAAAAGCACAAAACTTTCCCTCTTTTTTTTTTTTTGCTCTTGTAAAAAAAAAAAAAAAAAAAAAATAAATAAATAAATAGACAATTTCAACTAAATAAACACATAAAAAAGTGAATAAATAAACTTTTTACAAAAAAAACAACAATATACCGTTGCATGATTTTAGTATTTTGAGCAATGTTTTTCTAAAACTACAGAACTATGGTGTGCTTTAGTGGAGGAAATTATAAACAATAAGAAAGCTTCAATATTTCATATGAATCCTATATCATTATAAGTTTATTTCATTCAGGAAGAGTTTTTATTTCCTCCCTCTTCATAAACTATATACCTCTATGATCGCATCCCTAGCATACTGCCTGGATAGTAAGCATTACTTATCAACTAAAAGCTAAATCATTCAACTCTACACAAGTATCCTTCGTCCATTCATTCAGACATTTCCTCCTGCTATAACGCACACAAACCACCAGAAGAGAACAAGGCGACAATGTGCACGGATCACTTGTTGAACTTCAACTACAGAAAGGTGTCTGTCAAAAAAAAGCCCATGTGTTTTATAAGGCTGTGGTGGAATAATTAGTCTGATCGCTGCTGAAAATACTCAAACACACTTTGGCATCTGTTGCAAACACAAGCTTGACATACTAAATAAAATGAGCAAAGCACCAGCTGTTGCTTGTCTTGCTCATTCTTTTGTCAGGGCTTTTACCATGCGGCCACAGCAAAAGAGGGGAAAAAAAGGCCATAATGGGAGAAACAAAAGCAGCCAACTTCATCGACACTAACACTTTAAGAAATGGTGAAAAGGTTAAAGAGGCAGATTTATCAGTTGCACTCGTTAGGGCTGAATAGTAGCACTGTTTCTGTATCATGGCATTGTGTGTATGAGGAACGAGGTGTGCACAGAAATGATAAACTATACATGTAAAACCTCATCCGGTTTAAACTTTATTAGTGTGCCATTTACAAGGGGAAAAACACATTTCTAAGAAAAAAAAAAAAAACTAACGAGACGTCACGGAATGAAAGTCCATTCACATTCATGTAGGCGAAATAAAACTATTCGCAATGGTCAATCGTTTTCCCGACATTAAAACATGCGGTCTCTTAAACCAACCTGAATCAATCCTCTTCATTAACTATCGACTGATATCTTCTCCCTCAAGCTCTATTCACATAATACACACACACACACACACGGTTAAATAGAAATATGTAGCGAATGGAGCTTTAACGATTTGGAAGTGTTATTGTAGCTTGCGAAGTTATTAAAATAAACACGCGAAATAAAGACAAAATGGAAATGAAATGGGGGTTAAAAAAAAAAGAAAAAAAAAAGGCAGATCGGTCTTCTAACCAGCCAAACTCACATAATGTTAAAGGCTCGACTCAAGTCGTGGAAGCATTGGGGCCATAATTTCCTGACACGTGATCATCTTAAACCTGATCAGCAACTACTCTCCAAACTGTTTTTTTTTTTTTTTTTTTTTTTTTATTATTGCATTTGCAGAATAAGATACTGGTCCATAAAATCCATAAAGGACATCAAGGGACGGGCTTTCCACATTTCATATGGCTGTTTATAATCAACCGCATGACACCTCGCTAGATTAAAAGGTTACTGTAGCTAATTCAGATTAGCTGAATAACGAGCTACTTCCCTGCTACAGAAATATAATAAATCGATTAATCGGTTCGATGTACTATTCCACTAGTATACACGTCAACGTTATAGGGTAGAATCTCGTTAATCTTGTTTACAATAAAACCAAAATTACAGCCCTGCTTTGCATAGTTACATAATTTGTGTTGCACAAAACTCATCCTTTATTTGAATAAATTGTGGTTAGACATGCGTATAACTGTGTTCGGTTGTAGCTCAGACGGTTCAAGTAGTCGATAAAAAGGGATTTGTTGAGAAAGAAAGTTCAGGTGGGAACTAGCAGAAGAAAACTAGCATACGAATTAGTCACAGGTTCGTTTCAATTCACCATTCCTTGCGGCTTTAGAGCAGCATCAACTGTCTACTATGCAGTTCCTGCCTTAACTTTCTTCACAAGATAAGTTTCCTATCGCTTACCACTTCCTACCTTATCCAACATTATCGACGAACTGACCGAACCTAACCTACGCGAGTCAGTTGAAACACGTTAACGTTAGTATGATATTGATAACACAAAAAAATGGCTAACGTTAGCCAGAAGTCCAACTTAATAGCTACCGAAAAAAAAATAGGGAACTCACCAATACCTACCAATATGTCCACTCGTCAGGTATTCTCAATCTATTAAGTCAAGTTATTTGAATATATACATAACGACACTCGTGTCGGACTTGTAGACAGATAACTTATCCGGATAATAAGTTGTATTGTCAGTAGCTGCGTTAGCCAATTGTTCGCTGGCCAAAAAGCTCGCTTTCAATGTTTGCAAATCTCACTCACTATGCAGCTGTTGCATTCAGAGGCGCGCTCCCGAGTCCATAGACGTCACGCCGGCGGCGCGCTCAGATAGAGGGCACCTAAAGTCACGTGTTCCTGAAACTATTCTTCATCAAACCTATTTTGGCAAAGATGCCATACTATATCACCTCGATCATCTTTATATGATATTTTGTTGTATTCATATAGCAGTGCAGATATATCAGCGCCCAACTGATCACATCACGGATATCAACCAATACTAATTTAGTCCATCTGAAGAATAAGAGGAAGCTGGTGCTGACAGATTTTCACGTTTTCCTTCTGCACTACGCGGACAGAAACGCAGGCGTAACATATACCTTTGTATTTCATAGTGCTGTGAGCAACACAAATAGTTCCACAAGTTCTTCGTGTTGCTCTTGTGCTCTGTGATTGTGAATGTAACCACACCATATCCTGTGAGGATTTTAGAAGTGCAGTATGCCTCGGATCCTAATGAAATTGACAGTATTTCGACTATTTGACTATTCTATACATTCGATTTTAATCCTTTCATGGAATGTATGATAAACTTGGTGTCGAAATCTCTTTGAAAAAAAAAGTGGCAAAACAGCAGGAAACAGTTGTTAGCGAGAGCAGGGACTAACATGTCTCGTGCACTAATTCTACACACACACACACACACCATGTGGGGTTGGGGGAGGGGGGAAACACTGAGGTAATAACAGCCCTAAGTCAACCTATGCAAGCCTGTGCTATAGGTTTCTTTGTGATTTATAAGATCATTCTTGAAATGATAAACGGAGATGACATTACTTGAATGTTAACCTAGTACAGCTAGTTTCAGCTTTTATAATGACTATACTCTGTACCATTTTGTGCATTACAGAGAGAGAATTAGTAAGGATTTTTCTTGTACAACTAATACCTGTTCACATAACTGTGATGTTTATTTTTATTACAGAAAACTGCCTTATACAGGCTGTATCCAGTTTCACATACAGAATGTGTCTTTGTGTTTGGATGTTGTATGTAATCTCTGTGTATACTTCATCTCAAGGATAGATACAAAACACTGTAATGAATCCAGAGTAGAACCTGCAGGCAAAAGACCTAAAACTTTTGACTACTATTGCACCACTGAGCACTGAGAACAAAAAAAGCACAGGCAATATTGATTTTACCCATAACCCCCAACCCCCTCTGTAGTAGGCTGTGGTTTGCAGTTTACACTACAGAGGTACAACTTGACCTACAAACTATGCTGTCCTTTAACATGTAACACAATGGTGTGATGTTGAATTTGTTGGGGGAGAAGAAAAAAAAAGAGTTGACCTGACAATCTGTGGCCCGTATCACCTTGCATTGCCTCCTTAATATTATATGCATGTGAATGAACGTGCACACCCCCTTCCCCCATACTTCCACCCCCACGGAGTACGGGATGAAGAGTTTTTGGAATCTCCCTAAGGACCTTCTTCATTTGACTATTGTTCTTTAAGGACAGCTCACAGCCATTAAAATGAGATTTATATTTTTTGTCTTACCCTGAGGTCCACTAACTAGCTGATGCTAGCTGTTGATTATTCATTTGTCGCTTCTTGTGTGTTTTTATATTCTATATGTAAACATGGCAGCTAAACTTAAACTTTAACCTTCATATATTTGGTGAAAGAAGCCTTTCATTTACTGCAGCATGTCACTTCCTTTACATGAGCAAAACAGCATGGAAAAAAATACAGAAACTACAAACAATGAAATGTCTCATCTAGAAGTTTCTTCTAGCTTTTCTTGCTATATACTTATAGAACTTTTATTATTTGTATGGAAGGTATATTGACTAAAGTATTCAAAGCTGTGCTTGATCTGTGTCAACTATATCTTCATTGATATCTTCAACGCGTAGTGTCAATATCTAATAATAAGCATCTGCCCATCAGCACGGTGGCACAGTGGGTAGCGTTGTGCCTCACAGCTCCAGATTCCCCAGTTTGGTCCTGAGCTCGGGTTACTGTCTGTGTGGAGACTCTGTGCATGTTCTCCCCTTGTCCTCAAGGTTTTCTCATTTCCTTCCACTTCCTCAAAACATACAAAACTCTACAACTTTTATTATTTGTATCAATTATCTATATAAAGTATTTGCAGAAGATGTCCTTTATATTCATCTATTATATCTTCAGCAGTATAATGTTTTGTCCGTTACAACACTGGTGCTTCTTTTACATGAAGAAATCAGCTTGAAAAGAAGTGAATGGATGTTCTTTATCCTTTATATCTTTAGTAATATAACAGTTTCTCTTTTTTACACAGGTGCTTCCTTTATATGAGGAAAGCAGCATGAAAGAAATTAACAGATGGCTACGAACTAAAAATAATAATAATAATAATGTAAATCTTCTATTTAACAATTCAGCTGTACTTTTTCAATACCAAATAAAATACAGAGGAGAGGCATTATGGTACAGTCGTAATGTAATGAGATAGCAGATGACAATAAGTGCACTAGTGAATATAATTAACTTAAAAGAAAGAGGAAGTGTGTACACCAAAGGATTTACTTTGTCTTAACATCTTACTGACACTACAAATACCCCTTTATGCTGGGTTATATAGTCTCTTAGTCTCTTTGATGAGTAATAGAAATGTCTGTTACCAAATCAAAACCTGCCATTCATTGCTTGCTACAGTAATTCTATTGAAGAATGTGCAATCTGAGTAAACGCTGTGTTGTTGCTAGGTTTTTTTTTTTTTATTTTTTAAGAGTTCATGGTTCGCTACTGTCTTTTCTCAGAAGAAAGAGGGAGCCCTTAAGCAATGGCCGCAGCTGCTGGGGAGGAGATAAGTTGAACAAATCCACATCAGGCCATGTTAGTCAGCATTTGCCCAAACACCTTCGATGAGCTGAACGCCTCCCATGCCACTGCCTTGTGCCTAGTTTAATGAGAGCAAAACTCGAGCTCTCAAGCATAAGTTTATTTGCTTAAGCTCGTTAAAGACAATTCAAAATCCATTAAATGCCTGGTATACTACATATAGGACTCTTCCTAAACTTAAGATATAATTCCAAAAGTTTCTTGCTTTATGGCATTGCATCATAAAGGTGTGGTAATGGTGTTTCAGCATGTCAATGATTTATATATAGATACACACAATTACAATTTTCATAATATGTTCTTTACCTTGAATTTTTTCTTATTTAAATATGTATATTAACAAACAAGCTTAAACAAGCCTTTTCATGATTCAGTGATACTTTTCTGATAAAATAAGATAAGAAATATGTTTTCAGTACAACTGGAAAAGTTCCAAGAGTGCAAAACCTGTTACTTGCTATTATTAGCCACTTTTTGGCTGCAGGGATTGTTTTGTATTATGTGAACATAGGACCCGTTTCAAATAATGTATGGATCCCATTTACCTTTGGAGAATTCTTGCTTCTTCCTGAGTTTCTGTCATACAAACAAGTCTAGAATGGTAATCAAAGGCACCACATGTGACATGCCGAGGCCTCCTGCTCATTTGCTATTGTTGTGGCACCACAAAAGCTCTGTGAGCAGCTAGTAATCTGGAATGGGGTTATTATCTCTGGTGGGGGGGGATGAAGCTGCCTGAAAAAGATATGTGTAGATGTAAAAAAAAAACAACAACATGTAACTGTAAAAAGTCTAAGATGTGCTATATCAAACTTAGATATATAGAGTGTTTGTAATCAGCCAAAATGCTTATCAAGTCCATTAAAGAATGTTATGTTTTGCAGCTACCTATAAGTATAGCATACATTTGGAGTACTCCTAGCACTAAAACTAGCGTTTATTGAAGAGGTCATGATAAACAAGTGAGCAACAAGAATGGCTTGTTTGTTCAATCTGGTGATTACATTAGCTAAAATGTCTTTGTCATAGCAGTCACCTGATCCATATCTGTTTTAAAGCAGAATCATCCAGTGAAAGCCAAAGTGTTCAAGAAGTGATTGTGACATTTTACATGTTTTAATGCGACTGTAGCATGACAGCACAGCAGAATTGTCCTTTTCAGCGAGTGTGAAGTTGTCACAGTTGGGCCACAGGGGAGGGGCTGGATTCCCTCGGGGATTAAATCAGCCTGAATGGCTGCTCGAATAGGTAGGTAACAAAAGCACAGAACAGAATGTGTTCTTATTTCTTCAGATTGATTAGATTAAAAAAAAAAAAAACATAAAAAGGAAGATCAGAGAATGCATTTGTTAATACTTCAGATGTAATAAAAACTTAGTGATCTATTGTATGTGAAAATAGCTATACTTATGAATGAATAAATTATTCTACCCTATCCTGTACATGTGTATGTAGTCCGTTTATGCTGTCCGTTTACACGAAGTATTACTTTTGTACACAGTTTGTCTGTGAATATGTAATATAAACACTTTATTGTAACTTGCTATATAAAAGCTTAACACTGATCTTTCTATTCTATTCTATTCTATTCTATTCTATTCTATTCTATTCTATTCTATTCTATTCTATTCTATTCTATTCAATCATTCAACTTCACATTTAGCATTTTAACACTGCATTACTGAAACTTTGTAGTGTGAGTGTATATTCAGCACCTAGCTTGTGTGTAATGGCTGCCTGTGTGTGTGTGTGTGTATGTGTGTGTGTGTGTGTGTGTGTGAAGTCTGGTTTTGTCTTGATGTGTCAGGAGCAGCTGACTTCATTGTTCACACTGTGACACTCGCCATAGGCTGTTAGGAATGGAATGTCTGCTAAATAATAATAATAATAATAATAATAATAATAATACATTATTATTATTATTATTATTATTATTATTATTATTATTATTATTATTATTATTATTATTATTATTATTATTATTATCTTTAAGTATTGGCTCCATAAAAAGCAGATCCAGAAACAAACCAGACAGTTTAATAAGTAAATCTATTTTCCTACAAATAGAGAACTTTAATAAACAAAGAGGGAGAAGCGAAATGATTAGTATGACTAAAATCACAAGGTTACTTAAAGCCTGAACAGTTCTAAAGAACTCACGTTACTCACCATAGCAATTTGGGTCTCAAAACAAAGATATATACTATTGAATTGCATTGACTGAGAGCTATAATTACACTGAACTCAACTCCTGACAAATGAATGAACTTATATTAGTTGTTTAAACTTTATTTAATGTAATTGAAGGTTTCTATTTTTGTTTTTCATATCAAGTGTAATTTCCACTTCTTTCTGCAGAGATGATATTTAAGAGAAAAGAAGAAAAAAAAAGGTCAGAGAAATTAGTAATAAGCACAGGCAGAATGAACCCTGAGAACAAATGCGACAGGTTAGGGGCCAAGCAATCCTTTGTTCTGCAAATCTATCCCTGAAGTTGCAGCTCAAGCCCAAACAGGCAGCTTTTGAAATGGAAACGTTGCTGTTGGATGCACTGTGACACGACAAGTGGGGGTAAATGTTGCTGAGCTAAAAAGGCCAGACCATCTCACTTTGCCGGTCATTGTGCATACTGGCTTAGGATGAGCACTCAGCTTGGCGACATATGCTGACTGTTCTTGATGGATGTGCCCTTTGGCATTATAGACAATTTCACTGGTCCAAAAAAGGAAAACAAAAAAAAAAAAAAAAGAAATTTTTAAAAAGTCAAACTATACTAAAAGAGTTAGAATGTATACCGAAAACACAATTCATTGCAAATAACTGTGGTTAAATGAAGTTAAACTCAACAGGATGTGGTTTGAGAGTCTAAGGCTGTCAGACACCATGTTGTAGAACAGAGTGTATGAGGAATAGGTATTTGCAGCAGATTTCATATTAGTATCTTTCAATCACTTTATGACTAAATTTGAGCTAACTGAGTAAGACAAAGAGAAAATTGCCAACACACATTTTTTGTCCTCATATGTTTGTTGTAGCTTGATATACACTCGATTTGTATTCACAACTAATTGGTTGTTAAATTCCTGCCAGGAAAATGTAGCAATTCCTCTTATTCATATTATCCTGAAATTCATGTGATTCATAGCAACCATAAGTCATAATTGAGTTCCTACGATTGTGCTCTAGTCAACCACTTTTGTTTGGAATTCCTACTTTGGAAATTCCTAATTTGGAAATATAACAGGTTCCATTATTCATAAAGTGGCTTGGGAACCCTAGGGTCTTGAAATCTGATGCTTTTAGCCTCTCCCTTCCTCTCTCCCTCCTTTTCTCTCTCTATCAGACTGAGGGCTCTGAGGCAGTTCTGGCTGTGACACACATTAACACTGACATGGGGGCCTCCAGGCTGACTGCCACCCCCCCCCTGCAACGGCCTCCCTCCCTTTATTACATTGCCACAGATAACACTGACAATATACCTCTTTAGCCCTAATCAAAGTGCTTTATTTCATGGGATCTGAGTGACTGGAAAAATGTATTGATCTGACATATTTACTTGTATGGATCAATAAAATTCAGACATGCATGAAAAAATGTCTTTGCCTTGTTGTACCCTTACATTTTTATTAACAAAGACTGCATAATTACAATGACAGAGACAGAAGATTTCATTTTTTTTTGACATTAGTTGATTACAAGCAAAAAAAAAAAAAAAAGTATGTGTCTCAAATTCAGAATAAAATGAAAATTCCGAACATGTGAAATCGGGACAGGTTCTCTTGCAGCAAGAGCAGACGGAAATTCTCCTACTCTATACCATTTCACAGAAAGCAATTCAACTGGATCCACCTAAAGCTAGTGAGAATTCAGTATGAGAGAGTAAGAGAAACCAGATGGATTTTTTCCCCCATATGAACAGTGTGCTTATTTCAATATATTCCATATAGTTAGTCAAGGCTTGGTTATACATAGCATATGTTTTCAGTAGTCCCAAAAAAAAAAAGAACAAAAAACAAAGGAGTGGCCGTTTTGAAAAGCTAATAACTAACCTATTCAATAATTAAGCCTGTATGCGATAGTGTGACATGATAACATGTTAGTAAAATATGCGTTAGCAGGAAATACTAGGAAATACTAGAAATAATGGGCAATGGGTCTGAATGTATCAAGAGCTAACATTTTAAGTACTTTTACCACGAAACAACAAGTGAGTGACACTGGAGGTTTTCGATGAGACGCCTTAATGGACTAAGTCTTTGCAGATTGTTTTTACAGCTGTATGAATGATTACTGTGCACAAACGTATTGTGCAAAAAATCAGATGTTCCATTAAAAAAAACAAAAAAACAAACAAACAGAAAATACAGAAGCTGGAAACAAGACAGGGGTTGTAATACATCCTGCATGTGATAAAGACCGTATCGAGGAGTTAAAGAGTGACAGTGTAGAGTCATGTTCTTGCTGTTAAGAGGAACAGCATGTCATTATACTGTTGCATAATCCTTTTTTCAGCTCTCCTCCATCTTTAAAAATCTTGCAAAACGTGCAAAGCCTTAAGCCTTTCTATAGCATTTCAACATACATCGTGCAAACCTTTAAAACCATTTCTTTTGTGATGTTTGTAGTGTTTAAGGTCAACCCAAGTCTTGGGCAATGGGAATGAATCATTGGAATGGCTATGTTTATGATACTTTAGTTCTCAGTTCACCTCAGTAGTGGAGATTAAACAGGAATTAATCCCTGGTGTCTGGTCAGGACATTCAGATAAGGATACCTATGTACAAGCAACGCGTGTTTTCTGTGTAGACATCGCAACCAAAGCAAGGCTTTTATTTGGCCTTCTCCGGTGCCGCGGGCTCCGTTTGCACTCCGGCATCAGAGTGGCGTTTTTGACCCTGAGAAACAATCAAAAGGCACAAGCAGATGGAGAGTTAGTTTTAACACTTGCTTTTTGCTAAGTTTCACAGCCTTGAGCACAACTGATCACAACCTGTCTGACAACTGGATTCTTATTTAAATAAGCTTCCTTTATGCATCTAGCTCAAACATGTCCTCACTGCAGCTCACTGCGAGCACTATGACTGATATATTTACTTCCTTTAGTGTACTGTCTAGGCAATTGTGTATTCACCACTGACTTTAATACAGAGATGAGAAAACTTTACATTCACTCAACATGTGGACTTTTCTTTTCTGCACTAAAATATGAATAATGTTCTTCTCCTGGAGCAATGTGTAGATGAGTCCAGACCTTTTTTTTAAAAGAGCATTAACAATAGTGTGTGAGCTTACAACTCTATATTTGCCAGATGAGGTCACCTAGTGGTTAGGGCTTGTCACTGGCGGTCAGAACAGCAACATGAATCAAGACTAATAAGAAGTGACTTAACAGAAGTGACTCATTTTTTTAAAGAAAATGCTATGTAATGTAATTTTTCCCCCTCATCTCAACCAGACATATATACTCAGTCAATAAAGCTAAACATGTAGAAATATGATATTAAACTCAACCACAGAACTGTTGAATGTTCAATTCAGAAACCATAATGCTCTCATTCTAATGTTATTGTTTCTGTAGTAACATCTTACTTAACATTAATGTCAGTAAAAGAGAATATGTTGAGGAAATGAGAACTGTTCATAGCTGCTATAACATAAGTGAACAGGAACGAACAATAAATGAAATAAAAAAGGATGATGAATAATTCTTTACTCAATAAACATGGTGACTGTATACTATATGTTGTATATGAGAACTAAAACACCGTGTAATGTGTTTTGCTTTTGGAAAAAGAAGCAACATTGGTGCGTCATACCACCATGTCGTTGATTATTTTCCTCGAACATCAAACTCTGTCATGTTTTATTCCTTACTTAAGTAAACTATCGTTGTTCTAAGACTGTACAAAAGGCTGTAAAGTCTGCACTGTCATTGCTTAACCTTACAATTTAAAACCTTTATAGGAAATTCCGTTAGGCCTAAATCTTCTAGTTTAGAACAAGTAAAATGCTTCAATCAAACGTTTCCTATCAGATCAATTTGCAAAGCTCTTAATTAGTCAAAGAATGCTGGAGACAAACCTTTTATATACACTGCAAAAAAAGAAGCAGAATTCTAAATCCTTGTTACATCATTATTAACTTTTCTTTTTAATATTAAGTGTTATCATTTCTGGCGTACACAGCCAACAAAATGAACTGGTTATGCATTGGCTGACTTCCTACCTAAACTTTAACGTGACCAACTGCTTGGGTTTGTGTTCACTCTGGATTGTTTTTACTTTACCAAGTTTTTAAAGAAAAGTTGGATGGAGTTCCTCTTCTCTAGTTTGCGGGTAGTGCTGGGTGAAGAATTATCTGAACTTCCCACCGGTTTGCTGTCTGGAGAGGCTGCAGCAGGAGCAGCAGGAGCAGCTGGTTTGGGCTCTTCTTTGGCCTTGGTGCTTTGGGCAGCCTCTGCAGGTGCAGTGGCGGTTGCAGAGGCTTCCTTCTTGGGCTCTGTTGCCTTGAAAAAAAAAACAGACATATTGTACCTAGTGTACAATTTACAGACTCCATGGTTTATGTTACGTACAGTGCAAAGGCTTTAAAAACATTAAAAGACCAAGAGTTCAGAGCAAAAAGGAATTATTGAGATCAAGGAAAAGCCACTGCTATCACAAGATAGCTTTGCATCAAAGGCGAGGTTATTTCTTGGTAAGTCAGAAAAGTAAAGCAAGTAGTTCTGGGTGTGTGTTATAATGCAGGAATCCATATGCAACTTAATTATTCTAATGTTTGAGCTGAAATCAAGCATTTGACAATAATTAAGAACCACAAAATCAGAATCAGGAGTTAATCTGACCACAGCAACTCTTTTTTTTTTTTTTTTTAGTTCTGACAGTGTTAACGAACAAAAATGGCCACTGTGAATTTACCGCTCCTCCAGCAGTGAGGGATATGCCGGCTGCGGCGCTCGATGCAGCTGCATGGATCTTAGAGCTCACTTGGCCTAGCAGTACCTCAAATTCATACAAGTCATTTTTTACTTCATGCAATCATTCACATTACATGCTTGATAAGCTTTACTTAAGAGTTTTGCCTCCAAGTGTATTTACCTTTGGTTTGAGCAAGTTGGCAAAAGGTGAGGGTTTCTTGTCTGCTTTCTTCTCTTCTGGCTTGGGTGCTGGTGGAGGTTCCGCTTTGGCACCGGCCTCAAGGGTGCTGGTCTTGGATGCATCTACCTTAAATAGGGAGCAGAAGAAGGCTTGAATATGACTTACGAAAAAGGAAATGAATAAGAGGAGATAGAAAAGAGGAACAACGAGGGTGAGATTAACAGCCGTATTGCAAGAGGAAGCAGTGAAGTTTAAAATTACATTTAAAAACAAAGAGTCTTTAAATGTAACCAGTAATTAAAGATGCCAGCTGCAGTTTCTTATAGAAGACAGACCAATATTCAGAGCATAGCCCAAAAAGAAGCCCAAGAATTTGTGAACAGCTGATCATGGTGAAACAGTGCTGAACTTGTTTACCTGTATCTCGACTGGCTTTGCTTCCTCTATCACCACAGACTGTAGGCAAGCAGATATTTGGATTAACTAGGCACGAAACTACAAAACCCTTTCCTTCAATCTCACAAGAACACTAACTTTGCTGTTTGAAACACAAAGCCTCTGTATCAATAAACGTGGCGTCGTTATTCAGCGAGATGAGATGGAGAGAATAAAAACTCATGGTTTAGTTGGCCGACAGTGATGATATGAGGTAATGGCTGCTGTCAGAATGATGTCACTGCCATGGCTCGGGCTCAGCTGTGTATTCATCATCATTACTGGGTGATATTTTTTTACGTCACATTGTTATGACACTGTATAGAAACTTGACAGCCTGTAGAAATTATACTGCAGTAACAAATATCTACATTTCGATTCCAGGTAGAAAGCCAACATCTTGCTAATAGTCATAATAATATGATATAATAAGCCATTTTTGTTCTCAGGATCAGCCGCTAAACACTTGCAGGTGAAAGGATGCAATTGAACGAACCCAGTGGTATAAGTAATGGAAAAAAACACTGCATGGGTAAGTCCTGTTAACTGTGTTGCTCTTGTTTACCGCTGATGATGTCTTGGCAGGCACACTGGCTCCTTTTGACCCCTTCTTGCCTAGCAATGCCTCAAATTCACATCATTCTGTTACAATGTGCAATGCTGGAGTCCAAAATACAAATAGTCTAGCGCTAAATGTTATCAATATATTCTGTAAATAGCAGGGAGATGTTTACCTTTGTACGGAAGAGTTTGCTGAATGGACTGTCTTTAGTTCTGGTCTTGCTCTGGGTTTCCTGTTCTTTGGCCGCAGTGGCTTTTACTTCTACGGGTGGGGCCTCGTCTTTCTTTACAGCTGGCTCTGCTTTACTCTCCATCTTGGGTGGTGCTGGTGGTGGAGGAGGGGGGACCTTTGATGCTTCCTGTACCTTATGAGACAAACATTTGGAGAATTGGAGCACAATTTTCAACCCAGTGCCAAGTTTTACATTGTATTACGGAAGGAGCCTCTTACATTTGCAGCTGGAGCAGGTGGAGTTTCTTTCTTTGACTGCACGTTGAGAAAAAAAAGGAGACACATAAAACCGAAATTGTTTTTTTTTGTTTTGTTTTGTTTTGTTTGTTTGTTTGTTTGTTTGGAAATGTACGCAGACTCAAACAATATACAGCATGTTTCTGTTAGCCTTTTTTGTTTCAGGGCTTTGGATGGATGTCACGCTGTGAGGCATGTGGAGGCATTGTTTGCAGAAGGCTCTTCTTTTGATTCAGCTGCTAGCTCTAGAAGGCCCTGACACAGCAGGAGTCATTGATAAAAGACAAACACATACAGTAGTTCCAGCCTAACAGTCATAAAACTTCACATTTCATTTCCAACCAATAAAGGATTAACCAGTCAGCTGGGGATTACCATAAACCACTAACAAGAACCAAAATGGCTTTCTTCGGGTCGCAGTCTATCACGATGTATTACCTTCCATAAATTGAACCGCAGGAAACAGAGATCTGACTAAGCAAGTGAGGAAAATGAATAGTGCCAATATTTTAAGCAGTGAAGGACAATACGCAAATGAGAATCAGATACACAATGAAATAAGCTGTCACAGTTACGATCGGAAAAGAGAAAAAAAAACCATTCAAATGAAAATATTTTAGTAGTCTTTGCATTACAATCAGCCAAGGTGCTATTGAAAATCATCTGAAAGCTTTCTCGAATGGTGCACTTGAGATATAAGAAGCTATTTACCTGTTCTTTTGAGACATCGGGACTAGCCGTCGCTTCTTTTGTCGTTTTAGTTGAAGTCACCTTTGAATGTAAAAAAAAGAATATTTGGGTGACTGTGGAGGATTTTATTCTGCTTTAGACTACAGCAATGTTGAATTCTCAAAACTGATTGGTCAGAAGATGTTGATCAGGTCATGTGAATATTTTTCTTTTAGTATGAGGTCATTCACATGGACTTGATCCTTCACTTAATCTAAGTCTAATAATGAACAGATACAAAATAAAACATAAAAATATGGACAAAAAATTGTTCTGGAAGGACAGGAGTCTTGGGAGTCAACTCTTTGTTGTGATTTCTAGTCTCTCATTAACATGACTAGTTAATTTTTTTTTTCCTTGTCATATTCAAGAGAGGAAAAAAAGGGAGTAGCTGCTTTCATGTAATTGATAAGAAAACTACCTATAAATATAATAAATTACAAATGGTTGGCAAACTGACGTGGTAGAAAAGAAATAAAAGCCTTCAGGACATGCTGTTATTGAAAACTAATCAATTTCATCCCCTCTGTCATTGATTATTTCCTGTCACAGTATCCAGAAGTATTTTATTCCTTACTACTTAATGTTCCTTTGCCTTAGATAGTGGATAGTGGTATAAGGTCTATACAACTGAGATACATGTCTATTAAAAAAACTGTATTTTTAGAGTGCAGTGTCACACAGTCTCACAAACAAACACACAAAGGGCTCCGTGGCAGGGCTCACAGTGAACATGGCCTCTCATATTGAGTCAGCCATTGTCCTCTAGAGATGGCGTAGGCCTGCCCATGCTTTATCACAGCCCATCACTACTTCCAAATACACAGACCTCTCTTGTGAGCACACATTATGCAGCAAAACAAAAGGCTGCTACATTCTGACATGTTCAAAGGCTTGATTTAGCACAGTGCCAGAGAATAGTTTACGTCTTGTAAGAGATCAACTTCAGGGCATCTCCTGAAACACAGCAGGCAGTTGATGGAGGGTGTAATGTACAGGGTACTGATATATACTTATTACTTAGTCATTACTTCATTATTCTTACATTTAAATCCTTTTTTTTTTTCAGTGACGCAATATGACCGTCTACATAAAAATGAATACTGACATACATAAAAACACAACAAAATTGTTGGTTTTATTCCTGTGAAATTACAAACCCTAAGAATTTAAACATCCTTGAGAAGGTTAAGAATTTACTCTTATTTAATTTTAATCACATTCAGTAGATTTGATGCATGAGCCAATTAGAAGCCATTATGAACTGTACATATTTAAAAACATTTCTGTTCTCAATTGAAATAAATCATATTTAAATAGTCCAATAATAAATTCCTGACATTCCCCAGTCATATTCCTCATTAAACATTTCACTCACTCCACAGTATTAAACAACTGCATTAGATAAGAATAAAATGTACTTACAAAAGTTTTGAAAAAGTTCATAACTGTCTTTTCCTCGATGCCGCTCTGCTCAGGTTGGGTGGTGTCTTGCGTGACCTCAGTGGTGCTGGGTTTAGAAGCTTCACCCTGTGGCACTTTCTCAGCCTGTGTACTTGCCTTTATGTCTGTAGGCTCCTATAGACAAATGTAGAGAATTAGCCCTTGCAAATGCGTTACGGCCCTACAGCTGATGTGCAGTAGCTGTTAATCGGCGCATTGAAACACTGCACAATTCCAGCCATGCCTCTGCCTACTCGGGGCTGTGGCAACAATCACCCTTTCATTAATGCCTGCTTTTTCCCCCTCACTCATTGATATTCAGCAATGTTCTGGACTTAAGGCCTGTGTTCCATGTGATCCATGCATGCCAGTGTTGCTACTGTATATGATCTTAATTTTAATTTATACAATTCAAACGTTTACTCCATGTCCAACGTCCAAAATGAATGTTATAGTATAGTGTAAGTAGTATATAGGGAGTTATTTGACTTCATGGTACGTTGTTAGGCTTCTGAAAAGATCTCAGTTCTGCTCTGCTCAAAAGAACACAAAGGAAGCTCATCTCAACTTCAGCTTAATTTGTTATCAGTGAAAGAATGCTGTCGAACCCTTGAGCTAGGATTAATATATATAATTTAATATATATAATTTAATATCCATCAAGAGGATTCCTTACAGCATCTTACTATAGAAATGGTTTACTCCAATTTTTTTTTTAAGTATCGCTTCAGCTGAGATTTTTCTTGTAGTTTCAGTAAACTCATGGAGCTATACTAATAAATTATTTTCACGAGTGAGTAATGTACGATTAGTTTTATTAGAATATTACTTGTTAGTTCATTTACAGCTACATGCAGTGAGTTCATCCATGCAACAGATCTCCATTTTTCTAAAGGCGTTTATCGATGACGTCAGACTTACGCCGCTCCACACATTGTCATCGTCTGGGATTTCAGATTTAAGCTGCTCATCCTCTGCTGTCGGTTTGACCTCAGCGGCATCCGTGTCTCTAGCCTCATCTCCACTTTCTGTCTCACTGTCCCTGCTTTTAGCAAACGTCAATTGTAATCTGAATGCATCTTCTCGTAGAATGTATATTCACGCTGACAGGATTATAGGAAAATCTCCCACAGTCTGAATTCACACAGACTTTAACTGACAGAGCATCTGCGAGTATTCTGCTGGATCACCTGCACACTCCGGATCTTCACTAATCACCCAGGTTTCCTCTTCATTGCATTCAGGAGAGTCAGCCTCATTCTTCAGATCCTTACCTTCCAGCATTATTTCAGCGTCATCATCTGAAGTGTTTTGAGTAATATCTTCAGACATGGGTGAAGACTGAAAGGAGGCAGAGTCAACTTCTCTGCAGCTAACGAAATTTCATAATCAGGGTCAGGGGACAATTGCAGAGATACAGCACCACCTTCTTCTATATCCTGTGTCTGGGTCCTTTTAAAATGAGGAATCAACAAACCAGTAAATAAGACTACCCAATTACTTTACATGGCCTCTGGTGTAGCATGTCTGGCCTACAAGAAGCATATTTGGAAGCTGTTAAACCTTGCATTAGAAACAGCTGTATATAGTAATATACAATCATGCCTTGCAGATGCTTTTATTGCTTTTGTTGCAGTTTATTCTTACATACTGTACTATATAATTACATTAGTAGATTTTTTATGTATCTTTAAGACAGATATGTTTTGCACAAATGTTGTTTATTGTTTAATCAAGAAAATATGTTTATGAATATTAAACTTAATGTAAAGCCAATAGTAATAAACATTTTGGGATAAACATTTAATAATAAACCTTTCTGTCTAAATAGAGATATGGATGAACATGTGAAATTTCACGAATGCTGGTTTTAGAAACTGTGATTTTTGGTTCTGAATATTTGAAAAAATATATTTTTTTGAAAATGAAAATGGTGGTTTAATGTTATCACTCTAGTTAGTATGGTTTGTAAGGTTTCTGTAGGAAATAGGGATTTATATCATAATGACACAGAACCACAGGAATATATGGCATGACTTTATTGTGCCAAGTGGGCGGAGCTAAAGCCATAATCAAAGCTGGTAAGTGTTGATTATTTATTTATTTATTTATTTATTTATTTATTTATTTATTATTAGTCTTGATATTTTGTTTTTATTACAGTCTACAAAAAAATGCAGCGTAATAAAAATAAAAATAAAAATATAAAAATTATTAACCTCATTTAATAAGCATAAAACCTGATTTCCTGCTTTCAACTGTTTGATTAATGATGTTTTAATGACTCATTAGGAAGGATTAGAGTATTTTATAAATAAACAAAGTGTACCCTTATAACCCTGTGCACACCGAGCAGCCTGATGAAAAATGAATTCATGATTAAATGATTTGTAAAAATAAAAAAAAATTAAAAAAAAAATAAATAAACAGAGGTGGGGCGTTATGGCGTTACAGAGTGCACCTACTTTACTTACACCTGGTTTTAAGTATCTCTACTTTACTTGAGCTTGGATTTCACCTTAGTTGTATTTTGAATACTCTCTATATATTTCACTCACAACATTTTCAGTTTCTACATAACTACCTTTCCCATAAAGTAATGGTTCAGCAGCTTCAAATCTAAAAATAGATCAAGGACTAATACCTATCACTCTATCTGCTGCTCGGTTTTTATCACGACAGTTTGTTGCATTTAAAAGCCAGGTTTTAGCATTTAATTAATTTGTATGGTGAGCGTTATAATGCTAGCAGATATTTCAGAAACATTGTCACACTGTCAATAAAGCTGTTGTTTATTAGCCTTATCCTGCTGTCATTCACTACACTAGGCATTCCTACTATAGTATTAACGTTTTTCACTAGCATTCAACCTGACAACAAATGATTTTGAAACATTCTTTAAGGAGATTTGGCGTTTGTGTATAAAATTCACCAGTATATGTATATATATATATATATATATATATATATATATATATATATATATATATATATATATATATGCATCATATCATACAAGATGAAGGAGAAGCAGTGTTTGCTCTTTTCCTCAGTTCATGTGCACTCTACTTCACTCCCATTGATATTCACTGCAAAATATTTGTCACAAACTGGCTCCATATTTGCACAAAAAGCAACTTTTTTCATCTGCATCGCTGGACACGCCCACATCTTGTCGCCAACTGTTGCTCAAGTAGTCGGAAGTCACCAGATCTCACGCGAGTCGTCGTGTGTGTAAAATATGTCATATTTTCAGAAGCCCTTCAGCTCAAAAAAAATGTCTCAGCCAACTTTTCTATAAATGGAAGTAGCTTGTTGTAGCTCTCAAATGATTACCATTTTAACTTCATTTACGTTTGGTTTGTTAGAGTCTAACGACTTTAAAGTATTTAATGGTTGGAAAGGTTCTACTAGCTAGAAAAGATGCAAAGATAGGCAACAGAACAAAATATTTTTCATAATGAACTTGAATAATAATGTGGCTGTGTCAGAAAGATACCGGTCCTGCCTGTTGCTGATAAATGCCAGAGATGAAGAATGCAGTCATGTTGCTGGGAATTGAGTCATCAGTGTCCCAAAGTTTAGTGAGCCAGAGGTCTTACCAGTGCCTGAACTTGTGTACCCTTATACAGATCCATGGCCTAGGGAGCTATGGAGCTGACTGAGATGCATCCATGAAGTTTTATTTCTTTCTTTCTTGCTGAAAAGACTTTACTTATAGGCTTTACTCATGATCTGGTGCTCAGTAACAATGGCAGCCAAACTGACATGCTCACTAAAATTGTTATTTTTATAATGTCTCTGTAATGCTGAGAATCCTTTAATATTTAAGAATTGGGAAATGAGAAATGTAAGCCTATAATGACGTCCTTAGGCTGCATGCAAAACTGCACTGCACTGTACAAAATAGCACATGGTGTCTATTTAGACTTTCTACTTAGTACACAGTGTGCCATTTGGGGCACGTTACAAATGATTCATCTGCAAATAGCTTTCAATGAAATTTTGCAACCAGAGAGGAAAATCCCCAAATCCTACCTTCACTAATTCTAAATAAATCATATGAACTTACATGGAACAGAAGTGAAATATCTAAAACACACATGAGATGATGTACTTACAGACTTCTGGCTCTCTGCCTCTACTGCAGCGATGATCAGAGCTTCAGCTGCCGTGTTCACCTCAGATGCAGGAGGAACAGGCCCGGTCTTCTTCTTGAACATCTTATTGAACATGCTGGGAGTGTTCGGTTGTTTAGGAGCATCTTTGGCTGGTGTACTGGACTCTGCTGTAATTTTTTGCTTAGTTGATTCAGTTGTACCACTGACTGCTTTTGCTTGAAGACCGTTAGCTTCTACTGACAGTGGCGAATTCTGTAATATTTAGGAAACATAAGCATTTGAAAATACAAAGTACTAAATAGTACACCACTGCTGTTGTTACTAATTAATACGCATTATACCGTTTGGGGCATCTTATTTCAAATCTTACATCTAATAGCTTAGAAAAATGCTTAATTTTGTTTTTTTGTTTTTTTTACAATGGCAAGTACATTTAAAATAGCATTTAAGTAATTATTATTATTATTATTATTATTATTATTATTATTATTATTATTATTATTAAATAAATCTTTAAATATGGCATTCTTCAGAATGTTGGTTGGAAAATCTCCAAATTAAGAGTTGCCAGTAGTCAGAATAGTTCTCAATTTAAAACATGAATCCTATATAAAATTGATTTTAATAAATAAAATTAAACATGAATTCTATAGAAAGGGACAAATTGAAGGCTGTTTCTCCCATAGAGCTTATATAAGCTCTTTAACTCTTCAACATTTAAGAGAAACAGAAGTGAAATATTTACAATACTCATGGGGTGATATACGTACAGACTTCTGGCTCTCGGTCTCTACTGCAGCAATGATCAGTGCTTCAGCTGCCTGGTTCTCCTCAGATGCAGGAGGAACAGGCTCGGTCTTCTTCTTGAACATCTTATTGAACACGCTGGAAGTGGTCGGTTGTTTAGGTGCATCTTTGCCTGGTGTACTGGAGTCTGCTGTCATTTTTTGCTCAGTTGATTCAGTTGTAGCACTGACTTGGTTACCAGCTGCTTCTACAGATACAGCTGCTTTTGCTTGGGGACCGTTAGCGTCTACTGACACTGGCAAGTTCTGTAATATTTAGGAAACATAAGCATTTGAAAATACAAAGCACTGTACTAAATAGTACACCATCGCTGTTGTTACTAATTAGTGTAACTAATTAATACACATTATGCTATTTGGGAGAAGTTGCAAAATATTAATAGTTAATTAATATTAATAATGGTTTTTGTACCAGAGGAAAAAAAATACTTCCAACAGCTTAGAAATACACCTACATTTGTATATTATTATTATTTAGATTTTTTAAATGGCATCCTTTGAAATGTTTGGTGGAAAATCACAAAATGAAAAGAGTTGTCAGTAATCAGAATGCTTCTCAATTTAAAACATGAATTCTATATAAATAGGGACCAAATGGAGGCAGTCGATCTCATATAAGCTCTTTAACTCTTCAACATTTAGGAGGAACAGAAGTGAAATATTAACAATACTCATGGGGTGATATACATACAGACTTCTGCCTCTCGGTCTCTACTGCAGCAATGATCAGTGCTTCAGCTGCCTGGTTCTCCTCAGATGCAGGAGGAACAGGCTCGGTCTTCTTCTTGAACATCTTATTGAACACGCTGGAAGTGGTCGGTTGTTTAGGTGCATCTTTGCCTGGTGTACTGGACTCTGTTGAAGTTTTTTGCTCAGTTGATTCAGTTGTAGCACTGACTTGGGTACCAGCTGCTTCTACAGACACGGCCGGGGCTTTTGCTTGGGTGCCATTAGCTTCTACTGATACTGGTGTTGACTTGGCATTAATTGTGACCTTCACAGGCAGAGGAGGTTCAGTGTTCTGCTGCACTGATGCCTCACAGGTTACTAGAAGTGAGATATATTTACAGATGTTTCATTAATCACATGTTATGAAGGTCAACAGCATAATTATTGGCACCTGCCAAGAAAACAGGTATTTCAAATACACTAAGATCACATTTTCATGTGTGACGTTAATATTAATCTGTATAAGTATGATTTTATTCATTGTGCTGCATTATGATTGGTTGATTGATTTTTGGGCAGAGGTGTAGGTATCTCTAATGAAAAAAAGTGTTGTGTTTTACTATTAATACTTGGTCTACTTCATTGTATAATATTGCATGATTTGACTAGTTTTTGGAGCACACCTAAAGATTAACACACTATCTTGTGCACACTCTCGGTTTTGCACTTAGGATTGAGTGCTTAAAAACATGTCGAGAGTAATTAATGATTTACTGTCTTATTTGCATGCCGTGGTCCAACACGGAAAGCACCAAAAGCATTACAGACATGGTTATATTTACCTTTCTTGTAAAGTAGAGCTCTATGCTTAGACGCCAGCTCTAGTTTGTGAATTCTATAACCACTCCCTAATGACAGCTTTGTCAAAGGTGTTACCGTGAAGTTGCAAAGTGCTTATCCAACGCTATGAAATGTACACAAAGCCTAGTGGACTTGTACTGCACTGCTTTCCCATATAGATAACTGCCGTGAGCTAACTGCACGCGTCTGAGTCATCACTAATGACTAATAAAAAGTTGACCCAAGCAGTCTTCGCATTCCGCCTCAGATTCTGCCATAACATCAATATTTTCTCAAGCCGTCGTTCTCTTTGCAGCTTATTTATTCTAATCCTACATAGCTAGATGTTGTATGCACAAGAGAAACTCAAACAGCTCAAAAGTCTACGCCCAAAGTTTATATAGCAACATCATCATGGCCCACTTAAAAATCCCAAAACACATGTATGGACTTGAATTTGTTTGTAACCTTGTTTACACCAGTCTAAGGTTGAGGGGGAAATAATGATACGCCACAACACAGATAAGATTACTGTCAGGCTACAATAACAATAAAGTGTGTACCAGCATCAGTCAAATCCAACCCAGACATCATGTGGCCATTTGGTTCATCTTTTTTGCCTTGTATGCCATTATGATCTGCCTGGAATAAAAACAAATATATATATATAATAACATTATATAATGAATTATATTTTAGATCATATGATTTTATTAAAACATTTTACGTTTTCTGACTCTCTGCTTTTTTTTTTAATTATTAAGTCAGCAATTTTTTAACAGTTATTCATCAATCCTTTAGAGGAAATGTAATAGCTATGCACAAGATCATTAATAATTATTGAGCTTTACTTATACACTGTAAATTATTTATTCTGTTATTATAAGCTACATTTTTTTAATATAGTACCAGAGCTTTTTTTTTTTTTTTTTTTTTTTTGCACACATGAACCTTTATAGATTCCAGAATAAAAGGAAGGAGAAATACATGTCGGAGGTAGCTTGCCTTAAAAAGTGTCCTGCTTAACGAAACAACAACAATAACAACATTGCTCATTAAAAGGGTGAGGTTTTACGTTTTACAATCAACAGCCGATACAAAGCCGTATTGGTACAATGTCCAGCACAAAACAATTTTTTAACAGCTCCTATGCAGAATATATGTTTTAATAAATGCACATAAATGCTTGATACCTTTTGTTGTGTTATGGTAACAGACTGCTTGTTCCCCATCTTGATATCAGTGTTAGCAAAAAAAGAAAATCTGAAATAAATAAATAAATAAATAAATAAATATATTTGTGTTCTGATTTCAGAATCACACATTTTTGTAGAATAAGTATTTTTATTTTGATGCAAAGAACATTTTTGTTGGTTTCATTTTTGTATTTTAGATATGAAAAAATTGCCAATTGCAACTAAATTATTTTAGAATTTGATTCATTTATTTCCACATGCAATTCTTTACACAAGTCTTTTCTTTTCACATGTGATTCTTCATGCATCATTATTTTTTTTTTCTTTTCACATTTAATTTTTTTTTACGTGTGATTTATTTCTTTTCACAGTTTTACTTTACGTTTCACAAAAAAGAAAAAGATGCATGCACTTACCTAATGTTTGTCTGGCTTTTTTTGCCCACTAAGGCAGGAGTTTTATCCCGAACCAATGAACAGTAATCCAGGCTCTGAGAATGTGACCATCAGTAATGTGTGACTACATCAAATAGAGCACACATATAGCTACAGAGTGCACATATACCTACCCTAAAAATGGGTTGGGCCCAAAACTGGGCAGCAATATAAGAACCTGACTCCTGCTTGCAGCTCGGCCCACCGATGGTGTTATTTCTCAGTGATAGCACTTTCGAATATCATTTGTCCTTCACTCAAGAGAACTTCAACCCTGCAAGAGAAGTCATGCATTAATCAATACACGCACAGTACATGCAGAACAACTTTTGGCACATGGTGCACGCAGATCTACAGGTCTTCTAATCTAACAAGAGTTTTTCAGATTGTTCTAAGAGCACCATATTAAGAAGACGTTCTTTCTCCCTTAGGTGTGGCTGTCCTTAAACAGGATGTATGAAGGATATTCATGCACTAGGTGAGCCATTGAAAACAAGGTGTATTTGCTCAGCATGGCTCTTGCCCAAAAGTGAAACACGTGCTTCCTTGGCCCTGCTTCAATTTAGTACATTTGATATACAATATAATTAACATTTACATGCATTCACTTAGCAGATGCTCTTATCCAAAGTGATGTACATATGAGGAACTACAAGCAAAGCAATTTTTAAAGTACAGGACAACACAAGTAGTGCTACCATACAAGATTTTTAATTGAGTACTAAAGGAGCAAAGTGCACAGTGTAAGAGAAGATATACACTACCAGTCAAAAGTTTGGACACACCTTTTAATTCAATGTTTTTTGTTTAGGGATTTATTTTCTACATTCTAGAACAATACTGGAGATTTCAAAACTATGAAATAACACACATGGACTTAAATAATCCATATGTAATGGCAACAAAAAACAGTCAGTTGTTATTTTAAGACACGAAGGTCAGGTGTTCTGGAATAGTTCTTACAAGAACAGTATTGTCAAGTGCATTTGCAAAACCCATCAAGCACCATGATGAAACTGGCTCACGTGAAGAC
The DNA here is from genome assembly GCF_019097595.1 of Hemibagrus wyckioides. Lineage (NCBI taxonomy): Eukaryota > Metazoa > Chordata > Actinopteri > Siluriformes > Bagridae > Hemibagrus > Hemibagrus wyckioides. The sequence goes on from NC_080724.1 coordinate 7,447,730, forward strand.
CATCCCAGTAAAGCAAGACCAAAATTTACCTCTGCTGCAGAGGAGAAGTTCATTTAGAGTTATCAGCCTCAGAAATCACCAGTTAACAGCACCTCAGATTAGAGCCGTTATGAAGGATTTACAGAGCATCAGTAGCAGAATATCAACTGTTCAAAGGACATTATTGTGTATTTCGGCCGCCTTCAGCATTGTTTTACAATGTAGAAAGAAATAAACATCAGGAAAGACCATGGAATTAGAAGGTGTGTCCAAACTTTTGCCTGGTAGTGTATATGTTTATTTTTTGGAGTTAAGGGGTATTTAGTTGGTCATGGTAGAGGTGGGTCTTCAGACAGTGACGGTTTCTTCTGTCTGTTTTTGATATTCTTGAGACTGAAAGTTTCCATTCCACGACTGAGAGACAGTCTGTTTGAATTATAATATATAATTTCACACATTAACATACCCAAAACCAAATAACAAACATTTAATAACAATTATCTGATCAATTAAACAAATAGTTTAATAGCAAATTATTCTCCCTTGAGCAAGCAATATGAATCATGTCTCAAGAATCAGATGTGAAAATAAAATGAATCATCTTTGAAGAATCACATGCAGAGGTGTCCAATCTTATCCACTGCAGGCTGGTGTGGTTGAAGGTTTTCATTCCAATCAAGCAGGAGCCACACCTGATTCCACCATTTTAATTAGTTGCTCTTGGCTTTCATTAGACAGAGGTGTGGCTTCTGCTTGAATGAAAATCTGCACCCGCAGATCCGGCCCTTTCCTGAAGATTAGACTCATCTGATCAAATGTACTGTAACAATAAATGACATGTGTAAAGAATTACTTATGTAAATAAATGACACATGTGCAAAGAATCACATGTGAAACAAAATGACTTGTGTAAAGAATTAAATATAAATAAATGACTCGTGTAAAGAATCACATGAATAAAATGAATCATGTGTTAAGAAAGATGTGAAAATAAATGAATCATGTGAAAAGAGTCACATGTGTAAATAAATGAATTGTGTGAAGAATTACTTATGGAAATAAATGACTTGTGTAAAGAATCACATTTAAAACAAAACGATCCATGGGTCCATAAAGAATCATATAAAAAGTAATGAATCATGTGTTAAGAATCATGTGAAAATAAAGGAATCATGTATAAAGAATTACTAGTGAAAAGAAATCAATTGTGTAAAGAATCATGTTAAAGAAATCACATGTAACATGCATAAAGAATCATGTGAATATGAATTAATTATATTTTTGGAAAATTAGATAAAAAGAAATGAATCACCTATAAAAAAAAAGTAAAAAAAAATAAATAAATACACACATGTAGTATATGTGTTTAACAATCATGTAAATTTCACATGAATTCAAGTGTGAAGTTGTTGTGATTTGTCTTTAAGGGGTATAAAAATGTTCAATAGAAAAATGAAAACATAAATTTATTTGTAAAATAATAAAATAGCATCTAATTGTACTCTAGAGTGTGTATCTTCAAATCTAAAGCTTGTGAGTAGTGATTATAGTTCAGTATCGGAGCAAGAGTGTCATTTTTCCAGTCAGGTTCACTGCTAGACCATATGAAGTTGGTGATGTTCCAATATCTTGGGAGACCCTAACAACAATCCCTGTAAATACCTCCATTTCTCCACCCCACCACCCCCAGAATCTACCTGGAACGCACTATATACTCTTATTAAAAAGTGTCACTCTGGGTTTGGAAAGACTTCACTTCCTGGACATGTGCTACTTGGAAGACTCTCTGAAAAGGCAAACATTTCTATGTGAACCTTCATGGGGAGAGCCAAACCAAAGAATCCTCTAGCCATTTATTTCCTAATATACATTTCCTTGTGCAAACATATTTCCAGAGTAAAATATAATGAGTCCAACGCAAACATAGCACAAATGTGGACCCATAATCGAGATCTGTTGGCAATACAATTTATGTTTTTATGTTTCTTATTGAGAGGGGTTCTTTAAGATTGAGCCACTTAATCCAACATAGCTTGCTAGAATGTCGCAGTTACAGTGAAGAATAAAATGTGTCATTCAAAACTGTATTTCCTTTTTTTTTCCATTTTGTAATGTCTTTCAGTGGATTTAGACATAATACGTTTTAAGAATTGTGGTACATTTTTACCAGATGCCAAAAAAACTGAATGTCCACCTGTTTTGGTTGTCTCATGTTCAGCATTGAATGTCTTTGTCATGTTTCATTCCATCTCGGTGCTTAAAGGCTCTGGGAATTAAGAATTTGTAGTTTTGTATAAGTATTTCTGTTTTTATTTAGCCTACTAGGGACAATAAATTCATAGAAAATTTCCAAAAAAAACCCCAAAAACGGTTTTACATAAAAAAGTAAATGTTGATATCAAACCCATTTCTGTTCTCTGAGATGCGAAAACTGTTTGTTCATAAACATCTAAAACATGAAGGAGTTATCTTCAGTCACTGTGTAAGGCTATCCAACAGAAAGAAAAACATCTCACCCTGAAAGCCAACAGAGTCCTGACTCATTTTATATCAGACTTATAACTCATAAAATAATTCATTTGTTTATGCTGATTAAAAATGTCTGATAAGTCGGTTTTTATTCCACCTACAGAATGGAACATCAGTGTACTGGTAAAACCGGTGAAGGAAGCACATATTTTCTTGATCCACATTGAGAAAAAGCATTCTCAATTTAGTTGACCAGCATTCAGTCATTTTGTGTTGCACAAAAGAAAAAAATCCTGAATCAGCTTTTTTTCATGGGGAATACTTTTGATTTCATTTCTGCAATTCTCTCATGCCAAATAGCTTTTTTTTTTTGCTTACATTATGTAATAATTTGGTACAATTTACTTCTCATAATGTACATCATTAAGCAGTTATAAAAAGCTGCTTGCTCTTATCTTATGTTTGTTCACTTAGGCAGTCGCTTCTCTTGAAGCTATAAACAGTAATCCAGCTTCTGAGAGTGTGACCATCAGAAATGTCCAACTCCAACTCCAGCATGTGTGCTTTGAAATCTAAAGCTTGCGAGTATTGATTGTAGCTCATTATCTTTATCTTTAGATTTTGAAATACTCCAGTCAGTGTCATACATTGCTAGAACATTCCATATGTTCCGGTTTCTTGAGAAACTTTGTGTCTCAGTCTAAATCAAGGAATGCCAAGGTTGAGCCAGAATCCATCTGGAACACAATCTGATAAATTTCTCTGAGTTTGGATATGTTTTTGACTTCTTGAACATGTGCTACTTGGGGAAAAAAAAGTATTTTGTATGTGGGATCCTGTACGAGTTCCCACAGAGAGCCAAACCGAAGAACTCTCTAGTGTCTAAATCTAACAAAATGTTTCTTCTAAAATGCATTTAACGTGAAATTAGAATGAATTCTTTAAATGTGGGGTTTTTTTTTTGCCCTTTTTACTTAGGGAGATTAACTTTGCTAGAACTTCATCCAAAAGAACATTTTTTCAGTTCAGAAAAGCTTTTACAACTGTATAGATCAGCCACAACACTGATATGTGAAGTGAATAAGATTGATGATTATCTCATTACAGTCACACCTGTCAAGCAGTGGGATATACAATATTAGGTATCACGTGAAGAGCCAGCTCTCGAAGTTGATGTGTTGGAAGCAGGAAAAATGGCCAAAAAAATGGTTTGTCTGCCATTTTTTTGAGCTGAGAGGCTTTCGCCATTCGCCATCAACGTCGGATTGCACCAAGGATCAGCCTTATCGCCCTTGCTGTTCATCCTCTGCATGGACACCATCACCTCCGACCTTCAGTCGGCCCACCCATGGTCGCTCTTGTTCGCTGCCGACGACTTCCTGGCCAATGAGCGAAGAAGAAGCCCAGCAGTGGCACGATAGGCTCGAGGAGAATGACTTGTGATTAAGCACTGAGAAGACCGAGTACATGGAGTGCGGCCCCCAAGCCGACGGAACCATCCGTGTCAGCGGAGTGGACCTGAAGAAAGTACCTCGGCTTTGTCGTCTGTAGCAACAGTGAGTCCCTTCCCGCTGGCCATGCCTGCGTCATCGTTGCCTGGACTAAATGGCGCCAGGTAACTGGTGTCATGTTTGACTGCCGGATGCCTTTACACCTCAATCGAAGATTTACAAGATCGTAGTCCACCCAGTCGCCTTGTATAGATCCAAATACTGGCCGGCGACACCGAAGCACGAGCAAGCTCTCCACGTCATGGAAATGCGAATGCTTGATTGGAGGCTTCAGCTAATGCGACTCGACCACTCCATGAACAAAGACATATGACGACGGTTAGGTGTCGCTCCAGTCACGGCCAAGATGGTGGTAGGACGGCTACGATGGTACGGCCATGTCATGCGCAGTGAAGAAAATTCAGTAGTGTGGACCACCTCGAGGCTGACAGCCGGCGGATATGCGACACGTGAACGTGTGTGATGAAGACGGGTGTGCCAACAGGCAAACCCTGCCATTGCGCGAGATAAACGCTAGAATGAAGAAGAAGAAGAGAGAGGCTTGAGAAATATGACTTTCCTTTCCAGTCAGGCAACATAGTGAACATTGATGCTCCCTTGGTTTTGCAGTGCATTGTGGGATTTATTAGGGAGCAAACATTTCAGTGCACTAGAAGGATTTTGCGACTGAGAGAGAGACCTTAATGCCCGACTCCCTGATCAGTGCCCTTACTACTGAACTAGTGAACTGATTGAGACACAACCTCTATCTATCTATCTATCTATCTATCTATCTATCTATCTATCTATCTATCTATCTATCTATCTATCTATCTATCTATCTATCTATCTATCTATCTATCGATCGATCTCTAATAAATAGCCATAACATTATTGTACACATTTAAAAAAAATGCTTTAATTTAATATGTTCTGAGGGGGTCTGTGGAATTAATTTTAGAATTAAAACAAAAATGTTTAAGAATTTACACTGTCTTTAATGTTGTTGTTGTTGTTGTTTTTCACAGTAACACAATTAATTCTTGAATCTGATCATGAAATTATTCTGCTGTTTACACCCAGTCCAGGAATTTACTCCATTCCTGTAATGCTTGAATGTAATTTATGCCTCTATTAAAGTAAGAAAATAAAAAAAGAAAGAAAGAATGTTTTCTTACACTCAAGCTAATCTCTATTTAAAAAATGGCATCATGCCTAACGTTTAAAACTCTATTCAGAGTATAATGTGATGCATGATAATGAACTGCCTCAAGCCGATCAGCTGTTGCTCAGAGTTAATAATGTGGTAATAAACGGAGACTGGAGTTACCAGTGTAAATGTCACATTGTAAATGTACACAGTGGAGGCGGAAGAGAAATTCCTTTCTGGATGCCCTCTGCCATCATGAAAGGAATTCTTCAGACATGTGAGGCATCGACGTCCTTAAAGGCCCTCGAGGAATTCCAGTGTGTAGATTCACCAGTCCAAAAATCCATATTTATTCAAATAAACCAATGTGTGTGATGAACAAAATATATGTGTATTATTCAAATAAATAAATCAATCAATAAAATGATGATGTCCTTCCAGAGCTGTAATATGGGCTGGCATTTATTAGCTATGTCTGGTGCCTGGTATGTAAAAATCAAGATGAATAATTAAATCATCATAAAACAGCCTGTGAGCATTGTGCTAATATTTGCCTTAGGGTGCAGCAAGCTTGCTGTTTACAAAGTGGATGTTTACTAAAGGGACACAGAGGAACAAGATTCAACCAAAAGAGAACATCTATAAAGAAAAGAAAGGAAAGGAAAGGAAATTGTCATTGTTTGCTATATTACCATATATGTAGATCAGTTTAGTGATAGTCTAAACAACAAAATGCCATGAGGAACTGTGAAGGAGCTGGAGAGATCCTCACAGGATGGCTCAGACATTCAACAAAGCTGGGCTTTATGCAGACCTAGATTATGTGGAGGCCCCAGACAGAATAAATGCATGAGGACCTTTTAACAGATTTTTCACTGTTTCCTTTCTAGTTAATGTTAATTAATATTACCTAATGTATTAACTAATGTATTGATTCGCCTGAGGAAGACACATCACCGGTACTTGCCATGTAGTACCACCAGTGATGTGCACATCATTCCTCATACCACCTACTGCATTTCAGCCCACATTAAGAACTTGGAACACTACTCAGAATACTCTAACCCTAGCTAAATATTACCGATAATTCATTTTGCAAATAAGATATTGGATAACAAGTTTGAATTTAATTATCATTTGATCATTAGTCATTAGCTCCATCACTAACCGCTGTTCTGCTTTTCCTCTTCCTATCCTGCCAGATAGGTATACCCTCTTCATATTTCATGAATGTCTGATTATTTAAATGATCAGCCTTCAGGACCTCTCTCAGAATGCTGGACTTTCAGGGCTTTATGAAAGCGGCAAGTGATATGTAATCCTGTTCTAATTTTTCCTAAAATGTGATTCTCAGGTAGAAAAGATTCTCTAGAATTTTCTGGCCTTGGAACCTTGGAAGCACTCCATTGCAAAGCACTGAAAAACCCAGCACTGCTGATCACCTTGAAAACTCCATTCCCACTAGGAAGCTTGGCAGTGGTGGCATCATGTTCAGCCCTATCCTTGATTTCAGGGTTACTTTTCAGACTAATGCCCTCCTTACCCATAAACTGAATTTTTGAAGACAGAATTCTCAAGGTACTGTTGCGCCAAATTATTCCAATTTTAATAAATAACTAATGGCACTTACAATGCTTAAAGTTTATATATATATATATATATATATATATATATATATATATATATATATATATATATAATTCATTTTTAAATAATAATAATAATATATTTTTTTAAATAAGCAAATTATAATTGATACATTTGCTGAACATCCTCCTGGACTGGTTTTGATAATGCTTTTATGAAGCTGTCTGTTAAAGTGTGATCTCTAATAAACATTCAAGGAACAGGTTCAAGGGGGTGAATACATTGGACAAGGGCACATTAAAACAGTATTAGTATCCTGACAAGTTAACAAAACTTTAACTTTCATAATAAATTTAATTCATCTTTGTTGCAATATGTCCAAAATAAACCTTAGAAGTCAGATATCCCTGTAGGCTTCTATAAGTGAATACAGCTCAAAATCTACAATACCCAAGCATTATATGTACATGAATTATTAATATGCTTAAATATATTACACAGTCTAATAAATGTTTAATAATAATAATAATAATAATAATAATAATAATAATAATAATAATTATTATTATTATTATTATTATTATTATTATTATTATTATTATTGTTGTTGTTGTTGTTGTATTTGACTATTTTATTTACAACTTTGTTTCTCTATTTATTTGTCCACTAGATGGCAGTATTTCTGGAACGTTATTATTTCACCCTAAATGGGCAGCACAGGCACATTAATGTGTTTGTTAACTGTTCTAAATAGATTTGGCCAGAAGGCACAACGTTATTCAGCGTTCTGTTTCATAGTTCGTAGCAATTTTATAAAATCTACGCAGGCTGAAATAAATAAATATATAAATGAATGAATAAAGCATGGAGTTATTTAACTCGCTCGCCGGCCATTATTTTTCCCACCCGCATTGCAATTAATTCCGGCTTCTGCGTTTAAGATTGATTAAGTAAATTGTCCAATCAGATTCCCCAAATCAGATCGTTACGTTGAACTTAATAGCCAATCCTAGAGATGGAGGCGGGACTTGTTAGAAATACGGGCTGGAAGAACGCTATAAGGACTTCCACTTCCGTTTTAAGATGGCAGCCACAGTCAAGAAATCTGTTGTAAGTCTGTCAGAGCTTGGTGTTAATATTTTATGAACTTTTCATTTCTGTTTAGGTTTGTTTAGCGTTTTTGCTTTTTTTGCGTGAATGGGAGTTTCTATGTGTGACTCTGTAGACGTTTAATCCGTTGCTAAGTCAGTTGCTAGACCGTTAGCTAGCGAGCCATGCCCCTTAGGACCAGCTCCAGCCTTTAATATTTCCCTATATGGCGATACTAAACTGGATTTCTAAACAGTTTTATTCGATAAACACCATCAAGTGCACTTGGATATCTAAATCTGTGTCTTGATTTTAAATGTAAAATGTAATTATCCTAACCCGATTTGTACATATTTAAGTTTTATTTGTGCATGCGGCTTCTTGCAGTCAGATCTATTAAAGGAAAAGTCCTCTCTCGGATACGTGAAATTTGTCAGAATTGCAATATTTGTGTTGTAATTATTGATTCTGGGGCTAATTTTTAAGTTGATGCTGTATTTTCCTGATCCCCCTTGTTATTTCTGTTAATAATTATGATTATCTGCCGCGATGACGTCACATGATGACATATTTATGGCTGGTTCAGTTACAGTGGTGGTTGATGGGAGAAAGCTTTTAGGTGATCTTAAATGTAATGGGGTAACAGTCATGTTTGTATTAGCTCCTAAAAAGTAGGATCATTTATCATTTTCCAGTGATATGTAATGTCACAATAATGAGAAATTCAGTGTAGAAGTGGGTACGAGTACACACACAATGCAGGCGTGCATTATACTTACAGGTAGTTGCATTGTTGTAGCCTACAAGTGTGGACAACATAGTACAGTACAAACTGTTATGGTATACAGTACGGACAAGTAATATACATAAGATGCACCTTATATACAGTTTGTGGACATTGTTGTTTTCAAACAATATGCTAGAAGTAGGGAAGACGGCAGACACTTAAACACAAAGATTCGGAATGCAGTGTGGCTATACAACATAAAGATTCACCATCCACTTTAAAATAAACACCTGCTCATTTATGCAGTTATACAATCAGCTAAACGCGTGGTAGCAGCACAATGCATAAACTCATAAAGATACAGGTCAAGAGCTTTAATTTGAGATTTACTGTTCACATCATACATCAGAAATGGGGAAAGGGTGAGCTGGGATTTATCTGTGGCTTTGAGTGTTTCAGAATCTGGTGATATCCTGGGAGTTTCACACACAACTAGACACAAGACATCACTAGAGTTTAAGGAGTTTAGAGTTTAAACATGCAGTGAGTGGAGAGTCTGCAGACTTACTGAAACTGGACAGTTGAAGACTGGGAAAAGATTTTTTTTTCCTAATCTGAACTAAATCTGTACCCATGATAGTGTCAGATTCCTGTTCTTGGCTGACAGGAGGAGAACCTGATTGAGGTGGAGGAGCTACAACAGCAGAAAACTCAAAGTTCAATGTTTTATGCATGCTGAGATGCTTTTCTGCTCACCACCTGTGTAAAGAGGAATTATGAGTTACTAAAGACTCGAACCAATCGGGCTATTTTCTTCTGAACTCATCAATATGTTCATCCAACAGAACTGTTGCTCACCCTGTCATTTTTTTTCCCTCCTCATTTTGTGTGAACTCTACAGAGTGTAGTGTGTGAAAATCCCAGGAGATTAGCAGCTTCTGAAATACTCAAATCAGCCCATATGGTGCCAACAACCGTGCCAACAACCATGCCAAGTCACAGAGCTCAAACCTTTTTCCTTCATTTTAATGATTGATGTGAACATTAGGCCTGTATTAGCTCTAGACCTTTATATGGATGATTTCATGGATTGTGCTGCTGCCACATGATTAACTGACTGGCAGAGACTCGGCTCAGCCATCGACAGCAGTATAGTGAAGTTCTGGAAGCTACTATGTTTAATCAGTATTCAGTAAAAGGCTAAAGCTCTCTTTAGCTACATGAAATTCCCACAGGTAGTCAAATGGCATTGTGAGAATTTTTTTTTGAGCAACTTGCTGGATTAATTATGGAAGTCAATCAAGTTGTGTTTTTTTTTCTTTAACTTTCTTTAAAATAATAATAATAAAAAAAAAACATGTCCAGACTTTTAAGTCGGTAGTTAATAAGCATTCATCTCTTTCCCAGGCGGTCGAAGATGTCAATGTCACTTTTGAAGACCAGCAGAAAATTAACAAGTTTGCTAGGAGCACAAATCGGATGACCGAGCTGAAAGAGGAAATAGAAGCCAAAAAAGTAAGCTCATGTTCATGGTTTTGCTCTTAACTCAAATATTAATATACTGATGATCCCGATGTGAAATTTTGTTTTTATTCCCCACACAGAAATCTCTACAGAATTTAGAGGATGCAAGTGACGACCTTATGATGCTGGAGGACGATGATCTCCTGATCCCATATCATATAGGAGATGTTTTCATCAGTCACACGCAGGAGGAGACGCAGGAGATGCTAGAGGCTGCTAAGGTCAGCAAGTACCCTTTAAAGTGCAACTCTAGCAAATGTCATGGGCAACAAAAACTGGTTTCATAACTTGTATCGATCATTTGATTTTAAACAAGAGTGACCTTCCTTTACAAGTGTATTTTATGGCATTGTTTTTTTGCCATAGACAGGAGTCGAGTAAGGTGACTAGAAAGCGGAACATTCTCATGCTGGCAAAACACTTCACAGTGTTAAACTATGACACAGATACACGCATCTAGCTTAGCGAGGACCCTGAATATCAGGCTTCAGGAATGTATCGATTCAGAGATCAGTTAGTGGTGGGAAGTTTAGAGAAATGTCAGCATGGAAAAACCCTTCACATGTCAAACTGTTCAATTTTTTTACATTTTCCATGTACATATTAGAACAGTGTACACTTTCCTGAAATTAAATGTTTCTTTTTTTAGCTGCAACTAGAAGAAATGTTATAATTTTAAGCTGTACAAATAATATATTTAATAAATGTAGACTCTGGCATCTAGGTCACCTTTTTTTTTTTTTTCATTAAAAAAACAAAACACGAATGCTCTTGATGTTCCCATGTCTACAGGAAACTCTGAAGGAGGAAATCAAATCTCTGGAAAGCCGAGTGACATCGATACAGGAAGTGCTCGGTGATCTCAAGGTCCAGTTGTATGCCAAATTTGGAAACAACATTAATCTGGAAGCTGATGAAAGCTGAATGCTTCAGTATTTGGACTATTTAACAAACTGACAACACCCGTTTCCTACATGGCGCTTACAACCAGATCTAGTTGATGATTTTGCAGTTCTAGTCATTGCTTCAGTCTTGTGTGGGTGGTTAGGTTTCTGTACTTAAAGCAGTGGAGGTGGAATTTTTTTTTTTTTTTTTTTTTAACAGAACAAACTGGTCATGAGTACTCAACACAGAGCAGTTAATGCTGTTAAAATAAAAAGTATGAACTGATGCATGCACAACATTGTTCCGTTATTTTCTAGTCCTCGAGCTGTGCACTGACATGCCCACATGTTTAGTTATGTTTTCATACAGGCTTTCAGATCTCTTGCAACTTTAAACACGACCCTATTCAAAGGTTTTCTTTTTAAGAAAGTTTATGAAACTCTCTGGAACTACACTGAGTCCATGTGTTGAGGGCTGTGTACATTAATTAACGGAAGAGGTAAGACATTTCCTGTGAAGATGTATGTATAATGAATATCATACATAAATAATAGAAAGGCGGTAATTAATGTAGGGTTTCTGATCTTGTGAACCCCGTGAGATTCAAACAGCAGCACTGACATTTTTATACTGCACTCTATTCCAAAAAACCATCTGACATAATGTGACAGAATTATGTCATAATCAGATTGCTCATTAAGATTATTAAAGTGTAATACTCTTACTATGACCTTTAATTAACTCTAAAATAAATGCCCGACATTGGTTGTTGAGTCTGGGTGATTGTATTTGTGATATCCGCGATGCTCTCATCACCACAGCCTGGGTTTGATTCCAGGGCAGGTAACCAACCCAACCACAGAAGGGGTTCTAACTCTCTTTGTCGGTTCTAAGCCCAGATAAGCTGGGGGGTGTGCCAAAAATCAAACCTCGGATGAAATGTTCTGGAGAACCTGAACAGAGTGCAGCTGAAGGACAACAGAGTGGCTGGACTCCATATTCTTATATTTGTGCACATTTTTATGTATTACAGAATAATTACGGTGCACAGTAGCTTAGTGGTTAGAATGATTGTATTCCATTTTCAGGGTTGAGGATTTCACACTTCAGCCATTTGTGCCCTGTCTGTGAGTTTGCATTTTCTCCTCTGGGTGGTCTGGTTTCTTCCACTACTCCAAAACCATGCTTTTGTAGGCTGATTTCTAAAGTGTAGTGCGTTTGAGATTGTGCAGCGTAGGATAAGTGTTACAGACTGGGGGTATATAGATTAGATTAAATGTACCTTTTGTTATTAGTCTACACATAATAACCCATGATAACTCTCTCATTTAGATTAATATTCAGATCCTTTGTTATACTGCTTTTGTAGAAGTGCATTTGGCACTAATTGCAGCTACAAATCTTCTAGGGTAAGTCTCTATAAGCTTTGCACACCTGGATTTTCTTCCTGGCAGAGCCGCTAAATGAGATTAAATTGTGCACCGCTATCTTCAGCTCTTATCACAGATGTTCTGTGGGGTTCAGGTCTTGGCTTTAGCAGGAGTATTTAAGGACATTCAGAGCCTTGTCGCAAAGCAAGTCCAGTGTTGTCTTGGCTGTATGCTTTGGTACGTTGTTGAGCTCAGAGGATGAAACAGCACTCCAGTCAAAGGTTATGTAATTTCTAGAGCAGGTTTTTTCCAAGTACCTCTTTGTATTTGGCTGCACTCCTCATTCTTTCCTTAAAGACTCTTCATCCCTGCCTTTGAAAAGCATCTCCATTACATGATGTCACCACCACAACACTTCACAGAAGGGATGGTAAAAGCCATTTGATAAGCAGTACCTGGTTTTTCCCCAGACGTAGCATTTGAAGTTCAGCCTTAAGACAGTTTTTGTCTAATAAACCAGAGAAACATGTCCTTCAAGTGTCTCCCATATTGCCTTTTGCTCAGAAATGGTATACATCTGACGCTGATTTCTGATGCTGCCTTAGAGTTTCTAGTGGTTCTTGGTCACATCACTAAGAAAGACCCTTCTATCCCAGTTACTGAGTTACAGAGCTCTAGCAAGAGTCTTCTCTGCTGGTTCCAATCTTCTTCTATTTCACAATGCTGGAGCCCATGGTGCTCCTGGGAACATTTAGAGCAATGGAAATTTTTAATACTTTTGCCCAGATCTGAGTCTCAACACAATTTAATCAAAGGTGTCCACAGAGAGATCCTTGGCCTTCATGCAGTGTGAATTGTGGGACCTTATACAAACGGGTGTCTAGCCAGTAAATTTGCCTCAGGTGGACGTCAGTAAATTTGTAGACGCATCACAAGATAACCAACGCAAACAGGATGCAACAGAGCTTAATTTGGAATGCCTTAGCCAAAGGTATATATAATTTGCTAAATAAGATTTGAGTTATAGATTTTTAACCCTTTTTACTACTACGCTGGTGTTCCATTTTGCCGGCAGAGTGGAAATCCATCGATCAGACATTTTCAATCAGCTTAAACAAATAAATTACTTTTTCACCGTCTGATGGAAATGTAAATTAAAAAGGGTACTGTTAGCTTTTATTAGGAGACTTTTTTTTTCTCTCAGTTGGAATAATCTTACACAGATTTTTTGAGGTTGAAAATAACACCTTCAAATTTTAGATGCTTTTCTGAACCATTTTTTGGGTTTGGTTAAAGATATAAACATTTATGGGGGTTTTCTGGAGGTTTTCTATGAATACATTGCCCCTAGAAGGTTAGGAAAAAAAACAGAACTACTTATTAACTACAAATTCTTAAATCCCCGAATGTCTATTTTTATCATATGAGCTTTTAAGCACCACTGTGGCATGACAAAGAAATTCAATGCTGCACCCCAAAACAGACAGAAATTAAATTTTTTGGCCCTTTTTTGGTAAAACAAGTTAATATATTTGTCTAAACCAAGAGTTCCCAAACTTTTTCATTCCAGGACCCACCTAGACAAATCCAATCAATCTCAAGACCCACCAAAATATTTTTAAATGGAAATATTGGAAAACGCAATTTCCGCTACTGATTTAGTAGAGAGTAGTTTTTCTCTACTTCTGTTTCCTCTTTCAACTCATTTTCCTTGTCATATGAATGAAATATACAGCTGAATGCAATACCAAAGGCTTATAAGAAACACAGAAAGATATGATAACCATTCAAATGTCAAAACAGCAGCCTAATGGATATGTTAAGATTCTGAGAAATAACTGAGTACTGAATTCTACTTATTTAAATTTCAAGAACCAAAAAATTGTGTTTAAAAATTACACCAGGCAAGGGGAAAATTATTAGCGATTATTTATTAGTAATTATTTGCAATGCAATCAATATGCAGCTAAAAATGAGGCTCGCAGTGCTTCTTCTGGGATGCTGGCTATGCCTGTGATCAGTCTTTGCTGATGAAGATACTCTCCTTATTTTAGTAGAAAATCCATTCACCCTTTGTTGGCATATGCAGAATGTTTTGTTGTGAGGTGCTGTTTAGGTTTTGAGGGTTTCATGCTAGAACTTGCCAGCTTTTCTAAGCATAAAAGACATTAAGGGACTTCCTCACCCTCTGGACCTCCGCAGGCATTAAAACCAAGATCAAGATAGGACTGGTCATATTTTCTGTGTGGCACCATTTTAGATTTTGTTGTTTTGACTTGATCTAAAGACAGGTCCATGATGCCTTCAGTTTTAAAAACTTTTCCATTTTAACATACGCTACACGGTCATTGAATGCTGTAGTCTATTGGGTGTTACTGACACAGACACGTGACAGTTCAAAACAAATGAATCATGAATCAGACGATTTATTAAGTGAGTCATTCAATGAATGCTATGTTGATTCAGACTTCTGATTGTGTGTGTGTGTGTGTTTTATTCATTATCGGACTGATTTTGTTTCATTCACCGTAACGTAAATTTAGCTGCAGCCAATTGACTTTGTGCGTCCCAAAGTTTGAAAACCCCTGGTATAAAGTATGAACTGTGCAAAAAGTGAAGGCATCTGAATACTTTCCAAACCAACAATATGTGGCAGAGAAAATAAGCAAGTTTATTCCCGAATGTAGCATTCAAATGATTGTGTAATAGAAGTAAACATAGCAAAGGTGTCTAAGATATTAAATAGTTAGGGATCATATTTTCACATACAGCATTTGTCAGCTGCACATTCATTCTGTACTACATCTCAAAGATGCGGGTTTAAGATCTGATTCAGATCTGGTGACGGTAGAAGCCACTGAACCCACTGCCATGTTAATGAAACCAGTTTGAGGCAACTTTGTGACATGGTGCATTATCATGCTAGAAGAAGTCATTATACAAGGGGGGAAGTGTAGCCATTAAGGCATGCATATGCTCAGCAAGAAAATTCAGAAAGGTTGTATCATTCCAACAATGCTTGTTTACAATGAATGGGCCCAGTTTGTGCCAAGAAAACACTCAACTCACCATTATATCATCTCCAGCAGGTCATGTCCATGAATTCATGCTGTTGATGGCAACTATCTACATGAAAGTGAGATTGACCAGATCAGGCAACATTTCTCCAGTCCTCCACTGTCCAGTTTTGTGAGGCTGTGACCATTGTAGTCTCATATACCTGTTCTTGGCTGACATAAATGGAACCCAATGTGGTTTCTTGTAGCTCATCTGCCTCGAGGTTCAGTGCATTCTAAGATGCTTGTCTGTTCACAATGATTGTAAAGAATAGCTATTTGAGTCAGTATGGCCTTTCTGGCAGCTGGTAGTAGTGTGTCTTCAACAAACTGTTTCTGTACACAGAACTGACACTCACTTCTTGTTGGTGTTTGCACTCTAGAGTTTGTTGCGTGTGAAAACCCCAGGAGATCGGCAGTTACTAAAATACTCAGCCTGTCTACCACCAACAACCACCAGGTGACTAAACTCTGCTACACAATTGAGCATATTGCCAGTTATTAGCTAGAATCCTGATAGCCCACAACTCTTTATATGATACTACTTGTATAAAGCTGCTGAAGTTTCTATCTGAATCTATCTATCGATCTGAAGGTGTTTTAGTCTTATTACAGCACAACCTTGCTTTATTGTTTCTATGGTAACAACTGTGGGATCATTTTTTAGGCCTATATGAATTTGTGTCATTTTAAAAGGGTGAGGTTACACCATGAGTAGTTTTGAACACCATTTCTGTTAGTGGTTTAATGTGAAAGGTTTTAACAAGACAAGAAGGGCACATTGTTTAGGCGTGTCTGTTAAGCATGCTTAGTCTTTGTGTAGCTAATGAATCAACAGTAGCATCCTTACTGCAAGTGTTATTAGAAACACATGAAGTCTGACAGTAGCATCCATTGTAACTCCTCTAAAGTTGAAGTTAAAGTCAAGGTCAGGCTCAGATCAGTGTTAGTTCCATGGGACTTGTTTGGTATGGATATGTGAGGATGCATTTATGTAGCATTCTTGGAAGGAGTCTCCTGTGTCCCTGCTTTTTTTAGTCAGATGTAACCCTGTTTCTTTAAACCTCTGGCTAAATAAACTTCACATCAGGGTCCATCACACCACAGTTTCATATATCAGTATGTTATGTTATTTACATATAACCGATATTGATGCAGCACAATTTACTGTGTCCAATCAAAATATAGTTTATTTCTCTTAATGAAAAAGGAGACATCGAGTCTCTTGGGCTTGTGCTTAATTGATCGAACTAATGGCTTTTGAAATCATTGTGGTCTCAGGCACATGGTGGAGCAACCTTATAATTAATTAACTTGATCTAATTAGGCAGTATATCATGGTTAATTTAGCCTGCATGTTTGTGCGTCCTGAAAAGAAATGAACCCAGGGTTCAGTGATTCACTGCATTGTAGACTCAGCTATGCAGCTGAAAAACTACAGTTTTATCAGTTCACCTTTTCAAGGACATGTTCCAATGAGTGTACGTAAAATGACTTCAGTATTTTTTAAAGCAGAATTTTACCAAAAAAATCAATCTTAGTTTTAAGTAATCGAAATTTAGTTCTCTCTATGTTTATTCTTAAAATAAAGCTAGCTGTTCTAATCCTGGAGCATATTCCACAGCATGAGCCACTGTGCAGTCATGTTTCTCTACCTAAACATTAACAGTGTGGGCTGTAATTTAAAACACAGCTTTCTAGTATATTATTGTTTCTATAGAAACAGCTCATTCTGTAATACTTGTATTGCAGGCCCTCGACATAATTTCAGGCTAATAATAAATGAAAATAAAAATTATAAAAGCTCCGACTATAGGAGGAAAGGTCTAGATAAACAAACGGGCATTCTACTGTGACCTTTGGCGTGGTCTGCTTTGCCATTCAGACACGTGTCATGATGATGTGAGCCAAATCTGGTGAAGACTGAGCAAAATTTGGAGGGGGATCAGCAATAGGAGCAGGCGTACGTAAGCCAGGGGTGTCCAATCTTATCCGCAAAGGGCCGGTGTGGGTGCAGGGTTTCATACCAATGAAGCAGGAGCTAATTTGCTCAGATTATTTCTTAGAAACTCCACAATCAGTGTGTCCAATGTCTTTTTCCAAATGGTTCTAGGGGCTGCCATATACACTTCTACCATGGAAGGATGGAAGGTTGGAAGGAAAGATGGAAGAAAGAGACTATTCTGAAGTCTAAACTAATGTGTTTGTTAAGTAATATGATAAGCTAAAAAAAATCCTGGTACAGGAACATCCATGACGTAACTCTAGTCGACTGAGACTCTCAAATTACTGTGCTATAAGTGAAACTGATGAAACTGTGCTATGAAATGAAACTCTTCAAAACATTCTTTATTGGAAAATACCACATCACACCACCCCGAAGGTGATTGCTTTCCTATCCCTGCATTTATTTATTACATTTTATTCCTTATATGTTTACACATTTACTTGATCAACATACTGTATATAGCTTGATAAGCTCCGAGTCGCTGCCACATCTGCTGCTGCTGCTATAACTAAAGTATAACTTTTACATATGATTAGTGTGTAATTGAATGAATTCTGAAAGTTGTGATTGAAAGAGAGATCCAGTTTTTGTGTAGTATAACACAGCAGGCTAACCTGAGGAGCCTGAAACCTGAGTTAAAAGTGGTCAGTATAAGCATATATGATGATATATTAAATATATTTGCAGCCTTAGAACTGGCAGAAATTAATTTCAGAATAAAATAGGCACAATATTATTCTCTGACGGAAAAAAGACCTGAAGTGTTGTGCACTTTTCTTATATTTTCTCATCTTTTCTCATGGCCACAAAAAGCCTGGGACTGTTTTTAAATACATTTTTCTCCACTGTACTTTGAATGTTAACACTATTGTATGCACATGAGTTAAAATACTTTCTAAGTAAATAGCACTACATCTCTAAAAAGCCTGCGGTTCAGGATTGCTTAAATGTGCAAGTAGATATTTTCTCCTGAATGCATGTGAACCATAAACTCACAGTACCAATCTAAAAAAAAAACAAAAAAACAACACCTTTCCTGAGAGCACAAACATAAACAAGAAATTTCTCAACACATCCCGTGTAGTCCCTGCTGTAAGGGGAATGTGGCAACAGGCACAGGCCTAATTAAACCATGCCTGCAAGTGTGGCCTGCTTGAGTTAATGAAATATCAGATAAATAAATGGAGTTTGACGTTCCGGTGGCTAACCTCAGGAGGATCGAGATCTCAATTAACAAGTTCCTGCACCCCGTGGGCATCCTGCTAGCCGGCGTCAGCTTAAGAGCAGGTCCGCCTTCGCTTGCTCTGCCTTTATAAGTGCAGCTTGTTAAAGTCTGGCTTCAAATAGCACAGGGAAATAACTGCTCTTATTTCCCGCTCGGCCTTCATGTGTTCAATTCTGCAGTGGAGCCAAATGCCTCTCTCTCTCTCTCTCTCTCTCTCTCTCTCTCTCTCTGTCTCTCTCTCTGTCTCCCCAGTGAAACTGTAATCTCAGAACAGTTTAGCACTGTATAATTACACACTCACTAAGGTAAGAATACGTCTAGTTTATTAGACATAGTTATGCATGTAAGTATCAATAGGATTATTACACTTTTCTCAAATTTATAAAGCAATTATGGGAAGCATGGTGGCTTAGTAGTTAGCACAGTTGCCTTGTGCCTCTTGTTTAGGGTTCCTTTGGGTATTCTGGTTTCCTTCCCCAGTCCAAAGACCTGCGTTGATCGGCATCTCCAAATTGTGTGAGTGTGTGTGATTGTACACTGCAATCGGTTGGCACCATCATCCAGGGCGTCCCCTGCCTTGTGCCCCAACTCCTCTGGGATAGACTCCAGGTTCCCACTGACCCTCTGTAGGATATGCTGTACAGAAAATGGATGGGATGGGATGGATTAAACGTTTATAAAGGCAGTATAGACAGCTCAGGGACACACTGTGACAGTCTGTAAGATTCTCTTTAATAAACGTCATGTGCACTCAGCATTCATCATTCTAACATCTACAACAGCACTGATACCTTTTTTTTTGTTAGAATTTTCATTATGCACATCTACTGCCATTCATTTACTTGTTTGTAGTTCTAAAGATAAATGTCTAATGAGATCTCATAGCATCTCATAACATCTCATGCATGTGGGGTGGTGCACATGCAGCCTTACAACAGCCTCACACCACCTTACATGATTTAATCCTGAGCTTAGGTTACTGTCTGGGTTTTCCTAGTGTCTGTGCGTTTTCAACAGATTCTCCATTTTCATCCCTTTGACCTTCCAAGAATATTGATTATAAATTAGGTGTAAATGTTTGTGGTACCCGGTGAAAGGCTTGTGCCTTATCCAGCATTTATACCAGCTGCACACAGAGCGTTCCCAGGATAAGCCCCAGATCCACCAAACCCCTGATGGGGATAAAACGATCACTGGAGATTAATGAAAGAAAAACAAGCATGCATTATATCCACTGCATTTGGCAAATACTGAGCATCTATCTTATTTGAGTCTATTCACAGTGTTTGAGATGCAGGGGAATAAAATTCAAGTTGGTTTTAAACAACACTGTCATACAGTAGTGTCTCCACAAGGTGGCTCTGTTTCTCCAGCTTTCTGTGGTCAGGCCAGCAGCTTGACAACATTAAAATCTCAAGCCCACAGTCACCAAACACTAGCTAAAAGAGTTCAAACTGCGTGCACGCAAACTAGAGGCCTGAAATTGGTCGCTCTGTTATTAAGTTGTTCAACAGCACTTTAGACTGTTTGTGCCTTCACTAGGGCACTTTAGCACTATCTTTCTCAATGAACAGATGGCAAGCTTAGCTTTCTGAGTTGTCTGGATCCTCTTGGGAAAATGCTAGCACAGAACTGTCTCCATGTTTCTCTGCTCTCTCACACAGTCTTACGCAGCCTTACCAACCTTTCACTGTGCATCTGCCGTACGTACTTCTCACCTGTGGCCCTATTGTGTCAGTGATAATCTCACTGCTTAATAAACAAACAAAATTTCTAATGCGCTTTTGGAAATCTCATGACTGCCAGAGGATTATTCCACAAGTTGTGTTTCTGTTGTCTACAGTGGAACGTTTTGTGTTAAAGTTAGCATTGTTTGTGAAGTCTGTTAAGTGTTATTCCTTTCATTGTTCATTTTTTTTTTATAATAGAATAAAGTCGTAAACTATTAACGAGCTATAAATAAATATAATTAAATTTATAATCTACTTATCGTGAACGAAGACAAAGGAAGCAGCTTTAGGACGTAGGAAATAGACACAAGGAGGATATTTAAGAGAGTTTAAAGCGAAGAACCACAAAGTGCACAAGCAGGACAAAAGGGCTACATTGAGTACAATAACATTTCGTCAAAAAATCCTATACATTTGCAGCTTTTTTTTTCCTCAAAATAAAGTTGCTATTTCTTTTGGCAGTGTCAAAAAATTTGACTGAGGCTTTATCCCACACTGCTGCTGAATTGTCAAATCTAATTATATAGGAAGGTGTTGATGAATTTTCTATAACAGCAGCTCTGAAAATAGCAAAATATGCAAAGAGAATCGCAGATTCCCTGTATATTACTGTGCTCATTCTAATAGGTTATCGCGTTACGTTATCTCTCTCCTGGAGACTGGAGAGAGACAACATAAAGTGGAGACAGGACTATTCAGGAGACAGAATTCAGATTTTTCTGGGGGGAAAAAAGGAGAGAGCCTGTTAAAAGAATGATTGTTTACAACTGCTACAACATAAGTGATAACAGGATAAGTGATAACTATATATGCTTTTTGAACGTCACATTTCAGATTTTGTCTCTCCTTGTGCTCTACTAATATCCTCAATTCTTCTGGGAAGGCTTTCCACTAGATGTTGGAGCGTGATTGTGGGGATTTTTAGTTATAAGGCTAGAAGAGCATTAGTGGGGTCGGTACTGATGTCAGGGATGAGGTCTTACTCTTACTTGGCAAAGAAGTCCTTAAGACAGTCTTTTTAAATGCTTATATAAGTTTGTATCAGTCCCCTGAAGGATTTACGCATGCTGTAAATAGGAGGCTGAAAGAAATTCAGGAAAACATCATGTGCTATGTTAATACATCCTTTGACCCCCAACTGAGTTAAGTCGCATCTGATTCTCAGAGAGGGAATTTGGGGTGTAATTGAAGTGGGATATGAATATCAGTTCATCTCAGTGCGCTAACCTTTCAGTGAATGAATAAAGTCCCCTTTATGTAGGATAACAAGACTGAATACAGTATGCGCATTAGTACGTGGGGTGATTTAAAAGCCTAGTGCACTTGAGGGATGAGGGGATTCCTCATTTGGGGAACATATCTAGATGATCTGACATGTACGGCATGACTTGGGGATTATAAGGACAGCCCTACAAGGCACACTAGTGGACAAGGGACCACCAAGACAGGGAAAGAGGACCAGGGACTGTTGACATGATGACACACACATAGGCAAAAGGAACAAACACTGAAGAGAAGCTAGGCTGTCTGTCTCTGTGTGGACCTACACTTAAAGAACAATCACTGCCAGAGACTCAGGAAATGAATTAAATTGCCAATAATCACAGTTTTATCTATGCAAATCGAATGCCAGGCTGATGAAAGTATGCTACATGAATGGAGATTAGCAGGTTTTGATCTTTGCAGTGTGTAGACTCTGGAATAATCTTTTCAATGCAGCCAAGAAAAAAAAGAAAAGAAAATGAACAACAGCTGAGTGTGTGTTGTGATTTGTGTATCACACAGCGTGAATTATTGGAATGGCACATCAATATCACATCCAGGGGTATCTGTAGGCCCTCTTCACAGAGACGTGCTCTTGAGACTTCTAACACCATGCATAGTGATTTTCATTTGTGACCGCATCAATACAAAAGCATTTTTTTTGATGATCTTGGCAGGAGGATGAGAAGGGAATATTTTGATTTGTGCACTTAATTCACCTTTGATTCTTACGCAAATTCATTCATAGCCTTTTTTCTTTATTGGAGATTTTATCAGATGGACTCGCTGCATCAGTGGCCTGGTATTAGCTTTTTTTTAGAGAGAGATTGAGCTTTAGGTTATTCAAATTCATAATGAATTGCTTTCACTGGCTTCCCAAATCCAAATAATAAACCAACTAAATGACTCAATGCATATTTGTCATTCTCACAGCTAACAGCAATATACAGTAGGAAAGTGCTGCTGTCTCTGTTTTTCTTATCATCTCATCTTTCGTATATTTTACATTCCGAACCTGTCCCTCCTTTTTTTTTTTTTTTTTTTATCAGCTTTGACGTCCTGGATTAAGCACAGGATCAACTTTATTCTACAAGGCTTTGGGGCATGAAGGACAGCAGAACTTTGCTTAATTTTTGACTGTAATGAACTTCTGATACACCTGGATCCTGTAATAGCTTTGTATATTAGTGATGGGAATTATGTGGCTTTTCAGTAAGTCGGGTCATTAGGTTTGGCTCAGCAGTAATAATCGACTCAATGAAACTGTTTTTTGTACTCGATTTCATCAAATGTTAACCAAAAAATGGAATTTCCGCCCATTTGGGTGGTGCGTATGTACAACATTGTATTTCTTTGTCATGTCGCACTGCACTGTAGTGATAAATGGCTCATATGAAAGTAGACACTCATTTCTGTTTTTATCCAGCCTACTAGGGGAATATTTTCATAGAAAAGTTCCAAAAACCAAAATGTTTTATAGGCATCTAAAATTTAAAGGTGTTTTCTTCATTCACTAAAATTCTGTGTAAGGTTATCCCAACAGAGGTGAAAAAGTCTCACACTGAAAGCCAACAGTGTCCTGACTAATTTTACATCAGATTTGCAGCCATAAAATAATTCATTTGTTCATGTTAATTGAAGAGCCCTGTGATGGACTGGCAATCTGTCCAGGGTGTACCCCTGCCTTTCGCCCAATGTGTGCTGGAATAGGTTCCAGCAGATACCTGTGACCCTTAGGAATAAAGCGTATAGTATAGTAAAGTATAGATGATGGATGGATGTTAATTGAAGCCAGTGTACCCGTAAAAAGTAAGCTATTACACTTGTACTTGCAATAAGCTTCTCTGCATCAATGTTGATATTAATGTTAATGTTTACATTGATAATTTATCATTCATTCATCTTCATGATGGTATGATGGTCAGGGACACAGAGGATCCAGAATCTAGGATGAAGTTTGGGGAATAAACTCCAGATGGGATGCCATTCCGTCACAGGGCACCACACACTCACATGTTCACACAATCATTCACACCTAAATGCAATTTAACGGAGTAAATCAACCTACCTGTGAGTTTTGGAATCTGCAGGAAACCCAAAGAGACAAAACAATTCACAGTCAGTAAACCCAAGCTCAGGATCGAACCCTGGAGCAGTGAAGTGGCAACTCTACCTTTTGCACTACCATGCCGCCCTATACTAATAATCACATCCCCTAATACGCCTGACTTCATACCGTGCATGTTAAGCAATCGACAGTGCAGCCCATCCTTTCTGCCTTTATGCACACAGACATACACCTCATCATTCACACTAATTTCAACAGCTCAGATGTTGAAAAGAGGTTTCCATGGAAACATTTCAATTAAATTACGCTGCAGGAGCAACGTAATTGACCGCAGATGCTGTAGGGGCATTTTTCTGGTTTGATTTGGGCCCACTTGTCTCCATTGAGGGAAGGGTCACTGCAAATCAATACAAAGATATTATGACTGTTCATATTTGTTCTTTTTTAATGACCAAAGTAGAAGTGGTCTTTTCCAGGATGATCGCACCCTCATCCACAGAGGATGAGGGCTCACAGAATGGTTTGATATATTAAAATTCATTCATTTATCTTCAGTAACCACTTTATCCTGTTCAGGGTCATAGTGAATCCAAAGCTTATCCCAGGAACACAGGGAATATGCACAGGGAGTATGCAAATTATGAAAATCATATGCTATAGCCTTCTCTGTCACCGGATCTCAACCCAGATGAACACCTATGGGAAATTCTGAATAGTCATGTTAAAGAAAACGCCAGTCTTTTTGAAATAAATGTGTTCATTCCTCCATGACAGTTCCAGAGACTTATAGAATCTACTGTATGCGAAGCTGCTTTGTTGGCTCTTGGTAGCAGCACCTTCTATGTTGTGTTGTTTTTTCCTTTAATTTGTCAACTGTCAAGATAGGGAACACAGGTTACACTGCTTTGGAGTGCCATAAAACACATAAAACATCCTCTGCTGAATGTGATGAATTAAGCCTTATCAGTTTCACTTGAGTGGACTTTACTCATGCATCCAATTGTGATGAATCAGTAGCTTCTCATAGAAACACATTTGGTAAATTACCCTGACTAATAAATCAAAATTCTCTCTTGTTATGATCATCTTTCATTATTAGTTAGAAACTGAGCAGATTACAGGGGAAGCACAAAAGACTTTCACTATCTTACTACTTTTTCTTCCGCACAGAGACAGAGCGTGATTGGGCTTATGAGATGAACCATTAATCTTCTTTTCGTGAGTGTGCTTTCTACCTTATTCCCACAAGCTCGGACAGAGCTGGTTTCAAGAGGACCGACTAATGTGTTTTCTGTTTGCTCTATATACTCACATCTACAATTTGTGGACTGAAACCTTTACCCAATCTCCAGGGTAGGCCAAGTGGGTAAAGTAAGTTAATTCAACCCTGGATCCCCAGATGAGTATTACAGAAAGTATCAAAAATGTCGCAAAATATTTTCATTTAATAAAAGATTGTTTGCTGCATTTATATATAACATACAGTTCTGTTTTTATCAAATTCTGTTGTTAAAGACCATCATTGTTGTAAGGTAGGGCAAGTATGTATAAAATTGAGGCATAGTTTACAGTATCTATGTGATTTTGACTGCCCTCGGAGGTTATCCAGTGTTCACAGACCTACAGATACATATGCAGTTTGTTCTACTTCTACTATAAGTTGGGGATAATCAAGCAGATAACTAATGCTATAATGCCATGAAAAAAACATCCTAAATTATGGAAAGATGTTCTTAGATCACCACACTTATGTTACTCAGAGGGGTAATGTTAACCTTGTAGAACTTAGAGAAGGTAAGATAGAAGCTATTTCAATTCAGCATCCACATGGGCACATTAAAGGAGTGCCGTAAGGGACTCCAGTAAAAGGGTAAGATCCCATGCCTTACTCCCTTCACAAAGGCTATGACAAGTTTATAAGACCCCGGTGAAATACAACTCCAAAATAATTGGACTTTTCACCATCAAACAGTCCCTGTAGGAAGGCTAGAACTCTAGGAACTGGGCAGTGCGCTGAACCCAAATAAGGTAATTCTCAATATTTGCAAAACCTAGGTGCACACAACACTCATATCCTAAGGGCTCTTGAGTTCTGTAGTGACTCTTGGAGTACTGGGTCCTCTACCGGCTCTTCACTCAGAGTGGGCAACCACAGGCATAAGTAACCTGGTGTGCCAAATTCTTTCCATTCTGGACAACTGATGTATTCAAGGAGTAAGCTGCCAGTGTGACCCATCCATTAATTGAAGCAACAGTAGAAAACCAAGTAGTCAAAGGACACTTTAGGCCACAAACAAGATGTGGTCAGAATCAGTGGAAACCACTACTTTCCTGGCCATAAGCTCTATCTTTATAGTGCACCCTTGTACCATTTTGCTGTCTCAGCAAGCAAGTGGTTATCAGCTAGCCAGGAGTGGTCCCACCTGTTCACTGTATGTGCACAACTGATGACCCATTTAATCTTATTCTGCCCTGGTGACTGATGTATCTTACCATCACAGCATTATTGAATAGGGCATCATGTGGAAGTCTCTCAGAACCCATTAGAAAATAGATAGACCAGCCTCAGTTCCAGCTGTTTAATGCCTTCTACTATTACATTAGTGCTTCACAAACCTCTTGTGTCTCTGTGGTGCCATCCAGTGCCAACCAGTCAGTGAGGAAAGCATCTATCCATTAAGTGGGGCACCACTTCATGATGGAATCCTTTCAAGAAATATTCTCAAGTGGGTAGCAAGGTAGAGCTCTGCCCTTCTCACTGAAACAATGCAGCACTTTTGTATGTGATCTCTGGGGTTTAGTTACAGACTGAAATCTGAAATCTCATTAATTTCAACAGGCCCATGGGGAGAACTGTTGTAGCTAGTGAGTGAGTACAATAATATCAGACAACAGTTGGGGTGGCGGGGTGGTAAACGTTCTCCAAGAATCCAGCTTCATACTACTAGTTCTAGGGAGGTTACTGGTACCAGGGAGGTTAGAATACACACTATGAGGGGGTATTTGGAAACCCTGGTACATGCAGTTGCTTTACAAAGGTCGAACAGTGTGTATTGTGCCAATTACACTTGGCCAGACAGAGAACCACCTTGTGTCCTGCCTTAGGTGTCCCACAGCCAAGAACAAGATTTTTATCAGTTCCATCACAGCCGAGTCGTTAGCTTCATTTTGGAGTGATCACTCCAATACAGTACAATACTTCCAATACAAGCAGCTAATGAATTTTCTCATGTATGAGTGAAACCAACTCAAGCTAGCAGGTGCAGAGTTCCAAATGGCCTCAAAATGTATAAAATACTCTCACAACAGTCATGAAGTAGATTGTAAGAGATGAAGGCATCTATTGCCAGCTTTGGAGGCGTTGTTATAGAGATAGTTCTGTAAGTTGTTCATGAGGTCTACACATGAGCTGTTTGACAACAGTGTTAATATCAAATACTGAGTGAAACTTTATGACTTCATTTTTTGTGACTATGTGCACAAGAAGGCATCTAGGTGATTTTCACAGCCAATGTTGGTTAGTGGAGGCAAAATGAAGCTCCTGCTTTATTACTTAACATCTCTACTGGTAAATTTACCAATATTTTAAATGTATTAAATGTCACTGATGACTTGCTTAAAATGCAAGGTGTTTAGGGAAGTAAAAGAGAAAGAAGAGAAGAGACAGAAAAAGTGTGTTAAATAAACAGTGAACAGCTCCCACCTGTCTGTACTGAAGGCCAGTCGACCACATGGGGCTACTTTATTCTGAGGGACAAAGCCAGCTCTCTACCACAGCAACAATGTAAGGCAAAGACAACACATAATATACTGCACTGAAATATTGCACTTTTTCTCCCCACAGTTTGAGTGTTCATAATGTGAGACTATATTACCTGTTATACTCCTTCTCTAGGATTTCCTGGAAAAAATCTGATCTTGGCAATTTCTTTGGAGTTTTGGTGATTAAATCAATAATGGGTGTGACAGGTGTGACCTATGGTCATGGACTTGTGAAGCAAATCGATGCCGTCTAACCTACTGTCAGAAAACTCTGTCAACCACAATGCATTATTGTAAGTCTTGAATGGTAATGATAAAAGATTGTTGTCACAGAGTTTGTCTGGCTTATTGATATTGTAGCATCTAATTAAATAACTCACAAACAATGTCTAGACATAGTGTAATATCCAGTTTGTTCCACAGTGTTTTCGTTCCAAACATAAATGTTATGTCTAGTACTTTATATGTCCATAATGATTTACATATGTGCCCTTGTAAGAACTACAATGGCTGTGCCAGTTGTTGACCAATAGGGTGACCAATGTGAGAATGTTGATAGGCTCATAACCTCAATATTCCCAAACATCTGACGGCCTGCTGCAACATCTGCTGCCTCATTTGCCATTCTAATTGTAATCCCACCGTGGCCAAAATAGAGGCTGACTGCACTAATTGGCTGGAATTGCCTAGCACTTTTTTATGAGTCATATTGTGAAGTGTTTATTTTCCACTGGTCATGGCCATGACTTATTGTTTCAATCATCCAAAGACAAGCAGTGACAAAAAATCAGATACCTTATTTATTTTTTCATCTGCTACGACACATTGCCGAGCCAATACAAACTCTTTGTTCACAGACTTAACATTTTATCCAACTGGAAATGTTGAATGCAGCATTAATTGTTTTTCAGGCCTTCCAATAAACAGGAAAGTGCTATTTAACTGCTTCATTTGGAATGCCACTCTCACTCTCTAAGCCTGCGTCTGAACTGCCTACACATATTAACGCAAAACTAAGCAACCAGCACTAAAAGTAAAGGCTGCTTTTCCCTCACCAATCCAACCGTAATACATTTCTGCTCAGGGGATGATTAAAGTTAAAAGCTTAGAAGTTCTTTCTTTAACATTGCATTTGGAGATAAGGGAATATAATGGAAACACACGGAATTGTGCATTTTGTGTAAAAAAAAAAAAAAACACTGTCCTTTGTACCATATTACATACTGCATTATGAAATGTCTAAAGTTTTGTATAAAAACCTCACGTCAAAATATTCCCTCCTAGTTAATATATTCCCTACTTGCCACCACTGCACTCTATGATGAGTCTTCACGTGCAATTAATTGACAGAAAATGTCATATATCATTGTAGAACAACGCCAGTAACTGTTGGTTACTGCATTATAATAAATCATTGTACATGTTTGTTAAGTACATCACCTGTATGATACATGTGTATTAAAAAGTGAACACAGAACAGAACACAGGGACAAACAGAAAAAACAAAGCAGCAATGTAATGGCAAATTTTATGCCTGAACTGAAATGACTGAGTGCCTGAAATGACATGATGTTGCTGGTACAGTTTACCTTTCATCAAAACAACTCTAAACACTGCAGATTTATCATATCTGAACAACAAGAACCCACTTGTGTCTGACCGAGCATCGGTCACTGAGTCTGTACACACTGCTGTTGTTGTTGTTGTGGGTGTCTGGCATTACCTACTTCTGCAAGCTGGCGGCAGATAAAATCAACCCCCCCGACCCATCAATTTTTCACAGTAATATGCGAGTTTGTAAAAGACACACTTCCTTCCTCATTTAACACAAAACGTATTTGCCAATCACAGCAGGGAGCAAATATTCCTATTCTAATTCCTTTAATGTCATGTGAACAGTTCGTGTGGGTTCATCATTCAACACACAGTTATGAAAGAAATCGTTTTTTTAATTTTTTAATTTAATTTTTTTTTTAGTAGCAGTAATTAGTCTTTTTATGCCTTTCATTTGTTATGGCACAGAGGATGTGATCAATTTTAAAATCATTTATAAACCGCTGCAAGAACTACTCAGCTGAAAGGACTGTAAATCAGTCAGTTGAAAAAAATAATTGGAGCCAAATTGCCAAATATTGTTCCGTTTTACTAAGAACACAATGTCCTCATAATTACTTTCACTGCACAAGTGACCATTTAGGCATTTGTTTTTTTATTTACGCTAACAATTAAACAACATTTAACAGCAGTTAAATGCTTCTTGAGAAACACATTGCATGGCATCTAAATTAGAAATGAAAATCAATTTTGCATTAATGCAATAAAAAATAAAAAATGATATCAGAAACTTACGATCTGAAACTTGTTAATGAGATTTTCTTAGTTCTGTAGTTCCTCTTTGTCCTACTGAAATGTGCTGCTTTATCTAAATGCTAATGTGTTTTTTACGATTACAATGCATTTTTAAACTGACAAAAAAACTTACACTACCAGAGGAAGGATTGACGAAGCTGAGACATCATTGTGTGTAGAAGAAAACCTTCCTTGGCTCACCCAGTGCCACACAATCCACTGCAAACCCCACCGTCGTTGACATCCGCAGAGTCCAATCTGTCTCAACACCATCACTTATTAATATAGCTCAAGCCTGGGTTACAACCTGACAAGTGTGCTGGCGTCCCTAGCTGATAATTATCCCTGAACAAAAGGAAGCTCCTCCTAATGAAAAAAGAGCGAATGGTTATTTGCACTCGTATTCCCCTATATCACAACGATTGCCGTGTGACTGATAGGAGACCAGAGATCTCCCATAATCCTTGCTCCTCTCAGGATTTTGGCTGGGCAGCTCGAGTTGGGCAGTGTATTTAAAGTGTGATAGATGGCGTTTCGTTAAAGCTTGCTTGCCGTTTCATTTTGTGTGCTTGCTGTCCCTGAGGAGGAGAGCCTGCACAGGAATTGCAATATAGTTCTGTCAGTGAGCTTTTGTTTTCCCTCAATCTGTACTGACTAAAATGTTCCACACTTTTATTGGTTTCTTACCTTCCTTTTGGCTGGGACAAATGCCTGTGACTGAGAACGTTAAGACTATCATTTGAATTACTACACCATGTTTCCTTGATCTTTCTCAGCAAACTTCTGAGGAACACAATTCCTCATATCTTCAATCTTGTTTCTTACTTAAATAGATTATCTTAGTGTTGCCATATAATAAGTAAGGAGCAAAACTCAGTAGGTTATGCTGTTATAGGAAAATAATCAATCACTATAACCCCAAAGATGATTATTTTATTAACAGTG
Organism: Hemibagrus wyckioides; assembly: GCF_019097595.1. NCBI lineage: Eukaryota > Metazoa > Chordata > Actinopteri > Siluriformes > Bagridae > Hemibagrus > Hemibagrus wyckioides. Next base: position 7,478,406 of record NC_080724.1, read on the forward strand.
CATTCCAAAGTGTATAATTCAGTGTATACCATAACAATTTGTCATTGATTAAACATGTTAATGTACTAAAGAATGGCCATATTTGAACTGTTTATACTTTTGTATGTTAATTGGTTTATATAATTTTTAATTCACCAGATGCTCTTTTTTCTCTCTTAAGGTTAATAGGACAAAAAACTCAACCATGCATGATATCATGCTTTGAGAATTTTCCTATGGTGGAAAACCAACTGGCGGTAACAAATATATTCTCTAAACATCTCCATAAACATCCCCTCTTACTTCAAATCATCAAATTATATAGCACATTTTTTTTTAAAATTTTTTAGAATATGTGGATATCTGCTGTATGACTTTGTTACTATAGAAATAATCATTTATGGGAGCAAACACAATAATGCAAACCTGTGTGATTGGATTTAAAGCCAGCATGATCATCTGAGCTGCTGCTCCAAAAAATGAATCCACACCTTTTGACCAATCAGACTGATGAATCCAACAGCACTGTGGTTTAATATAACACTTAAAACAACATACCTTACCATATAATATTAAATCATTTCTCTTCTTCACAATACTCATCATAGCTCCAAAATATCTCACCAGAAATCAAGCAGTGATGTGATTGAAACCGTTCCCGTCTCATCGATAATGCATGTTTGTATTTCATCTCTGCAAAGGTGTCCACTGGGGTTTGCATAAGCAACTCCATCAATATGTGGTAAACAGATGCTCTTGCAGGCACAAGATACCAAGATACACAACTTGCAGCTGAGCTGTATATAAGACACACACACACAATTTTTGGAGATAGTAATGCCACAATATGGACAGATGAATACTTCCAACAAGAGTGTACATCTCTTCTGATTAATGTCTACAGTGGGCCAAGCATTTTGAAATGGACTAACGGTAAATGGTGTGTCTGTTATTTAAACCATGTGACCTTAAACTGTACTATGACGTCACCAGTTGGTGTTCCTACCACTGGTTGCCATATCAGAGGGTGGAGCAACCAGCATTCGAACTACGAACATTCTAGAAGGAAAAGATTTGAGTATAAGTTTCACCCATGTATATATGCATCATATCATATGAGATAGAGAGTGTATGCTCTTTGCTATTGTGTCATCTCTCTGCAGTGAAAGCACTAGCATTGGACCGTCTACCAAAATTCGCAGGCCGAATGGCAAGTTGTCATATCACAAACAGTCAATACTTTATTACTTTATTACTTTATTATTACTTTAGTCAATACTTTATTACTTATTTAATTAGTAATTAAAAGCTAATATTCCAGGCTATTAAATGTATTAATTAATAACTTAATAAGAATGCCTGTGATGTCAGATACATTTTTCCAAGCATGAATTTTTCTTTAGCTTCTGTCTACTGTCTTCACTGCCATTAATAGTCGCTGCACCAAGTTGCTCCATATTTGCATAAAGTTAAACTTTCTCTAATTTTTGTCTCGACACGCCTACATCTGGTCACCAATGGTTACTGTCACCAGCTTTCACTGAAAATTTATGATTTACGGTCTGCTTGTCACAGCAAGTTGCTGTATCTGTAAACACAGCATAACAATCAATTTCTTTCAATTTTATTTCTTTATGATTATATTTCAGTAAAGTTGTGAAAGACTGGTGTTAAAGGGACAGACTAGCATGTTTTCTTTGTCTTTTTTTACCATTTGGTGTGGGATCTGTGTTTGGAAAAGTGAGATACAGCTTATACATACCCAAGCAAGCACAACCCTGAATTGCAAAAGACCATGCCTCATACAAATTGATGAGGAGCAAATGTGCTGAAATATTTTGCCCATTGCCAAACTCGATTCCTGGGTATGGCATCCATGGGAAGTCAACTGGTCAAACTGAGTAATAGCTGTATGCAGCTGGGATATATTTCTGTGCAAGTCGGATTTAATGGAAAAAGATCAAGATTTGCTCTGTATAGAGTGCCTGAGCTGTAGATACCTACAGGAAAATAGGACATGGGATAGTTGAATTCATTCTTAATCATGTACAAATGACAGACAAAAATTGAACAACGTAATCTTTGGAGTCTATGGATTAATCCATTTGCAATACATCTTTATGGCAGAGTGGATCATACAGTGGGTGAGGATTGACAAGTATGTTAAATGCAACCCATAGTTATAGATATGGCACCCAAACTTAGCAGAGTTTTCTTGTCAACCCCAAGGACCAACCCACTATTTTCTGTTCGCTTCTATTACACAGGTTTGCAGGGAGCCTGGAGCTTATTCCAATTTAGCTGGGGAAGAAAACCAGAGTACCCAGAGGAAACCCCTGAAGCATGGGGAGAACATGCAAACTCTGCACACCCAGGGTAGAGGTGGGAATGGAAACTTCGAACCCCCTACACTACACTATATGACCAAAGGTTTGTGGACACATGACAACCCCACCTATATGTGCTCCCTGCTTAAACTTTTTCCACAAAGTTGGGAGTTCTAGGTAGTTCTAGGAAGACTGTGTATTCTTTATCATTACAACTTCCCTTGGAACTAGCCAGCCCAAACCTGTTCTAGCGTGATAATGCCCTGAGGTCCATAAAAACATGGTTCACCAAAGCTGGTGTAGAAGAACTCAAGTGTTCCCAACCTATTGAACACTTTTGTGTTGGATGTACTGGAAAACCACAGAACAGCTCCACAAGCACAACATCAGTACACAACAAATCTCTATAGCCACACTCGAAAACCTTGTGCAAAATCTTCCCAGAAGGATGGAAGGTATTATAAAAGCAAAGGTTGACCTAATCTGGAACAAGGTCTTCACAGGTGTGATGCAGGTGTCCACAAATCTATGAGAATATAGCACAGTTTCCTAGCTAATATTGAAAACTGAAAATCTCCTGTCATGCATACTAACATTACAATTAAATAAGAGTGTCAACTCAATTACCCTCTTTGCTATGATCCCAATAACAGGGAAATGAATCACAAAAGGAGAAGAGACATTCTCCTGATTTTCTAAGAGTCATTGTATGGACTTGGTGTTAGTGATTTTTGTAGATTAACAACTATACTTTTAAAGCAGTTTCCCATTCAAGGTGAAAACATAATATCAGACATCAGAAAGTAAAAGATGAGTCATATAAGCATTATGTTCTACATGAACACTAAATAAAATACATGACATCGAATCATAGAAAGTCTACTGATCATGGAATTAATTATTTTGTCAGCGCATGCTTTCAAAAGTCTTTTTTGGGGATCCATGGATTATAAATCTGATTTTGGGAAACCCCAGGGATGCATGCAGCATAGCCAGGGGGTGTTCATTATTTTTTTAAATTTTGGTTGTGGCAGTGGAATCCCCATCATCAAAGATATTACATTTATCATTATTTAGATCTTATGGTTATTAGACTTGACCCTACAATTGATTAGGTTTCATCCAAATCTCAATCTCACAAATAAGGAGCGCTATAAATGAAGGCAACTTCAACCGTGTGTCTGTAATGAGGGGTTTTATAGAATTTATTTTACAGTTAAACAGGTCCTCAGATGAGGCCTGATCTCGATCGAGGTGTCATTTTATTCTGAACACACATCTATACAAAGTGCACTTTCACCTTACACTAATTACGGTTTACTCTTCGGTCAGGTGTTTGATGGACAGCTAAGATGCTCTTACTGTTTTGTAATAACATGAGGATTCAAAAGTTCTCTTTTTAGTGACTCTCGGAAGCACTTCTAACAAAAACAAACCAAGCAGAAGTCCATGTCAAAGGATCTTTCGTCCTTTTTGGTTAAACATGCACTCACTCATGATGCTCACAACTCTGACATTCAGTAGTCAGTGTGTGGGATAGCTGGCAAACAATATGTTTCCTCTCAATGCTAAACTGTCCTGACCTGTTTCAAAAGTTTCAGATTATCATAATATCCCAGTTTGTTTACAACATTTTCTGTCATTTTCCTCTTGAAATAAATTAGGGGATGACTGGTAAATAAGCAATTTAATCTGTGTCGGTGAAAGTGATGGTAAAAGAAATCAAACAAGCCATGTTTGTACATTAGTCAAGATTCATAAATCATTGAAATCAGCCGAGAGTTGAGACCCAAATGTCATTTAACATTAGACCTCAAATTTGCTTGAGAATTTTTTTCTGAATTATTAAAAACTTACATCTGCTATAAATAATTTCATGTTGTGGGCATTACAATCGATTAGAAAAATGGTTAATATCTTAAACATAGCCTGTTACATTAACAGAGGATTTCAAGAACTACATAATGAACACTAATGATTTATTTCACTAAAAGTTTGAATATAACCGATTTTTGTAATAATTATTACTTTGCACCACAGATTCAAAGAGAATGGGTGAACATACAGTCACAATGACAGATTCAAATAAAAAATAAAGTATTCAATATCTCAGCATAATGCAATTTGACTTGGATTCTATCATCTTCAGAAGGTTGGCAGAAAAATGTATTTTGCAAGATGGGAGGGGAGCAGGAGTGGCGTAGCAGACAATGCATAATACAGTTAGTTATTAAAGGCAGTATGCTGAATTATTTAGAGTCACTCGCGGTTTTGCTCTATGACAAGGTCGGCTTAGAAAAGTGGCATTAAAGTTTAATATTTGTGCTGTCCCAGGATCAAGTTAAGTTTCAAAGGATTATCTTCATGCTTGTGAGGAAAAAGACCCACCTTTTCATGTCCAGGTATTCTCATGCTACCCAATCATTTCTAAACGAATTAAATAACCAGGGGAGAAACATCATAGATATTCACACTCTTGTACATTTATTGTGTTTTATTAAGTAATTCTAGCAACACAGCAAGGGAAATGGACTCTAAATATGCTGATTATTTCCCAGCACAAAAATGCATATACCTTAAAATTGCATGTAAAAGCAATATAAAATTGGCAATATACAAGCTAATTAAAATGAGGGTTATTTTTTCCTCAGAAACATAATCAGCTCTCTCTTACATCTTTTTTATGAATACAATTAGATTATATAAAAGCTTATATATATATATATATATATATATATATATATATATATATATATATATATATATATATATATGCTTAAAAAAATTGCAATTAAAATATCCATGTCATTTTGTTCTATGCTAGAAACAGACACACCCCCAGCATGTTTTGGTCTAACAAACCTCATTGATCATTTTAGGTAATTATAAAACCCAAAAGAGCTGAGTCAGCATTGTTAGAAAGCAGGATCCACAAAAAATGCATTAATAATGAACTCAAACAATCTTAAAATCCATAGAGAGTTTACATTATATACAGAAAATGTTGCTTCAACAGCATGCATCTATTAAACTGCTCTGATTAAAGATCCTGAACTGATCCTGATGCAGATATGCACTTTAAAAAGATTTCTGCAAGCCCCTGGATCCTTCTGACCTTCCCTCCTCTGCCATTCATGAGGCGGCCTTATTGATTTAAACAGGGGTTACAGGGCCTCAGAGTGCAGATTTAAATCGAATCTTGTCCCAAGTCCGTAGGCTCATTGCACGAGACACTGTCACTGAATCCAAAGTCACTCATATGCCAAGCAAAACGACACTGAATGTTGTACAAATTCTAGTTGTTGAAAAGAGTGAGTCAAAAATATGTGCTGGCATTGTGACTAGCAAAAATCGTTCATAACACACATGCAGAAATTCACTGACACATGGCCTTTCTTTTGGAAATGGCACAGCAGGAAGGACAGCAGTATTTATAAAAAGTGCATCAGGGGACCTCTCTATTCATTTTCCAAACAATATTTTACATTGAGATGAAGAGAAAGAAACCAGAGCGCTGCATTTAGGGGGAAAACAGAAACTGTCCGTTTATTCATAGTTTTAGACCGCTGAGACCGAGACTGAGTCGTACCATCTGGTAGTCAGGACTAGCGTGCCTTGGGGAGGTGTACTTCACACCGCCAATGAACAGCAGCTATAATAGCAGTGAGTAAAGGTCACATGTCTGTGATAACACTATTACAGCTTGAAACAAAAGAGTTCAAAAACACTCACATGTATCTCCTCCTCCAGTATAGGTATGGAAAAATACAGAATTTTACTGGCAAACAAGCTCTTATTGTTTCTGTTGAAGAGTGTAGTGCGTTCGTGTCTGCTCGACAAATGAAGTCCTCACAACCTCGATTGAAACATTCACATCATGTCTGAGCAAGGACGGATTAACCATCGGGCTGAGTGAGTCACTGCAGTTCTGCTAGGAGAAAACAAATAAGAAAAAGAAATGAAAGATATGAGCGTTAGCTGATGAACCAGAGATATTTTAAACCAAATTTTATTTGTCACATACACACCTATACACAGTACGAGATGTTGCAATGCTTTATTGTCTGTCCGTGTCGTAAAAATACAGAATCAATAAGAATAAAAAGAGAATTAAATGAAGAAAAAATTACAGGTTGAAAAGGGAAGAAAGTATATTGAAAAATATAAAAATCATACACCAGTCATTATATTGTCTTAAATATTGTCTTTTATTTGTTTAACATTTTATCTATTTATTTTCCCCTGTACAGCTAATTCTATTTTATCTCCATTTTATGTATTATTGCATTTTATTTTATTATTTACATGCTGTGTATGATGGAGTATGTGACAAAATTTTTGATTAGAATTTTATGTGATTGGAGATTAATGGTAGAACAGTATGAGTAACCTGCAGATGTGCCGATGTGTTGTGCAATAAATGTGCATTATTTAGTGTAGTGCAAAAAAAAAGGTGTTGAGTCCAGGTTCTAAGTATCGTCTGGCTGAAGGAAAGAAGCTCCTCCTCATTCTCTTCAATTAGTGTTTGTGGAAAACGGCATGCTGTGCCTATTAATTTTTCTGTGTTGAATTATTGGTTTAATGAAATTCTGTCACATTGTCCAACCTGAGAAAAGACAGGATAGCACTATGGAACATGACAGCAGTGGGCAGAAAAGCCAATGATTTTTATTTTTATGCTATAAAAAAATCTGTCTAGAAAATTTCTACTAAATTTCTTCCAAATATGTCATTGAACTGGAAAGGAAACGAAAATGCACTGGAACTAGTATTCATGATGTTCAATTGGCTGGAAAATGTTATCATGACTTGGAGATTTGTCTAAAACTGACAGTAAATGGATGATGTGTTGGTCCTTAAATTGTCTGGGGGTCCAATGGCAAAAGGCAAGTAGCACTTTCAGCTTCATTTTATGTTATTTTTTAGTTTTATTTTTAAGATTGGAGTAAAAGAATTTTCTGATTTGATGAAACGATATAGTTACAAATGCAAGTCACGGATGTGTTAACGACCGTACAGTACTTGGAGTGTGAAGAAGGACCGCTGTTTTGGGGTTGCCTCTGCAAATGTAAAACAAATTTTATATAGCTTAGAAAACTATTTAAAAATAAACAATAAACCTAAGATGTATGATTGTCATTATTGTGACTCCTGTTCTTACATAAAGATAGTAAAAAATAGCCACAAAAGAGATACATTTGTTCAGGCTATTTGTTAACAGCCACAATATCTCCTGTAACATTTTTATTGAACTGTGTTGTAATACTTCAGCTGTCACTAGCTCTAATGTTTCATTGTCACAGATGTTCTTTTAGTCATTGGTTTCACTGCCATGATCATGCATCTGGTGTTACTTTGGATGGGCCAGAGCTGTTTAAATACCTAAATTGTTGAACCCTGGTTTGAATATGGGTCATGGCAAGATGATGGCTTGTACACTTAGGGCAGTGGGGCTCAAGTGGTTAAGGCTCTGGGTTGATAGGATAGGTTGATAGGTTGGGGTTCAAGCCCCAGCATTGCTACGTTGCCACTCTTGGGTTCCCTAAGCAAGGCTTTTAATCCTCTCTGCTCCAGGGGCACTGTATAATTTAAATGAATATATTTTTATCTACATCAAAACAATAGCATTTTTTAATGAATTATAACATGAGTAGATTGATATTTAAATATTCTGAGTCAATGAAAAAAATCTCTAAATTCTCTAAACTGACCGTAATTTGTAAATGTGTGTGTGTGTGTGTGTGTATGTGTGTGTGTGTGTGTGTGTGTGCGTGTGTGTGTGCGTGTGTGCCATATGACATACTGGCCTTTTGTCCAAGGTGGAACCTGCCTAGTTTCTCGAGTCTCCTGGGATAGACTCCTAGTATAAAAAAGTGTGTGAGTGTGTGTGTGATTGTGCCCTGTGCACTGTATCATAGCTGCCCCTGTGCTCTGACCCCAACCTCCTAAGCTGGGACATGCAAAGAAAAGAATTTCTCTGTGCTGTAATGTATGTGTGGCAAAAATAGTGAAGAAAAGTTGTAGATATGTTTAGCAAAGAAATGCTTTCCATACTGCTCTTTTTCAGTATAGCAGCTAGTCTTTGCAGTTTAACACATTTTTCCAGATGTCCAGATGAAATTGGAACTTAGACTTATTTTATTAAAATTGTATTGTATAGTGTATTTTAAAAGGAACATATGATTAACTCAAATGTACTCTTATAAAATGCCAGATGTGATAGTTGATATGCATTATATAATTTGATAAATGTTTAATTCAATAATATGGTCTGTTTTTTTTTCTACAGTTAAGCATCTTGCTCCATGCAACTTTTAACACCTTCCCCTGTAAAAGTCTCGGCTCGGCTGTGGGTCATAATAGTTTACTGGCAAAATGTAGGAAATTAAGAAGATAAGGAAATGAAGAAGTTTCATTAGGTTCCTTCAACAGTGGACAGATCGAATTCTCGAGCTCTTGGGATCCCTGAACGATCTAATCAATTAAATAGACATGAAATATAGGAAGCATTACAGAGTTCTTGCTGTGTGTGTAGAGTAGCACAAAATCCAAATAAGACCGTTGTGCTGAAAGATTTGAGGCCTAATCTAATCATATTTGAAATATTTGAATTTCCTGTACCTGTCCAGATTGTTAATACTCAGTCAGAGCGTTTTATCTGTGTTTGAAGGAAGAGGAAGGAATGCTGCTATGATACTCTTATTTCATGCATAAACTGTAGATGGAATTTGGTTAAAGGAATGTATCCTGGACTGCTATGGCTTTATCTTCAACCATACATCAAGATTATTTTTTTTTTCCATATGAGCTTGGTTATAAGGCTGTACACACTATATTTTAAAATATTCTCTGATTTTAAAAAAAGGACTCATATGTGTTGGAGAACTTGAGAAATTGGGTTTTTAAAAATCTTTTTTCATATCGTTTTATTTTTTATTTTATTTTATATTTTTTGGGAGAGTGTGTTTGCCATTGTCACATTTACCAACACATTTTTTTTTGCAGTAGCTGAAATGGAAAAGTTACAGTTAGCAGAGTTTCTTATCAGTTCCCTCCATCCATCCATCCATCCATCCATTCACTACACTGCACTTAATGGGTCACCGGTAACCTGGAGTCTATCCCAGGAGATGAACAAGGCAGGGTCCATCATGGACTGCGTGCCAGTATAACACAGGGCACAATCACACACACTCACGCAGTCTTTTACACACTACGGTCACTTTAGACATGCCAATCAGCCTGCACTGTCTTTGGACCCGAGTTATTAAAATTTTTACTTGTCACATTTTCATTGATTTAGAATATTTAAATATCAATCTACTCATGTTATAATTCATTAGAAAACGCTATTGTTTTGATGTAGATGAAGATAAATTCATTAAAATATACATACCTAATATATGCTAATAGACCTCATCATTAGCTAGAGGCATAGCTTAATAACCTTATATCATATAATCTAAAAAACTTGTAATTAAAACTTTGTAGTGAAGTGAATCATTAAAACTCAGGTCACAAACGCGACAGCAAGTCTGAGTTTAGTCTCTAAGATATGCTGGCTCATGCCTGGTCCAGCGAAGCATAGGCAGACCTCATTACTGGATCAGATTAGAGATCATTTCAGAGTGAGATAAAGAGAAAGTGTGAGAGGATGTATAATTATTGGCACCCTTCATAAAATGTGCAAAAATAATATATAAACTGAAATATAGTACAATGGTTAAAAAATTTTTATAATAGTTTTTTTGTCAAAAAACAAAAATTTATTGACCCTCATAAACATATTTCAGTTGAATGGTAGGAACTTCGTGGAAACTGTCAAAGAAACCAAAGAGCTTTTAACAGGTAATCGATACTTAAAAATACCAGTATAAAAAAAACAGGAAGTCTAAAATAAAAATAAAAAAATCGAAAGTCTGGAACAACATCTGTATGATTTTTATGAATCCTACTTTTATTCCATCATACTTTAATCCTGTCTTCAGCTTTATACTGGTCAGAGTTAAGCTGGATCAGGAACACTGGGCATGAATACACCACTTGACTGGATGCTAGTGTGTCACAGGACATCAAACACACATTCACACCTTCAGCCAATCCACCTGCCTACAGGAGGAACCCAAAGGAACCCCACATATGAAACTCCATACAGACAGTGACTCTAGCTCTAACTCAGGACTGAACAGGGGACCCTATTCCCGAGGCAACAATTCTACCAAGGATGACTGAAACTACAACCAAAATACAAAAACATTATTTGGACTGAACAGATAATGCGTCCTAAACAAAGAACGAATAAGAAAGCAGATCTGAATTGTAGGTTGGAGTAATTCGTTTTGCTTTTTTTTTTGTTTTTGTTTTTGTTTTGTTTTTTGGAAAGCTTGCCAGCTTCAAATTAAGTTTGTGCATCACGATCCTGCAGGATAAAACAAAAACAATTGCATGAGTGTGAGGCTTTTACTAAAATATGTGGTTTTAAAGAATAATTGCCATGGAAACTTGGAAAATTCCCACTCTAACTACTAAAACAAAACTCAGACAAAGACTTAAAACTAGCCTAAAATGTCCAACATAGGAAAAGATAGACACAGAGAAAAGTTGGCAGTTCTGCAATACGTGAGTATTATAATCAGAATCTGGCAACCCTGATCACTGAACAAAGATCAAGCTTTTATAAAGAATCAGCAGTATAAGAAACAGAGAAGTAGTGTGTGTTTATTTGACAGTGGGTTCCTTCTGTAGCCTAACCTAAACACGTTACTGAGCTCTAATGTAAAACCATATTTCTATGGGAAAGAGAAATGGTTTTATTTTTAAAGCCGCTGCTCTATGTGGCATTAAGACTGTTTGCTGTATCTCTAGTATTAGTCATTTAATGTTTTGATATTCTATTTCAAAATAATAAATATTTGTGTATATTGCATGTTTTTTTTTTTGTGATTCTCTCTATTGTTGTTAGAATTTTTTTTTTTAAAATAATTCTAAAACCATTTGTGGAAAATCTCATGGTTACTATACTACTAATCCGTCCGGCTTTATAGAACATTCTAGTCACTGTGTCCAACATACTGAAGCTAAAAAAAAAACTGCGGTAAATCTGATAAAATATTATTTTATTAATTTTATTATTTGTTTCTTGATTTGGGAAAGATGTTTTTGTTATTGTGAAATATAGTTAGTGTGTTTACTCTGTGACATTAGACAGAAGATAGAAAGCCTGCCAGAAATTTCCACAGGACATTCAGTTCTAGAGTTGAATAAAGGTTTATGATGATATTTAAAAACTAACAAAAAAATTAAGTATATATAAAATAAAATGATCATTTGTGAATGAAAAATGACTTCCAGTGTTTCTATTGTTTCTAGGATATAGCATTATCTGGTTTAAATCATTAAGCTTATTTTTAAATATTCTTCGTTGTCTTCTTCTTCTTCAATATAATAATAATAATAATAATAATAATAATAATAATAATAATAATAATAATAATAATAATAATAATAATAAAATCCACCTTGTGATTTGCCACACACTCTGACACAAGCTTACACTGGGAGGTGTTGAGGTGGAGAAGCCGAGGCAGTGTGTGATAACTGAGAGCGTAGAAAAACCAGCAGCACAAGTGTAGTAGTACAGTAAGCCTTCAGTCAGCCTTGGTTGTATATGTGAGAAGCAAGCTGTTTGAGTCAATGTGTTTGTCATCTCATCTGATGTGTGAACTCGGGTGTCATGAGGGCTTCGCACATTGTTAAAGGAACATGTTATCTATTGTTACCTTTCATTTCTTACCTTGGATAATTGGATGTTTTCTGATCGTTCTGTTAACCTTTTCTTTTTTTATTAATGTTTTAATATGAGAAATTTGCTCAAATGGATAACTACAGTGAGATTGTATTTATTAAATTATTAATCAATTAATCAATTAATCAGTTAGTTAATTTTATTTATTTATTTATTTATTTATTTATTTATTTATTTATTTATTTATTGCCTTTAAGCATTTCCTTGTCATTCCTTGTTTTGTTTTTTCCACACCTTTTCTTGGTTATTTTTTTCATTATTTCACTACTATGCTCCAGCATGATTTGACTGACTGCAGCATTCCTTCCTTCTATGCCCATAGCACACTTGGAGCACTTTTTTTATTTTTTTCAGTTAAAGCCAGATTGGACAATGTTGAGCCTGAAACTCTTATCTTGCTTATTCGGTTTTGTAGTTGTATGTGCAGCTGGACTGTACTGGGCCTCAGATAAGGCCTCGGTGCTCTCAGTGTTCCATATCTTGCATATAGATATAGCATATAATAGTAGCATATGTACGCTGTGGAGCATATAATATGCTGTGGCTTGTTGCATGTTGAGTAGTAGTTCCTACTGCTTGGGTCTGCTGTTTGGTAGAGCAGGCCTGCTTTCAATGCTTTGACAAGTGAAAATATCTTGCATATAGTCAGATTTATCTGTAAATTACAACAATTTTTTTTTCAGGAAATAAATGCTTAAAATTAGCAAAATTATCTGCCAATAAAACAAGACTAATCCAAGCTTGGAATCAGTATGTAGTACAAATGTCTAGAAATAGATTTTAAAACCCTGTATTTGCTTTCTTGTAATCTTGTAATATATACAGTTGACTATATTCAAGATATTTTCACTTGCTAAGATGAAATGTTTTTGCAGTGTAGGTGTACTACTCTTGCTATTCGTTTTATCATAGATTCCTCCAAAGGAATTTGGAGAAAGATATATTTGATGTCCTACATCCTAGGCAATGTGTTGAATAATTTCTAGGTCGATGTGGCTGAAGTGAATAGGAGATCAGGCACGAATGAAGTGCAGCTTTATGAATGATAGAAGGGACAACTGGAATAGAGCTGAGGTATGGAAGGGGAAATACCTCAGATGGTGAGATCCTTCCTCCTGAGATGAGAACCCAGATGGAGAAAGCTATTGAGTTCTGCAAATAATGCCTGGTTGTAGTCACACTGTTCTACAAAACTGGGTTTTGTTCAGACCTCCTGTCACATAATCACAAACAGATCTCCAAGCATGCCAAGACCAGCAAGTTCCTCTAAATCAGCAGCTTGAGAATGTCTTTATTCAAGCCTAGAGCTGAGTCTCAAATGGTCTGCTAGGAATGTACTGATAATGTATTGTTCACTATGTTCATGCGAATGCATCACCTGTTTTTTTCTATGTTACTGACACCTTATATTTGGATAACAATTTTTACTAATCTTCCATTATGTAGATCAGGCTACAGCTGATGAGTGCAAACAGTGTCCAACGTTACACTCCTTTTTCTTTTTTTTTAACCTATTTTACAACATCTCCATGAATTTCACTGCTCTGAATGTTCACTGAAAGTTCACAAAGTGCTCCATATCAGACGCATCTTATGACAAAACACTGTTATATTGTGTGAAGAATTTGATTTCCATACCTGTGTGGAAATCTAATTCAAAATTACCAAATTATCATTCAGTGTGGTTTGAAAATGCAGACAATAATACACTCTAGGCCATACCAGAAAGTGAATTTTCCTGATGAATTCCTTGTCACTACAAATTTCATATCAATAGACAGAACGTGAAAAAACACAAACTGATTTCTTAAATAATCTAAATGCAGGACCATTGAGTCCAGCCAAAATCAAAAGTCAACAGTTCAAGTAATTAACCACAAACAGTACATATTCAAAAAAAAGCATTTGTTAGAAATATAAAGCTTAGGAAGAACTGTAAAGCAGAGGAAAAATAAAACATACTATACACTAGTTTTCAGAGAACTCTTGAGTCCCGTAACTTCATTAACGCTTACATTTTAAACCCACCAGCTTTGCATTTAAATTCACGCAAAGCTGTATTATCACCATGGCTGCCACTTTATATCCAGTGTGACGGTGAGTGCATATCCATGACTATGAAGTAGGACACAAAAAAAGAAAGAAAGTAGTGTTCTGCATTGCATAAATGCATACTACATATAATGCATCTAGTTCGAAAGAGCTAAGAAGCTAGATCAGGTCATGTTGGGCTCCATTTTTTATTGCTTGTTTGCTTTGAAAATGTGATAAGTTGCTTATTTAAAGTGAATTAAGAGTTCTCCCATTAGAACTGTGCTGTGTTCATCTGAGATGCACACACTCCACTGGACAAAACCAAAGACATCAATCACCCCTATGAGTTTGTCAGAAGGTATTAGACTGGTGGCCAGCTCACAGGTGTGTATCCAGCCAGGGCTCCTCTGCCTTAATGTCCGTCCAGCATGTTGACAACCAATTCAGATGAAAATTAGTTGAGGGTAATGACTCAGACCATTGCTATTCCTCACATGCGTAAACGTGGCCTGTAAATTAGAGATCTAAATTGTGAATTATGACTTCGGTGTATGCTGTATGGCAAAGGACATTCATATTAGATAATGAAGTCAAGAAAAACGAGCACAGGGTTGTTAATATTAAAACATTTTGCTTGGTCAGGAGCAATGATGTTTTAAATATTTCCTGGCCCAACTCTATAGATGCTGAATATTATTTTAAAAGAAAGAGGAGAGATCATATTTAATCAGTAATGCTTAGGTCCTGAATTGTACCAGAGAATGGAAGTATACACCAGCCAGCATTGTAGTCACTTTACTTTAAATGATGGATAAATATGACACTCTCAGGGAACTGGCTGTGCCATATAACATCGTAATTTAAAGAGATTAAAGCAGAGAGATAGAGGATATTCCACTGATTATAAAACTGCCATTCTTTTTTAATGAACTCATCCTCAGGCTTACACACTGTCAACACACACTGACATGCAGAGGAGGGCAGAATGCCAATTGGAAAGCAGCTCACTGAAATTTCACTTCATTTCATGTGAAAGGGACAGAAATTCACTTCAAATTGTGCAGAAGACACACAACATGGTTTCTAACAACACTAAGAGGCAAACATACCATAGCCCAAAGTGTAACATCGCTTCAGCATAATGAACAACTCTGTCATAGTTTTTTATTTAATGCAATTTGCTTGATACTTGGTTGTTTTGCCTGTAGTGCATGTAATCAATGATTTGCAGTTACATTTTATGTCCCTAGATTAATTCTTACTTTTGTTTGTACAATGCTGATATACGGTGCCCTCTGAAATTATTATAAAGTTAAACAACATAAAACATGCAACCTTTTGTATCAGACCACCTAATTTTTAGGTGAACATATGTATAGGAATGGATTAGTTTTGAAGTAAATTAAATCACACTTGATATTTGGTTGTGAATCCCTGGTTTGAAACAACTGCATCAAGCCTGTGACTCAAAGGCATCACAAATTGTTGGTTTCTTCTTTTGTGATGCTTTTCCAGTGTTTTACCGCAGCCTCTTTCAGTTGTTGTTTGTTTCAGGGGGTTTCCGCCTTCAGTCTTGTCTTCAGGAGGTTAAATTCTTCCCATGATGCATTTGTCTGTAAATTGACAGATAAAATGTTACTGTAACTTCTGAATTCATTCTGCTGCTACTGGCATTAGTTGCAAGAAAGAATCCAATCAGTAAAGATGAGCTTGTTCCAGAAGCAGCCATGCAAGCCCAAGCCAGGACGCTACCACCACCATGTCTCACAGATGAGCTTGTATGTTTTGGATCATGAGTAGATCCTTTCTCCTCTATACTTTGGCCTTTCCATCACTATAGTAGAAGTTAAACTTGGTTCTGGAAATTGTGTGGCTCATCTCTTTACTTCTTTATTAATATTAATCTGGCCTTCAGATTCTTACTGCTGATGAGTGGTTTGCATCTTGTGGTATGGCCTCTATATTCCCTGAAGTCTTCTTCCAAAAGTGTATAGTTATACCTTCACCCCTGCTCTGTGGAGGTTGTTGGGGATGTCTTGACTGATGACTGTTGTTTCTGTCATTAGCTGTTCCTTGGCCTACCTGTTTGCTCTCTGGCACTCAGTACATCAGTGGTTTCTTTTTTCTGAGACATTTCAAATAGTTGTATTGTCTGTGTCCAATGTTTTACACTGCCTCTGTTTGACTTCCCTTCTTTACCCAGCTTCAAAATAGTTTGCTTTTCTCCCATGACAGCTCCTTTTCAACAACAAATACAGTCTTCACCGGTGAAGGCTAACCTATGTAAAACATTCTCATATTCATCTCAAACCCAAGTGTCTTTAGCATACAGCAAAAACAAACGAATTGGCCTTGCCGTTTCAATAGTCATAGAGAGGACTGTACACTGATATCTCTGCGGTGATAAAGAAAAAGACAGATCATGCTTGAGAAAAGGAAGCAGGAAACAGGATAAAAATGGGCAAACCCGGATGGCCAGAGCGGGGTCTTGGAGTGTGCCTTGTGAGTCCACCCGTCAGTTCATGCAAGGGAGTGGGAGAGGAACAAGCTGCTGAAACTGAGATGTTGCAAACAACCACTTATTAAGACGTTTTGCTTGAGTGGAAGCAAGCTGACGGATTCCAGTTCGTCTACCGGTTTTATCACGATCAAGGAGAGAGTGGAGTGGGATCTCTGGTCAGGTAGTGGCTTGGTAGATCTAAGTTTCACCTTTCCCCAACCCAAAATCACATGCTTTTGCCACAGAAACCCTTACTCTCCCTGCACACATCATAAAGTACTCACACACAAACTTCATCCATACACAAACACACACACAAATCCTTTGGAGAGGGCATAAAAGTGGTGTAAAATATATATATATATATATATATATATATATATATATCTGGAGTTCATACAGCGGCTGTGGAAATTTGTTCTAATTCTTTCTGTTGGTTATAGTTGTACTTTCTCCAGGCTTATGAGCTGAACCTGGGGTTACAAATCCCACCACTACCTGTATGCAAGGGAACAGAGGCCTGGAGCGGACAACTGTTTTTTTTTTTTCTTTCTTCTTTTTTTATATTCTTCTCTATGTGTGATGGAAAGAGACAATTCAACTCCTTTGTTCTAGAAACTAGATGATCTTTCTAAAGAGTATTGTTTATTAACTTCTGTTCCCATATAAAATATTCAAAGTTCTTAAAGAACAAAGACAAAATCATTTTATTTATTTATTATTATAGTAAAATATCCTTTTCTTGTAAGCCGGTGGCTTTTAGCTATCTGTTTGTTTGTTTGTTTTTCTGGCAAAAATCAGTCTGGTGCTTGAGACATATTTAATATAGTTACACTGTTAAGTACCTTTTTGGTGAGCCATCACAATTACATCTTTCTGTCCAGTAATACCATTTTCAGTGCCATTTGAACTATTTTATTCTCCCCTCAATTTGGTCACCTGACAATTCCTACCAACCAGTCTTCCCAGCAGTGGTGGACCGTCAGGGCCAGCAAGGCCTTCTCTGCTGGCATAAACAGCAGTAATCTAAATCACTGACTTGCATTTTAATATATTTAATATATTTTTCAATGAATGTGTATTAAATTATTCCCAATAGTCTATTCTCTACATTTCATAGCTTTTCTCTTGGTTGCACTGCTTCCAGTAGTGTATATTTATGATAAGAGTATTTATCCAATCATATTTCAGCCAGTGGCTGACATCTAGTGTTTCCAAGGTGAAATAAATCTGCCTTAAGGCCTTCAGAATCAATAGTGCAGGCGCCCGTAGCTTAAAATAAGTGGCAATGAAATTGTTACATTAACCAATCAGATTTCAGAGTTGGTGTCACTGGGGTCATCTAGCAGGCATATCATTACGTCAGCAATTTCCTGTCCTTTGATTGGATAATTGGAGTAGTCAGAGGCAGCAAACCACACAAACTAAATAAAATATATATATTTTAACTCACAATGGCTGACAGAGGAGAAGAAATCGATTTGGTCGCAGACATCCTTACAAATGCATTTTCAAGGCGAACCGTAATAACATTGACTATTCTTTGTGAGGTGTGAAATACTGTAGCGTAATTTCTTTTTTACTTTGCTGTTTAACGGTTGATTAGTATCTATTGCCGTGGTTTCATAATGATGGTATAGAGGTGGATTAATTCAGGAAGGACACCAGTGAAGGCCTAGGTGTGAAATGCACGGCCCGCCACTGCTTCCCAGTGTATCAAAAATCACAACTGGGGACAGGATGAAGCCTGTCATGTTGCTCATGCTGCATCAACAGATAGAGGAAAGATCTGCTCTCTTTCACATCCATGAGCTCACAGACACCTGCAATTGACTAGTACTGCTGTGATTAATGGATGAGGGAGTATGACACTCCTCCCACTAAGAATTTCTTCCTTTGGCTCTTGGCCATGGATGGCTGTAGCAGCAGTGTGATTGAACTCATGATCTCCCAATGATCAGGCATATGGCCATTTTTTCCAATTTCACTCAATTTTCTTCCAATTTATGAAGGTTTTCCTAAAGGTTCATGAGGACTAGAGATTCTAAATTGCCCCTTAGTTTGAATGAGCGTGCAACTGTGTTTGTGTGTGTGTGTAGTGTAGGTGCTACCATAACACTAACCAGGATAAAATGGTTACTGGAGATGAATAAATGATTACTCATTTAATTTTATGTAGAGCGTTCTTTATAAAACGACTATTCACCATGTTGCAACGTGGATGAAGATGCGATCTTTAAATGAATCCTAAATCAGATTATGTATGTGTACACACACCTCACACACTCACACTGAATCAATTCTAAATCTGTAGAAGAGTTAGTGAAACGCTAACAAGCCTCCAGTGCATACGACTTGTTTGCTACATTGGTGCATTCCCTCCTACTACGGTTCAGCGACATTGCTGGTGATGGCAGGAGTCTTAGTAAGTTGCAATGTACCTTTGTTCCTGTAACATTTCCCAGCTGTTATAATAACAAAGAACTTCACTACACTGTATTGTACTGTGTGTATCTGTAGAACCTGAAAGAAACGATTATGGATGCATATGGATGAAATATTATACCTGCATCTATTATATGTGCATGGAAATTGCATGTTCTCCCTGTATTTCAAGGGCTTCCTCCAGCTTTCCTCCCCCTATTATGTATAACCTCATACAGTGTGTCCACTGCATTGTGCCCTGGGACAGACTTGAGGCTCCCTGCTACCTTGTGTAGGATAAGCTGTACAGAAAATGAATAAATGGTTGGATTTTCCAAGTCTAGCTGAAATAAAAATTCTAAAATGTATGTTTTTACCTGGAAGCATTAATATAGTGTGTCTGTTTGAAAATCATTTAAGATAATTAATTAGACCTTGAGGGTCAGTGTTTTAACTTTAATTAGATTTATGAGTAAAGGGTATATGAATTTCCCAGGCATAAGGTACACATGTACCCTTGTGAATACTTCACTAGTGAAGGAAAGGCATCATTTGTTCTCTTTTTTAAAAAATGTGACACCATTCTGACACCAGGATCATAATGATCACTTGCTACACACAAATCCTTTAAAATTAAGAAGTGCTAATAACAAAATGCCAATACATGCAGAGAGGCTCCACTATTTGACTAAAATGATTTTAGTTTTTGTTTGAAAATCTCCAAATAGCAAAACAGTACAAATAAAGCAGCAAAAGCTTTCAAATGGTCAGGGTACAACTTCAATAGCAATACATCAGAGAGCGTTAGAGCAAGTATTGCAGTGGCAGTGTCTAGGATGTTCTTGGTTAGCTGTGGTGCTGTGGTGTATCACAACACTTTAAATATGATAATAGCTACACTTAAAAAAACTAATTGTGTGTATGCACATGTTTTTAACACATTTATTATTATATTTGAATAATTGGATTGCTGCATAAAAAGAACAGAATGAACTGCAAAGAACCATCTAAGCACTTGAACATTCCACAGCATCTCTTGTGTAATCATTTTATATACACGCAATCAAAACATTTGGAGACAAATCATTCAAGAACTGCTAAATTGGTATACTGCCGTTTTCTCATTTACTGCACACCTACACTTTTTTTTTTATGTTAAGTCAAGAAAAACATGAGCTTTTAATGCATGTTCATGCAGGGCTCAGCTTTTGAGATACTGAAATGAATCCTTAGATGTTTCACCCAAAAAACATACCTAAATCTTATACGTTCAGCTGTTCAATATCTTCAGTATAATTGCTTTATCTTGATCAGCAGGCTTGCGCAGTAAATCAGATAGAACATCAGTCCTTTGCAGGGCACAATGCACACACGCACACACATACATTCACACACTACACTCATTCACACATTCTCTTACACCTACCTGTGTGTTTTTTGACAGTGGGAGGAAAATCAGGGAACATCGAGAATACTCAGGCAAACATCAGCAAAACATTCATAACTCACCACAAGCTGTAACCCAAGCTCATGATCCAAACTCTGGAGGTATGTGGCAGGAATTTGACACCCTGCACCTCCATGCTGCTCCTGTTAACTTTGTTGCATCCTGGAAAATGTGGAAAAAATAATGCCATAGATATTTCATTATTGGACTGAATGGTTTGGTTCCAAATCTCATTTTTCCTTATATTAGTTTGACCCTGGATCTATAAATCGATCTTATAAAGGAATAGAACTTTATATGCATTCTGTTTTTTGTTTTTTTTTGTTTCTTTTTTGGTAATAATAATATTTTCTGCAAAAATAATCAAACAATAAAGTCACTAAATTACTAAATTCTGTAATGAAAACCATTCAAATTCGAGTCAGTGTTTTTTTAAATATACGCAAATAATGTCTTGACTTATGAACATGAATGAAAAGTATGTATACTGTATATTAATAATATATAACAAGGATATCTTTAAAAAGAAAGAAAGAAAGAAAGAAAGAAAGAAAGAAAGAAAGAATAATTAAATTGATAGGGATGTTAGAAAGCTTGCTAGAAAGGTTCACATTGCATCTCCAAATGAAAGGCTTTTTTCCTTTTTCTTTAGCAAGCAGTAGGATATAAAGCTTGGAGGACAAATAAATACCGCAATGTGAACACGAAGGAAGGTATTCAGTATTATCACTAATATCATTAACATTAGTACTTTGTTCCAAAGCTGTTGTTGGCAATTACAGCTTTGAGACATCTACGGTGAGAAGTAATTAGTTTTTGATGCATTGTGGCCCATTCCTCTTGGCAGATTCTCTTCAATTCCCCAAGGTTATGAAGGCCCCTTCTGATGGATTCACAATTTCAAAATCCTCCATAAATTTTCATTGGGATTCAAGTCAGGAGATTGGCTAGGCTATACAAGACCTTCTTGAGATATTTTGGCTGTATATTTGCTGTTGTTGACTTGTTGAAACATCCGTCTTCTCCCCGGATTCAGTTTCTTGGCCGATGAGATTAAATTCTCCTCTAATATGTGCTGGTACATTGCTTTATTCATGATTCTTTTGATGGCGAGTAATGTCCCAGTACGGCTTGCAGAGAAGGAGCTCCATATCATAATGCTCTCTCCTCCATACCTCACTGTGTGTATGGTGTTCTTGGGATCATGTGCACAACCTTTCTTTCTCCAAACATGCCGAGCTGAATTATTACCACAGTTCCACTTTCCTTTTGTATTGGACATTGTGTGCTGGCAGGGATGTCTAAGGTCTTGGCTGTGGCTGTAGTTTTTTCCATTCAGGTGTTTATTATGATTATTATTTTTTAATAACCTTGTCCCTGAGAATATTAGGAGGCTCCTTCACCTTCACCATGATTGCTATTTGTTGTGTAATCTTGCAAGCTAATAGCAATGCCATTTATAATGTAGTGCAAATTGCACTAGAACATGTTTTGCAGCAGTTTTATTTGTATAGAACCTTTGCGTATACAATGTGTACTTAATATATTCTTCAAATCACTGGACTCCTGTTCATTTAATTTTTAAAAAAGTAGCGTGTAAATATGATGTGGTTCGGAAGTAGTATATTAAATTACCAAAGCAATAGTGTCTGAATAATTTGCTTTCACTGTAAATACAAAGTTCGCATAAACATAATCTTCTTTTTCTTGAACGATTAGAATCGGTTTTACTTTTAGGTGAGACAGACAGGAATGCTGATTCATATTTTTACAGCACGTCCGATGTTGCCTTCAATATGAGAAATTTGCACAAACTAGGTTACAGATTGCCTGTGTGCAAATGGAGGATGATAATACTAATTAAATACCAATCAGACAGTAAAATGAATATGTGTGACATGTGTGGATGCCTGCTGTTGTGGTTTGTCGTCTCTTTTGGTCGTCGCACTTGGAGATAAATCAATACAAGAAAAAATACAATCAGGATTAAATATACATGATTAAACATCAACTAATCCTATTTCTATAACATGTCTATTTGACAAAGAGGGGAAATTCACACTAGCATGTCAATCTCTATATAGTAATTCAACAAACTATTTTACATTTGCTTACTTAGTGAGGTGCTTTTCTGTTTTCCAATAACCCGAGTCAGAGATTCTTCCTCAGAGCAAAATTCATTTTGTGCAGTTTGTCTTCATATTACGGACGTAACCTCAGGGATGTTAGATAGCTTGCTAGAAAGGTTCACGTGGCATCTCAAAGTGTGCCTCGTGAAAAAAAAATGAAAGGTACTTTTTCTATTTTCTTTTTAATACTTTTGCTTTAGCAAGCAGTAGGATATAAAGCTTGGAGGACAAAGGAATACCACAACGCGAACGTAAGTCTACGCAATGCATTTAACGTTCATTAAAGAAGAAAAACGAAAGAAAAAAAGAAACTAGTCTAATTTTTCTACTATTTCTTATTATAAGATTTTTTTAAAAAGGCTATTTCTAGACATATTTTACTATTTTCAAGCTTTACATTTGCTCATTCTATTCCCAGATTATTTTTGCTTCTTTCTTGAAATTAACTGAAGTGTCTATCTGCCAATAGAACAAGGAAGTTTAAAGCAAAATGAATAATAAATTAATAAATGTGCATAGAAATGTAATAATCTGCTATATAGCTTTTTGTAATCATTTAACAGAAAAATACTAGGTCATTTAGACTAGGTTCAAGATATTATATCTTGCTCTATTTTTGCAGTGTAGGAATAGAGAAATGTGTGTGGGAATGTTTTGTAATCCACTGTTCTGAATTTTTCCACTGTTTTTGGGGGCATAGTGACAGGATTCTTATTATTCTTATCTCAGGTTAAAAAAAACAAACAAAAACACTTCCACTTGAAGCATGGCCACTTCAGGTTAAAATCTGATTGCAGATACAGATTAGCAGGATGTTTTAATCCCTAGCAGGTATTTATTCTGAGCTAACCAGAACACAGGATGCATGTACACAGATTTCAGACAGAATTAAGCATGATGATGTCACCCATCCAAAGCCAACTCTCACTTCTACTTGAAGCTGTCACCTTCACTCTTGTCTCATGCCTTCAGTCCCTGTTTAACGTGAGCGAATCTCATCATGAGTGTATATCCATGTGCAGGCCAGCAAAAAGAAACTTTTTAAAGTGGAGTCGATGACTGCATTACTGCCCAATCAATTTCGGCTACACGTCCGTTCATTAAATCATCATTAATGTTGTATTACTAGCTGGCCTAACAAGGACCTTGCGTTTGCGTCCAGAGAGAAAAGAGATACAGAGGACTTGGCATGCATGTGAAGCCACGTTTCAGCTCTGAGGTGAAAGAGGGAGAGAGCGCACCACCTGGTTTAGAATGCAGCGCTATCACTACGGGTGGCTGGGTAGCATGACATGCACTGATTTCTGAATGGGAAATGAAAAGCTCATTTGCCTGCGCTGAACCGGGTGCTTGGCATGCCTGAGGAGAGTGAACTGAGCCACTGCATATATGATCATGCTCATCTCTCTTTCCCCCTCTCTCTCTCGCTCTCTCTCTCTCTCTCTCTCATTCTCTCTGGCTTCAGCAGAGTCCACCGAGACGTCCTGCTGGAGACGGGGCTGATTTTAAGATGCGGGTTTTGGAGGGCTTGCACAGAATCTTGGCAATTAAAGAAATGACTAATGCTACCTGGTTGCTTGTGTAAACATCATCTAAAGTCCACAGTACCATAAAAGTGCAGTGATCAGGCACATGTGGAAAGGAAACAATGGCACTTAGTTAGACGGATAGTCAAGGCGACGTCTCAAGAGACCTCATCCCTTCTTTCGCCTCTGTCATTTATTAGCTAAGTTCATGTTGGGAATAATTGGTTTTCAAGGGATGCTGAGTAGACTTTACAGGATGTGATCTTTAATAGAAATAATCATGTCACCGTCATGTCACAAAATGCTCACTTGTGCCTTATTGCAAAAGATTTGCAGGCGGCATAATGAAAAATGCCCCCCTCCAAACATGGTCATTAATTTACATTAGTCCCCAGCATAAACCTGTACAAACCATGCTTTTCCTTTGATATTGACTTTAAAAAAAGCATCTCCAGGTCTGCCAACACCTGTTCCAAATAACAGATGCGTGAATTCATGCCAAGCAGTAATTTGTCTCAGTTTTGCCCAAAAAGCGCAAGCATGCACAGCAGCGCTGACATCTGTTAGGCAAAGATGAAAACTTAGACGCATCTGCAAAGCCAACACATCACCAGCTTTCTTGTAGGAGGGTTAATGCACTAGATTCTTCACAGTAATTAAATTTACTAAAAGTTGGAAAGAGCACAGAAGTTCCACAAACAGCATTTTGAGGTAGACATATTTTGGTAACATATTTCCGAATCTGGAGATTTTTTCTTTTCTGTTTAATTCAATTGAATTATATTTGTATAACACTTTTAACAATGGACATTGTCACAAAGCAGCTTTGTAGAAATATATCAATTCAGGGTAACAAATCTAGCAATTTATCCCTTATGATCAAGCCAGAGGTGACGGAAAAACTCCCTGAGACGACATGAAGGAAGAAACCTTTAGAGGAACGGGACTCGAAAGGAAACCCACCCTCATCTAGGGGACGCGTATACTGTGGATAATAAATCATTTCCTTTCTATAATTGTACTATGTGGTCAACACTATACGGTCAATTGCATTACAAGGAAATTCATTCTAGAATGTATTTCCTCATTAAAGACTTTGATTTTTCGGTGTAGTTTTAACAGATTAGTTAGTTAAAAGAGTCACAGCTGATTCTTTAATGTTTTATTTCTCAGACATTCCAAAACATTATAAATTGTACAATATGTTGTTCTTTCATAAACAAAGATTGCTCTTGTTGGCTAACTGCTCTGGTATAAGAAGACTAATAAATGTTGGGATGAATTAGGTCAGTTTAGTGAATTGTTACAGCTATTTATGGTAAACCTTGACACACACGTGCTATATTGTTATTTCTGAACTTCATTAAAAATATAAACTTAAGGTAAAATAGGTAAATCAACAAAAAACCTCCAAAGTTTGAGGTTCGAATTCTCCATGTTTCCGGGTTTTCCACTACGTTTCCTCTCTGAGTTCAAAGACATGTGCCGCAGACTGATTGCCAGCTCTTAATTGTCCATAGTGTGTAAGTGTGTGTGTGTAATTGTGTCCTGTGATGGATTGGCACCATGTCCACGGTGTTCTCTGCCTTATGCCTCGAGTCTCCTGGGATAGACTCCAAGCTCCCCACAACCCTGTTTACAGTAATGGAAGGATTATCATTCACAGCCTCTTATATTTAAGAAATTCATAACAGTGTGAATGCAATCCAGGAAATGTCATACCAAGTTGTGTTGACTGATGAAAAACATCCAGAACTGTCCAGAAGGCACCTTTTTTTTCAAATATAGTCATATATACTTGTTGTCTTCTAGATTATTGAATCAGTGAAAAAGGAGAAAATGTGAAAAAGGAGCAATATTTTATCCAAGATCACAAACAAGTGGAGCAGTCAAAGTCTGCAGAAGAGCTGTGTAAGGTTCTCCAAGATGCTTCTCATAAAACTGTTTCGAATGTATTCAGTAAAATATCAGTATTGTGTAGTTTAATTTTTTCTTCATTTCATTGCATACAAAGGCTTTTTTTTTCAGTACTAATTTAAATACTTATACCAAATATAAGTATTAATGATTGGATTGGATAAGAACTTCCTGTTGTCTTTGAAAAAATAGGGGGGAAAAAATGGTCGCTTGCATTAGTTTACCTAGAATTTATATAATTATAATTTATAAATGCCATGTGACACTTGTGCTCTTCAAAAGATAACTTCAGAACATGTGGCGTTATTTAAAAAAAAAAGTTGGTTTTATGACTAGCGATATGGGAAAAAGTATTCCCATCATCACCTGAAGCTAATGAAAGTATCTTTGAAGGAGCTCTTCAGTTCACTGCTAATTTGCCCCTCCACAAGTCTTCACGTAAATTAGCCAGAGTATTAGTTTTAGTTTATATTTTAGAATAAAACTTGTAGTAACCTCTGGCAATAGTTAATACGAATTATTATTCCAAATTAATACCTTGAATAAGTCTCTTGGTGTCCTATAGCAGCAGTAGTACAGAACGGTACAGTCCTTGAAGTGCATTGACGTGATTGTTTGCTGATTGTCTGTGAAGTACTATAATTGAACACTCGAACTCGTACCTGCCTGAGCAACTTCAGCTGATTACAATAATCACATAAAAAAATACATTACAAAAAATAACCACTTCTCAGCTTCTGATTTGCAGAAAATTACTCATTTCAGTAGGCAATTATAAAGGGAATAATTATGCGGTTTCCTGTGTGCTCTAGATATACTTTGATGAAGAAATGTGTGTTATGTGCTCTTTATTCTTGCTGCCTGTATGTATCTTAAGAATATATAATGCTTAAAAAATACAAGTGAATTGATTTGTATTGTATTGGTAAACTTCTATTGGCTTTCCTATTAACTCTACTGAGGCATGAAAAAATGACTATGGTGCAACAAATCAAGAGTTGCTGACTATATTTCCATAGATGCTACATTGGATACAGGTGAGTTTTCATTTTTTTATTTTATTTTTTTATAGGGATTTTATCCCCCTGAACTTAATTCTGATGTTGGTTTGATGTGTTACGGTTTGGTTCACATATCTATTTATTTTCTAATCTTCTCTATTACTGCTGGGTTTATTATTCCTGTTTTATTCTTTCCTTTTTTTTCTTTCTTTTCTGTCTTTTTTCCCCCTTCTTCTGGTTATTATCCTTTTTAGTTCTGCCTTCAGTTTAGGCTTGTGATTTGCTGTTTTAAGTGAAGTGTGGAAATCAAGATTGTATTACTGGATATGTTTGTTTTGCCTTGAAGACAAATCCTGAAACTGTTACGGCTAAGCAGGGTTCGGCATCTAGGTCCCAGATTTATTAGTGGTGCCTTTATCATATAGTATAAAGTCGCTTATCTGTTGTCCTTATTAACTCTTTTAAACGACTTGTGCAGAAAACATCCTGGCTAGCAAATTCAGTGAAATAAATCAGTAAAGTCTGTGGTGAAGTCTGGGTGTATATCAGCAATTTGTCTTCATTATCAGTATCTTAAAGAAGAAGTTTAACAAGACATCAAACCTTCACCTTGTGCCATGGTGAGTGCTATTATACTGTAGATAGCTTCAGGTGGGCAGTGGTGAAGGCATTGCACTACTGACTTGGAAGGTCATGAGTTCAAATCCTTAAACTGCTCAGTTACAGTCTAGCTCATTAAAAGGCACTTAAAATAGCAGCTAAATGAGTGAAGGTGGATTTTGTGGCTGACAAGGATAATGTATCTGAATAGCTGTACTAGTTTGTCCTAGATTTAATGCAGTAGTGAGTGACATCTACAAGAAGTCTTATTTGGATTTTGGCCTAGAGGAAGAACCGTCTTGGGTAGCTTATCAATCAACGATAAGCAGACATACTAGCAGAAAACTAGAACATGAAATAACTAGACTGTCTTCTATGAAAGATAGATGTCTGTAAGAAAAACTTATATCTAGAGTTGTCAGGAAATTAAGGCCACAGGGAGATAATAGACCAAATGTTGTGTTGTTGGCTTCTTAATTCATCTTTATCTGCCTCTACTGGAGGCCATGAAGGTTAAATAAACCTACAGGCTTTCTCCAGCGGAGAGGACCACCTAATTAGAGAGACTGATGTCTGTGAATGAGAGGATGCCCAGTATGTCCAGTATGGTTTGTGGATATTCAAGGTGTATCTACTGTAACACAGTGCTTTCCAAACTTTTATGGGCAAATCCATGACGTATGAATTTAGTGTGTGATGCTTTGACCAATCTACACGTTTTATTCCAGATTTATAGTATAGGACAACTGTAACATTTAGACGGGTTTATACTTGCCACATACACAAGCAGCAATGTTCACACTCTTGCTGTGTATTTTATGTGCAAGATTTAAAAGACAAAACATCCCAGACTGTCAGGTTTCCAAGTTGAACTGCAAAATATTTTACTATTTCATGAACAGCGATGTTAAACACACTCAAAAGCTCTGTGTCTCTCAAAACTCCAGCTGTCATTGTGATTATTGTCATGAGCATTGTCAAAAACTGACTTTACATTGAAACTGTATGAAATAATCTAGAAACACAATTTATAATCGAAAGGTAGGATGCGATTGCAGGGTGTTTATTAAGAGTAAGTCAAAATACTGGGAACAGTCCAAGAGAATATGATCAGGTAAAAAAATATCAGAACAGGCAAGCACTAAGCAAATGCAAAGTTGGGAAAAGCAAACAGACTTCAAAAACCAGAAAACCAGAGACAAGGTTTAATATTCTTCATAATGTCACGGATCGAAGACCGTATACCTCATAACAGGGAATTCGAACCAGGGTGCTTGTAATAAGTTATTATTAATATTGCACATATCACTATATGTGGTTGTTTAATGACTAAGGTTGTGGCTCTGTAAATAATAGGCGCAAAGTTGCATCCCATTCTTGAGTTGATAAAGGGCTAAAGAAGACGTTTGAGATGGAAGCATTCCAGGGATGCAGTGTTTACGGTGTAAGCAAACCTGTCACAGGATCCTAAATTGTACCTGACAAGGAGATGCCGCACCCTATCTGAAAGCATTTGATGCTATTATGAAAAGTATACCTGGCAGTTTTTTTTGTGAAATCCCTCATTATTTACAGGGTTCAATAAGTGATCGGTGCAAACTCAAGTTCTCAGGCAACTCACGTTGTCCTTGTTGAAAATGGGTCATGGCATCTTTGTGTTGATTACAGAAAATTGAGCTCTTCTTCCTACAAAGATAGCTACCCACTCTCTCAGAACTCCACAGAGCTCAGCGGTATTCCACATTAGACCTGAGCAGTTGTTAAGTGGATGCTTTTCGAGATTTTATAATGCACCATATTCCTGTAGCTCGAGTGTACGAGTTGCATGGCTGTTTAAACAACACAATTGTTTCTTTTCTCTCTGGTCATTGCGATATATCTTGCAGATATTTGGCTTGTAACAATATGGCATATACAGTATATTGTATTGTAGCGGTCGATACAAGGGTCTGGATTCATAATGTGTTAAAAGTATTGAACAATACATTTAGCAGACTGCATAATAAAGTAAGTTATTCATCATGAAATAGTATACAATATATCACATGGGGTCTAATAAGCATTTAAACTTAATCAAGCCAAATTTTCCCACCTCTGAAAAAGTTGCTACCTATTTATCTCAATTTAGGAGAGGCTACAGGGGTTTTAAAAAAAAAAATTGATTCTCCCAAGCACACTGTTTTCATGAGCCAATATGAAAGCATAGTGTATTAGCTTGAAAAAGCTCCTCTGGTTATGGACAGGAATGAGAAAAACTGGAAGTTCTGATTTAGGGGAACCCTTTGGCTTTTCACTAAATCCAGTGAGTGTTGAATTGAAACTGAGGCAATACTAATAACACAAACATCACCATGACACCCTTATATCTGTTTATATTCACTAGTAAAAAATGTAGGATTCAAAAATACAATCTAGGCCTACAAAGCGCTTTGTGACATACAGCACAACTCACTAAGAGCTGAAAGGGACACACCCCCTTGTGAGGCAAACCATGATTAATGATGTTACATTCGCTGCTAAAAGTATGAATGGCTCACACAAACCATCACTGTGTCATTATTAACTTTCTGTGACTGTTATGTGTTCGTACTATTAAAACTAAGTGCCAGGACCCGTAAACTGCTTGTCTTGTGTCCACCAGTGCAATGAATTCTGATCCTCTCTAGGTTGCTGAGCAAGAACACCCTCTGTACCTTTACAGTTTTTTGATAAAAAAGACACAGAAAATTTAAACAAAGTTTTACTTCACACACACACACACACACACACACACACACACACACAAAACAATCAAGCCATCAATTCGTCATCAAGTTAATTAATGTGTATTACATTTCAAAATCATGGAATAAGTGAAAAAATAAACCTCTCATGCAGATTCACTCTGCAGGGAACAGTTTGGTAAAATATTCATCATCTGTGTGGCAAAAATCATAAAATCAAGATTTAATTGCTTAAGTGCTCTACATCAAACGTCAGCTGACTACATTATCATAAAAAAAACACAATTCAGCTAAGACTTCTGAAGTTTTTCTGCATTTCTGCATTCATTATTGCAGTCTGTGCTTACTAAGGAACATTACGTGTAATATGTCATCATGCTGATGTAATTGTAATACATTATCCTCATTTATTCGAAATGCTTGCCTGGTTTATGTACAGTAGATAAATGCTTCTCAGGATATGATACTATAGGTTTAAGTCCTGTATAAGTTCCTTCCAGCCAGAACCATTGTAAAATACATTTCTAGATTTTGTTTGGCCTGAATGTACTATAAAATGTTATGTTAAAATCACCTTTTGCTAGTGGTATAAAGATCCACTGAGAGACTCTATCAATATAATAAAACTTGACAGAACATGCGAACATGGAGAGGAATTACAATACACATAATTTAATTGTATAATCTTCTGCACACGTAATCACCTTGTTACAGGCGACTGAAAAGAAATGGTATTGATTCTTACTTTTTTTTTTTGTTTTATTGGATTCAGTAAAAGGCAATACTGCAAATAATGTAGGTGTTCCACTTCTGCACAGAAATATCCTCTATATATGCACAGGTGTTTTATATTTCTTATTCCAATTTAAATTCATTCCCCTATTTATATTCAACAAGGTTTTTTTCCTAGGCTTGCTGCACTGGTATGCAAAACCATAAAACCAGAGATGTTCCAGAGATGTGAAGGAAAATGCTGCGTGATTGTTTTTTTCTAGACGCAAAAGAGTTGCTATGTGTGACGCCACGGTTTATATTGCTGTGAAATACTGTTAGACCTGGACTGTGGACTTTAGTGTACCTGCACTTCACTGTATTGGCAGTGATGAATACTCATTTGTCTGATAAGTAAGACGTAAAACATGTGGGTATTGGAAAATAATCTATGGCCTGGTGTTATTTTTAATCACTTTTATACCACAGTAATTGATCAATGTCAATTTGTTGCTAACTAAACAATTTGTCATCTTTATTTTTCTTTCTTGTGAAGAAACGAAAACGAAAAGAGCCTTAATGAGAAACCACACCCATCTAGAAGAGTTCCATTGCTGTATTTCTTTTTTCGAAAATGGTATTACTTTTCCAAATAGAGAGCAAAATTAGCTGTGACCTTACGGTGGGAGGGATGATATACTCAGAGTGACATTAATCAATAATCTTTTAACTTAAGTATGTGGAAAAGGGTATATAGCACATTGCTCTGAATTTGGGACGTAGCAGTATGTAAATGTGCTAGATGCCATGTCACTTTCTTAAAGGAAACATGTTCTAGCCTACCTCCTCGCTATTTGACAACGGAGAGCTAAAATAAAGCTAAACAAAATAGTCTTCACAGAAGACTTCACCTTATCCTATAGAAAAGTCACAGAGTGTTGTTGGGGTTTCTATAGAAATGCTAACATATTAGAACAAGTGCATTAATATAACCTTTTAGGCAAAACTGCTATCTATGCCTTATACAAAAACAACAGAATGAAGCATTCAACAAGACTGTGGTACAAGTTGCCATTAATCATACCATCTGTCCCTGTGTAGAGATGACATTAGCTAATATAATGAATAACATTTAAATTGTATAATACCATCTGTCCCTAGAGATAATATGTCTAAAGTCTCTAACGTACGTCTGACGTTAAGCAAATCTTTTGTCTTCATTGTTTTCGGTGCATTTTATTATTTATTCTCTGGAAATACACACGTACAATTTCAATTCAGGAGAGTCTATACCCTCCGACTGTTATTAAATGAAATCCTACAGTGATAAATGCACATATAGTCTCGGGTTATATTCATTTTAAGTTCAATTATCTCTTGAGATTTTAAAGTGCGTGTGGGAGAGAGTTGTTTACCAGCAGAATAACAGCTTGCTTGTTTCTTGGTGTTCATGCTGTCAGCTGGTTTCCGAACTTCAGAAGATCCTGCTGTATCAGCAGAGCTGTGCCGACCAGACAAGGCCGTATTTAACTAAAAATCAAGAAGACAACAGAACACACTGCTCACTTCATCGCTCACCTGAACCTGGGCTAATTTATCATGGTGGGTGCAGGGAACATTTCTCCACCAGGTTTGCGACGACTTTTTAAGATAAGGCAGTGTGGTAACGCAACACCACTTCCATCACAGTAAATCTGCTCCCATTTAGAACTGGGCACACAGACCAATTTTCAGGGGCAATAGAAAATAGAAAAGTGCTATTTTGTAGTTTTTTAGCTTCGCCACACTGAGCTGAACTTATTGGCTGAGCTTCGTCTCAAGATTGCTTTTTAATAAGGAAGTCCACTGTTCCTACAAAAGTTTTAGTCAGTTCTAGGATAATAGATTAATGTTACTACTAATGCTTTCATTATTGATTGCTTCTTCTCTTACACAGAGGAGACCAGTTCAAGCAGCCATTTTCTAGTCTCCAACAAACACTTCTTCAAATACTGAACACTTTTACAATTTTACATTCAACTATTCACAATGAAAGAGTGACTATCTTTTCTGTGGGGAAAATACTTCCCAATAATAGCATTTTTGTCATATTATTGTCATATTATGATGAATAACTTGAGGTTCAAGAGGAAAAAAAAAATAATGATGTTGATCAGACAAACTACAGAAATGCTTGGTTAAAATGAATTAAAGTTCGGGGCTTAGTGGTTAGCACAATTGCCTGGTACGTCTGTGTGTGTGTGTGTGTGTGTGTGTGAAGTTTTCACATTCTTCCCATACTTTGGGGGTTTCCTCCAGGTATTCCGGTTTCCTCCCCCCTGATGCATGGTAGACTGATCTCTAAATTATTTTGTGAAAGAGTGTCTGAATGAGTGTGGGATCGTGACCTGTGACAGACTGGTTCCCCGTCCAGAATGTAGTCCGCCATGTTCCCAGCATCCCCTGGGATAGGCTGTATGAATAGAAAATGGATGGATGGATGTTGCTACATGGGATTAGTGGCAGATTCATTAAGCTGCTTGAGTAACTTTTAGAGTTGGCAGAACAGACTTTGGCAACTGATGCCTTTTTGAATACTCTTTAAAAATGGTTATGTAGGGCTGTGTCAGTTGTCGATAAGTTGTTAGTCTTGGCAAATGTCTATGGTTATAAGAAGAATAAACACTTCAATATCTACAATGCCATTGTCATCATTACTTCAGTATCTACCTTGTCAATATCATTTTCCTTTAACAGCATTCCCTGTTGAGATTTGTCATATTTTAACAACATTAATAATGATGTAATTACTATTAAGGGTGACTATGGCAAGATTACTCTAAATGTTTGTATTTAGTTAACAGGGGTGTTCACTACTGCTACTTTCAGGGTCTTTCGTGGGAGGTTTTGTTTATAGTTGGAATTAAGTTACACTTAAATAATAACCCATCAGAATTTTGTTTATTCTTTTTACTAACATACCTCCTATTTCGCCTTCTAGAAACTAAGTGTTTTTTAATTTGCCCTATTTTCAAATCCTGACATATCCTGTTCTCGTCTAAGATGAAAAATGAGAACAAATGCAAGTAGGAATACAAGAACCTGTCATCACAGGAGCAATCTGTTCCCATCCTAAACTACTACAAACACACACAGCAAACTTGCTAATACTTGCTAACACTGAAATGAATCTGAGTATTCATGTTGCTTCTACAGAGACAATAAAGTTTTATACACATTGTAATAAAGACTGTTTTCTTTCATTTTTATGTCATGATGATTTACAGATGCAACTGAATATGAATACATCTTTCAGATTGAACGGATAATGTCTTTTGAACAGATACTGTACAAGTAGAGATACAAATTCGAGGTGCACTATTCTCCTATTTTTTTAAGAATTGTTAAGCTTGTAAAAACCTGTTGAGACTCTGGGCCATGAATGGCAGGTTTTATATTTTCAGCAACTTTAATAACTGCCCGGTTTAATTATACTACTGGTTTGTATATATTTTGGGTCCCAACTATATTCATTAGGAAATACTGTGGTCAGCTACTAACAAAAATAATACCTGCAAGAATATGGTTTTAAAAAACTGTCTAGTTGAGACCAGTTGGCTCAGGACTCATATACCATGCTGACAGTGCTGACGTTTCTACATCCTGGATTTTCTAGTGTTTACTTTTCATTTTAAATATTTTAAGCCACTGTTACTTCTGAATAAAAATACTGATCCAGATATTTGAAGAGATAGATTCAGATAGAATGAGAGTAAATCAGCCCAGAATGTATCATCACATTGTCATATATCAACAAAGTCAAATTTTGTGAACGGCAGCTGATGCAATAATGTACAGTATATGAAAATTTTATGTAATTTAATAAAATATATGTAAATCACTAAGGGCTTATGGCAGTATGTAGCCTTATGAACACTGCCCTTAAGTAAAATCCCTTGTCCTTTATTTAATATCAGGAATTAACATTTAGAGGAGACATTTATTCATTGCAGCATTTTAGTGCAGCACTTAAAAACGTAAAAACAGCCAATATATATATATATACTACCAGTCACACCTTCTAATTCCATGGTCTTTCCTGATGTTTATTTCTTTCTACATTGTAAAACAATGCTGAAGGCGGCCGAAATACACAATAATCTCGTTTGAACAGTTGATATTGAGATATGTCTGCTACTGATGCTCTGTAAACCCTTCATAACGGCTCTAATCTGAGGTGCTGTTAACTGGTGATTTCTGAGGCTGGTAACTCTAAATGAACTTCCCCTCTGCAGCAGAGGTAAGTTTTGGTCTTGCTTTCCTGGGATGGTCTTCATGTGAGCCAGTTTCATCATGGTGCTTGATGGGTTTTGCAAATGCACTTGACAATACTGTTCTTGCAAGAACTATTCCAGAACACCTGACCTTCGTGTCTTAAAATAACAATTGACTGTTGTTTGTTGTCATTACATATGGATTACTTAAGTCCATGTGTGTTATTTCATAGTTTTGAAATCTCCAGTATTGTTCTAGAATGTAGAAAATAAATCCCTAAACAAAAAACATTGAATTAAAAGGTGTGTCCAAATTTTTGACTGGTAGTGTATATATATATATATATATATATATATATATATATATATATATATATATAGATATATATAGATATATATATAGATATATAGATATAGATATATAGATATAGATTTATAAATATATATATATATATATATATATATATATAGATAGATAGATAGATAGATAGATAGATAGATAGATAGATAGATAGATAGATACACAGCTCTGGAAAAAAAATAAGAGACTGCTGCCCAATCTCCAGATTTGAACCCTATTGAAAATCTCATCAAGAATGTCATCAAGAGGAAGATGGATGGTCACAAACCATCAAACAAAGCTGAGCTGTTTGCTTTTTTGCAAAAAGAGTGGTATAAAATTCCCCAACAGCAATGTGAAAAGCTGGTGGAGACGTATGCAAACGTATGCAAAACGCATGCAAATCGGGGTTATTCCACCAAATACTGATTTCTTAATGTTATTTAGCCAAAGCATTAACACAATTTGTTTACAAATAATTTTCATTTTGTTTTATTTGAGTTCTTAAAGCTCTGCAAATACTGCATGATCTTGGGTTATTTTGATGTGTTGTCATTTCCGTTAAATATACACTCTAAATAACAATAGTTATATTTTGAATTTAGGAGAAATATTGTCAGCAGTTCCCAAAAAATGAAACAAAACTGTTCATCTTACCAATACATGCACCTGTAAGAAAAAAAAAAAAAACATAAGAAACTGATTATTTTGCAGTGGTATGTAATTTTCTAGATAACACCATCATGTTGCTGCTTTGGATGGACCCAAGTATTTATTGTTCCATTTGCACTCCATTGTCAAATGAGCATGTGGTTCAAGAAGTCTGCGTCATTATTTCTAAATTATATACTCACATACCATCTTCTTTCTCTTTAATGCCTTTCCGTGTCTGCTTTAAGCTGATATCTGTACATTTAACCCCTTTTATTTTTTAATGATAGCTTTACATTTGGGATTGTTGTCATTTCAATTAAAAAATCTGCACAGTTTTTTTGTATATTCATGTCTGTAACAGTAAAAGAAAAATCTACAGAAAGAGGCAGAAGATTGCTGTAGGTTTTATCATCCACTTGGTCATTTCTACCACTAAAAGGTGATCTACAAATATACAACTCTAAGCTTATGTCAATGCAAAAAGGTACACACAGTTCTTAAATTGACTGAGAGGAGTCTATTTGATTGTACATTGATGTCGCTTACCTTAAGCATACCTTCAACCAACCTGTCTTGCCTAACCATGCTTTAATAATAGAAAAATATACAATCTTATGCCTTGTTTTTGCACAGGTGCTATTACACAACAATAGAGCCCTTTATAATGAACAAACACCTTATACAAAGTCAATAGCATACATATATACACCAAATGCTTTCTGCTGAATCTCACACACTGTTTCCTAAAGTAGAGATTCTTCCTGTCTGGCATTTTTT
Organism: Hemibagrus wyckioides; assembly: GCF_019097595.1. Lineage (NCBI taxonomy): Eukaryota > Metazoa > Chordata > Actinopteri > Siluriformes > Bagridae > Hemibagrus > Hemibagrus wyckioides. Next base: position 7,515,553 of record NC_080724.1, read on the forward strand.
GTATGCGTGGATCTCAGAGGAGAGGCCATTTGATGGATGGTGCTTCGTGCACCAAGAACACGCTTGCTTGTTCTTAGTAGCTTTTTGCATAGTCATGAAGGTGTTGAAAGGAAAATAACACAGCAGGAAAGTTGTAAAGAGCTTGTAAGAAAAAACAAAAAACAAAAAGCAAAAGCATTTGTTCCACTGCAGAAACCTTTCGCAAATTAATCACACAAATGAAATGGCGCTCATTTACATTCACTTTGTCGGTCTGAGATTCTAACTTTTCTTTGCACCACTGCTCTGCAATTTGATTATCTATGCCTGTTTGTGACTTTAGTCCAAAATGCTGGACAACATTTATGTGGGGAAATTCATCTGTACACAGGTTCATACACAGCTGCTTAGGGTGATGTTCAATTTTTTTTTTTTACTGATTACATCAAGTGTAAATATGTGCAGCTGTATGTGCAATAGCTAAGATATATTTATAAATAAAGGGTAACACAGGTATATTATCCAATCCTATTATCCTAATCCTAGGTATTGTGTTAGCCTTCATGGAGCTGAAGTTCTTCCCTGACTGAAACTGTTCTTAATGGTGGAGGTGTAAAAGTTCCTTAGCACCTTCGAAGGGCAGTGTAAAAAGTCCCTTAAGTGTCTAAGGTGATAAAGATGCTGACAGGCCTTCTTCACCAAGGTCTTAATGTGACAGGACCATGACAGGTCGTGCATGATATGGAGACAAAATTAACACTCTGTCCACTGGGGTGCTGGTCAACTTAAGGGGAGGAGGCTTCTCTCATTCATGCTGAAGTCTAATATCCTATAATTCCTTTGTCTTACTTGCATTCAGCAGGAGGTTGTTCTCCTGGCACCAGGTTTCCAAGCTCATTCAGATTATGCTAATCACCTGTGTGTAGTTTTTCATGAATAGAATCATTTAAAATAAACTTTTTGAACAGCATATAGGACACAGATTGAAAAAACTGTAATCCGAAAAATAAATCACATATAGAAAATATGGACTGCAGAATGAAAAAGCATTTATGTATCCATATCTATCTATCTATCTATCTATCTATCTATCTATCTATCTATCTATCTATCTATCTATCTATCTATCTATCTATCTCTAGCTGTATAGTATTGATTGTACAAAATAAATCCTCATTATTTGGCAACCTAAAAATAGCACTTGCTTGAGAACCTCCTGTTATGTTGCGTTTCATTTCTTAAGTCATGTACAGACAATTAATTGTGATACCAGGAACTGGAAGCTAAGCCAAGTTCTGTAAAACCAAGAAAACTCTCAGGTAACCTTCATGCTGGTCAGAAAGGCAAAGTAAAGGACCTTCAGGAAGTTTTCATGACACAGGAGCATTGGTGCACTGTTTTACTCTGCAGCATTGCTTGCGCAATCATGATCTACATGGAAGAGTCATGAGATGGAAACATTACCTGTGACCTCATCAGAAAAATAAATATTTAAATACCTTGTTGAGGAAAACTTTCTAACTGTTAAGTATGGTGATAGATATAATGTGCTTTGGTGTTATGTGACGCAAGAAACGCAATCCCAAATGTGCACACATAGAAAGAGCAGCAAATTCTGGAAGCAAATGTGGCAGCATCAGTCAAGACACTGTAGCTGAAAAGACATTACCACAAGACATTACCACAAGACAATGATCCAAAATATACCTCAAAGCCCACCGTGAACTAGTTCAAGAAACCTTTAAAGTGACCCTCACAATCCCCTGACTTGAACAACATTGAATATATGTTGGTAAATCTTAAACATGCAAGACAGGCCAAGAAATTCACTGAACTAGAAGTGTTCTGTAAGGAAGAGTGATTGAAAATTCATTAAACAAGAAAAGAAAGGCTTCTAGCTGGCTACAAAAAGGTTTTGCAAGCTGTGATGTCTGCCAAAGGGGTTGTTACTTTAATCAAGCCACAAGACACTAAATCAAGGTTATGAAAGCAGTGTCAGTGGGTGGAAAACAATTGTGGATATTGAAGGAACAATGCCATTAAATAATTTATTGATAGGTATTTTAGTATTGTTTTCAAACAGCATACCATTTTTATTTTATTTACAGAAAATTAATTCCAGTGTGATGTGTTGGGTTTACATCGATCGGTCAAACAGTGATGCTGGACTTAATACTTTTACTTTTTACTCTTTGCTGTGGTAGGAATCGTGTTTAATATGCAATTTTTGCACACTAAAGTCTGAAAACCAGTGTGCACCATTTCGGTATTAATTTCTCACCATGCACACTTCATTCAACTTTGAAGACTTTGTTCCTTGTAAGTCAAAGTGGCTAAAAATTTAAACTTGTGGTCTAGTGAACTGATGCAACTCTAACATAAGTCACTGGTTCAATTGTCTCCAGGATGATACTATAGGTGCATTCATTTGAAATTACTCCCCCCATTCAACAATCTCAGACCTCAGTAAAAGGCTTCACATACATTTATTATTAATCAAGACCTATCTGACATGCTGCACTTTCTCTACAGTTCAGGAGAGCATGTCTGTCTCCAAGTTGCCGGCTGGGTTCTTCACTGTTGTAATATATACTAAAGATGTAAAGTAAAAGCTGGAAGCTTTTTTTTTTCTCTGGAAGGCTGCTCTTAACGATGCATAATGATTATTTATTGGCTATATTTCTGGCCAGCTATTAAGGACACCTCTGTACACTGCTGATGGGAAAATACAACACACATCTGTTTCTATTCATGGTTTTAACACCCATGATTTACTGCCAGTGATTGCATGTCACCTAGAGCATTTTGTGTGAAATTCCTATTCTGCAGAGATGATCATCAACACTTCATATTTAATGAATCCTTAATAAAGTCTTATGTGGTAAACTTTTATTATGCACAATTAGACATGCTTAGGGTATATTTTTTCCTTTTTAACTCTATTACATGCTTGTTTGTATTAGTAAAACTTTACAAAAAAAAAATCATTATCCAAAAACCTGGGTTGAACTGTGTCTGTTAATTATCTTGCAAGCATATTTTTTTAATATTGCCTCTAGGAACATGAATATAGAATAGGCTGCCTTCTCATACTCAGGCAAATGTAATCTCCCATGATCAAATGTCTCTATTATTATTATTTTTTTAGTGAGGAAAAAGTCATTTAGAAATCAGAAAGAGATAATTAAAATGCCAAGCAATGTTCAGGTGTGAATATGAAGATTATTCATCATGAATGATGCTTCTGAGACTTTTGAAGGGAAAAAAAACATTTGCTTTGCTTTTTGTTCTAATATTACAGCTGTATGCAAAGGTTTGGGCACCCCTGTCTGATTTATGTGTTTTTGTTGACTTTTGGAGTGAAAAGAAGCAAACATGGCTGTTGCAGTATATTATATTTAAAGTACCTGTACTGTATGTTAGCATTTACAGAAAAAAAATATTTATTTATTTTTTAAAAATATAATATCTGATGAACCTAAAATTAGAAAAAATAAAATTCTAATTGTAGCAAAAGTTTGGACTTATGACTCATTGACTTGTAGATCATGAACTGTCATTAGGTACCGTATACCAATTCCAGAGTATAATTAAATATTTACTCTTAGTCCAAAATAACCTCTAACCTCAACAACCATGGGTTTCTCTATGCAGCTGACTGAGGATCTGAAGAATTATTCTATTTGAGGTCTACAAAGCAGAGGAAGTCTATAAAAGATAACAAAGTGCATCCAGCCCACTATTCCCACTGTTTGCAATGTTACTGATTACCTGTAGAAATAAGGATCCCAAGATCTGGAAGACCAATAAAACTCCCAGATATGCTAGATTTGCCCATATGCTAGCTAGCAAAGGCTAAGCAAAACCTCAATATGACTCTAAAGACCTACAGGAAGGTTGAGTTCACACAGGAGTGATGGTGCACCCTTCTACTCTACAGCTTTGCCTTGCATAAACATGATCTTCATGGAAGAGTCAACTCTTCATTCAAGAGTATATCAGTAATCAGTAATAATCCTTACCTCATCTGATGTACAAACCATTTTGGAAATAAATACAGTGGACTGATGTTATAATGGATTTTGTTGTTTATAATCATCAAATGCATGTTTGGAGAAAGAAAAAGAAAGAATAAAGACTAAAAAGAGAAGCATTTGATGACAAAACACCTTCCGACTTTTGAGCATGAGGGTGGATCTATTATGCTTTGAGGTTGTGTGACAGTCATTGCCACAGAAAACATTGCACAGGTAGACGGAACAAGAGATTCGGGTAAATTTTTTCACGGATTCTGGAAGTTAATTTCACATAGTCACTCAAGAAACTAAAGCTGAAAGAGTTAGACTTCTACACCAGAGCAATGGTCCAAACCCCTACAGCAAAATACATCATGAACTACTTGAAGAAAAAAGTTTCTTGTACCTTTGCTGTAGTTTGCTGCAGAGCTCCTGTTTACTTCTTTTCCCTTCAAAAATCAATAAAATATGTAATTTGGCACAGTAACTCCAGTTTCCACTAGTCTACCTTACAGTACTTTAAATCTTTGCAAAAAAAAAAAAAAAATTCCTATAGGATCCAGAAATCATAAAGACATATGCAATGACGGTATATATTATATTACTTTGTCAAGTCATCAAGTCTGCCCTGCCAGTGTCCATTAAAGATTTCCATCCTGATTGGCAAAACCATCAGACTGGACCAATTTCATTATAATCAATTTAAATATCCCTGCTCACCCTGACACATCCTAGCTCTAGAGAATCCTCTGAGAACAGGAAAACAGCAGGATTGTCAGTCATCTCTGTCTGCCACTATATGAGAGGTCCAGAGCAATATTCATGAGGACTCGTCTGGTGGGCTGTATTAGTTTGTGTTTTGAAAACGCAGCACTTCATGTGTTTATTGGCTTGGCAGTTTGATGAGAAATGCTAGATTATTAGGTGTCAGGTTTGTCTTCCCATGAGGCTTTCTCTTTAGTTGAGAGTCAAGTGCATGGATATATATTACGGATGTGTAACAACAGAGCCACAAGGTTTTTTGTATGCATTTAAGAGTTTTTATGATACATGAAGACAGAAAATATTGCTTACATCATAGTTGTTAGGAACTGTGCAATTTTACCCCACCACTGTGTTAGCATCAAACATGTGAAATTTTGTTCATTTTAAAATATTAACACTTGTGCATATACACATATTCTAATCAATAGCTGAACACAGTTTGGGAGCAAAACAAGAATGAATGCGCTGGAGAGAGAAAAAAAATTAAAGAGAACAAAAATTACAATAGAGAGAAATCCACTACAGTGTAAAAGGAAATTGCAAGGGAAGTATGTGTAGTGGCTCTGCCTTAGATGTGCAGCGTGAGCAGTAGTAAATTCTGAAGCATTGTTGATGTTGGACACTATGCTCAAGTGTTCCTTTGTGAGCATTAACTCTGCAGCTAGTGTAAGTCCTGTCCTAAGTAAAACATATTATTCAGCACCTACAATGAATTAATTAGTATGTATAGTGGGAGTAATAGGAACGGTGTATATTTATGAGCATGAGCCTGATCCCACTGAGAGATCCTGGAATTTAAGGGGTTAAAATGTTTAAAAGTGCAATGTAACTTGGGTTGAATAATTCCTCAACATTCTCCTTTTTACTTCTTATATTTTCTTGCTCCAGCTCTACAAGCCCCCTAGTTTCCTTGATTTTTTCTTTTTTCTTCGTTTCTTTTCATGCCTATTTTCTGATTATTGACCATATCGTCTAAGTTTCTGTTATGAATATGGATTTGTCTCTAATTATGTTTTGAATCCAGCTATAGATATGAACCAAGATTCTTAATAAATTCTGCCTCCAGCTCTTGTGATTTAGAAAGCAAACATCAGAGAAGTATTGTTGCTGCATAATATGAGTGAGAAATTATGGCTTCAGGTGAGAAAATGATTACAGTATTTCAGTATATATTGCTGCACGCTCTGTCATTCATATGGAAACAGACGCATCATCACAGCTAGATACGCGAGTTAAAAGGTTGTGATTTGCAGTAGTTGCAACTGAAAAGAAAATATACTGATTTCGTCATTTCGTCAATAAATCCACCATAAGCTGTTTGATATCTGTTGGTCATCTGAGCTGTTCTGAAAAAATTTGAATTATTTGTGTAATTATGCACTTTTGATATTTAGTCTTCTCAGTGCAAATTAATATTTTGGCTTTCATAGTATTAGACTTAGAAATGGCACCGAAGTGTCAAGGTGAGAAAAGTATTGAATATGAAATTTGGCTGACCTCCACCACACTTTATTATTTTTTTTTCTTATTAAGTCACTCATGTAATATTGCACAATATGTAATATTCGTCGTCCTTATTTATTCACTTTCCTCTCATTTCTGAGAGCAATTTCAGTGGCTTAAGATCTAGAATGTAAATCACACTATGCTGAAAACTCCAGAGGCAAAACTCTGTTCAGCTGCTCTCGACTTACACTTAGGAAGACTTTTTTTTTTATATAACATTAGGTGTCGAATTCAATTTTTATAATTCATCAAGCCGTTCTGTGTTAGGGAGATTAGATCAAAACAGGTAAAGGATCTTATTCATTATCCTGGAGTGTGGGTATGAAGGTATACTAAATATACATTTCTGATTTTTGGGGGGTAAAGTCATCACAGACTTCCGATGTGAAATTTACACATGTAGGATGTGTGGTTTCTTTTATCACATAGGTTCACATATAATGTTCACATGCTGGCAGTAATGTTTCTTTCTGTAGTTTCAGGGTTGAGAATGATCATTTTTGAAGTGATGTTGTTTTCACATATTACTGACATAATTACACTGGATATATATATATATATATATATATATATATATATACACACATACATACTGTGTTTTTATCATAAGAGAAATCAAGATTTTTTTTCCAATATAAAGGTGATATACCAAAGAACAGAATAGCAAAGAACACCATACACATAATGAAGCATGGTGGAGGCAGCATCATGCGTTGGGGCTACTTCTGTTCAGCGAGGACTGGATTCAAGAAAGAAGGAGTTTTATACACAAATCTGTTTTGCCATAAAACCTGCAAGTCTCTTTTAGACAGCTGAAGATAAATGAAAAAATTCCAGCTTAAAGCACGATAACAACTCAAAGCACAAATCCAAGTCAACAAAGGAATGGCTTCAGAGGACGAAGATCAAGGTTTTGGAATGGTTCAGTCAGCGCCTAGATCTAAAATCCTATCGAAAAACCAAGCAGAACGACTGTGCGCTTGAGATCTCCTCACCATTTGATAGACATGGAGTCTTTTTGCTAGGAATAAAATTGCCAAATCAAGATTCAACAATGTATTAGACAGGGGTGTGCACACTTACCCCTATACACCCAGGCTAAAATCTTCCTTTTTTCCACTTGTTCACAATCGCTGATTGTTATATCTCAATAAAGGTGGAAAGATCTAACAAGATTTATCTTAGATTCTTTTTTTAACATCACAAAAGCATGCAATTACTAAGTGATACCCAAACATCCATTGTCTATACCTGCTTTATTCCTAATTAGGGTCACGGGGATCTGCTGGAGCCTATGCCAGCACACATTGGGCGAAAGGCAGAGGTACACCCTGGACAGGTCACCAGTCCATCACAGGGTCACATATAGACAGACAACCACACACACTCCGACGGGCAATTACCAATCAACCAAATGTACATGTTTTTAAGATGTGGGAGTCCAACGCAAGCACAGGAAGAACATGCAAACTCCACACAGAAAGGCAGTGTGACCTGTTTGAACCCAGGACCTTCTTGCTGTGAGCCAACAGTGCTAAGCACTAAGCCACCGTGCTGCCCACAGCTAAACATTTAGAATACAATTACACTTTGAAACAATACATTTTATCCACAGGGGTGTTTCATGCTCAAAATTTAATACTTTTCCCTGTTCTTCTACTTTGCTCCCTCCTCCTACCTGTTTTGTGTCTTCTTTCACACTTTCTCTCTGTTCTGCTTCTCCTCACACTTCATGGTCATCTTGCTATTAAATGTCCATATCCAACTACTGCTAAATCTGTAAGGCATTCAAGCCTAAAGAAACAGTGATGCTGGGCAAAATGGGGCATCTGTAGTCATCTGTATTTGTAATGGGGCATCTGTATTTTTGCTGTCTAGTTTCGCTATATATGTATAATATATATATATATATATATATATATATAGCAAAATTAAACCTGAAAACATTTGATTGTACTGTGTTGAATCAATTCAATAATGAAATTGAATCTAGTGATGCCCCTGAACATGTTAATACTTGTACCATAAGTGACTCTGACAGATTTCTTCACAGATGATGCACTCTTTCTATTTTTGCTGCAGTGTTTGTTCTTCTGCTAGCTTAATATTAGAGCTTAATAAGTTTAATATTAGAGCTCAATACTGAAATTCAATCCACACAGTCCACAGCTTCTTGATTTTAGTTTTTAGGGGTCATTAGAACTAAAGGTCTACACACCTCTGTTAAAATAGCAAACAATGAAAAAAACAATATAAATCTGGTCAGATCTTTTTTCACCTGTTAATGCGATATAGCAGCCCAAGAAAAAAAAATGTAAGTGGAAAACAAAGCAGGTTATCATCTAAAGAGCCCATGCTGGGAGCATGGTAGCGGCAGCATCATTCCTGGGCTACTTCTGTTTAACTAAAACTGAGGTCAAGAAAGATGGACACTCTGTTTTGACACAAAACCTGCAGGCCAGCTGAAGATTAATTAAGATAATGTCGTTATCCCTAAATTTCATATCTAGTTAGTGTTTCTAAATATCATAACCTGTCCTACTTAACTACCATTATTGGTAATAGTTATTCTCAGTGGGTCATGTGATGTAAGTTAGCCAAGGTAATAAAGATCTAAAACTAGAAATCGCATTTGTTCCTCAATTTCTCTAACACTCTTGTCTGTTATTTGATGGATATCAAAATATCCACCAAAGACAATATATATGCATGAACTAATTTGACCTTTCAGACACTTCTTGGAAGCGACAACATGCCCGGCACTTTACAGGGACAGCTGTGTAAAATATTTTGTACAAAGTAACCTTGGCCAGGGTTTAAAGCAGCAAAAATAGCTGATGTGCATCATCTACACTGCAGTGCCATGCCGTTCCAGTATTCTGGCAGAATATTCAGCACTATAAGGACCTTAATAATTATTTAACACTCATCTAAATCAGTCACAATGTGTGGCATGGTTGGAATGCAGATTTGGATGATTCAGTGATTAGGGTGCCATTTTTGTCCCTTCAATATAAATAAATATATAAGAGCAAAGTGAAGTAAACAAGACACATGTAAGGTGTCCTCCACAAGCTATTTGCATAATTAAGATAAATAACTTGAAAAACAATAAAAAATATGTATATATATATATATATATATATATACACACCTTTCTATCAGAACCAGCATTAACTTCTTCAGCAATTTGAGCAACAGTAGCTCGTCTGTTGGATCAGACCACACGGGCCAGCCTTTGCTCCCCACATGCATCAGTGAGCCTTGGCCGCCCACGACCCCTTCATTAGACCACTTTTGATAGATACTATCATGCAGATGCAGACTGTGAACAAGAGCTGCAGTTTTGGACATGCTCTGATCCAGTCATTTGGCCATCATAATTTGGCCCTTGTCAAACTTGCACAAATCCTTACACTTGTCCATTTTTCCTGCTTCTAACACAACAACTTTGAGGACAAAATGTTCACTTGCTGCCTAATATATCCCACCCACTAACAGGTGCCATGATGAGGAGATCATCAGTGTTATTCACTTCACCTGCCACTGCTCATAATGTACACACACACACACACACACACACACACAAACATAACTATTAAAATACTTAAATAATCTCTCTTTTTTGCATTAATATGTGACTCCTTTTAACATCTCATGCCTCAAACATAATTTTCTATGAATCATCCATTATGGATTATGAAAAATGTACATTTTTGTTTTACAGCATTCAATTAACCCTAGGGAACAATCGAAGAGTGCCTGAAGATCATAAGATGAAAAAATAAACATATCTCACTCTTTTTCTCAAATATAATTCATTAATTTATAATATAAATATAACTAAATCATTTGAATTCCCTTAATGTTCTCAGTTCTTTTGGATTCTAGTTAACCATGTTTTGCCTATTTCATAATTAGAATCTAAATATAAAGCAACTGCCACCATTTCTAATCACATACTCACCTTGTGTCCAGCAGACTCTCACAGTGACTGTAGTAAAGCTCAGGTGTTACAGCAACCATGTTAATTCAGTTATGAGCAAAATGCAGTCCAAATAGGTTATTTTCTAAGGTTCAATGTTGAAATCTATTTTAAAATAGTTACAATGGATAATTGATACCTCAGTCATAAAATCAGTGTCATTTTGCAGTGGCACTGTGGCTAGCAAGTTTGTCTCAAACCTTAGGGTTGGGGGTTTGATTCCCATCTCTTTCTTGTGTGTGTAGAGCTCGCATGATCTCTGAGGGTTTCGTCCCCAGGCTGATTGGCATCTCTAAACTGTGTGTGAGTGTGAATAGACTCCAGGTTCCCCATGAGCCTGTGTAGGATAAGTGCTACAGAAGATGGAATGAATGTAGTTTCATTTACTTACATAATGTGATGTATTTTTTTTCTCATTCCTTTTGGCATGCTGTGCTGTCATATGCATGTGTTCCTAGTGCTCATATGGATGTGCTGGTATTTTGTTCAGTACAAGAATCAGTTTGAGCCGTAGGGTGAGTGTTCATGGTGTTCTCTGTACTACAGCTGAGTCAATTTGGTGCTAAATTTGAGGTTTGATGTGATGATAAGGTCGAGTTAACGAGCCGTTTTGTAGGACATATGGTAAGCCGCAGCGTTAGAGCCATTCTGTTGTCGTTTAATGTCTACTTTCTTGTATATTGCGTTTTTATGATCCTTTTTCTCTTGCTTATGTTGCTTATCATTTTCTTGGTGACACAACATTGTTTATTTATTCCACTTTTTATATCTTACACAGACAGCGCATTTACGAAATATTTCTTAAATGATTCTTTTCCCTACCTAAACTGTGTTTCTGTCAAGTGATTGGCTTGGTCTAGCAAACACAGTATGAATAATGAGTAGTGTATATTTTGGAGTAATTATACCAGCTGTGAATAATTACTTTCATGGCCATAATTACTGAGCATCTCTGCTCATCTTACTAACTAACTGGGACCCGAGCCTAAAGTTCTGCTCTGTACGAAAAATAGACCGAGGATGTATTGTTTTAGGTCAGAGCTTATTTTTTTTATTTATGCTTTTATATTTATATGGATTTATGTTGTAATTTATGAACAGCGTTTGAATATAGTTTGGTTGAAGTGCAGCACATTCCCTAGAAATACTCAAAGAAATGCAAGACAATGACCCATGTGAAATGGATGGAATTACATGAAGAACTTTATGTAGATTTATTTACTATTAGTACTAGGTAAGTGTATATTACAAGGAATAACACTTGAGAATGATGGATGGATGGATGGACGGACAGATGGATGGATGAACAGATGGATGGATGAAAGGATAAAATACCATCACACATGAAGCACTATTCCGCCACTATTCGTATAAAGTTTTGTTTTCGTTACATAACAACCTTTCTTCATCCCCTTACCTCAGTAATGGTCACTGCAATAACCGTGTTTAATATTAAATGAGGAAACTACAGTAAACAGGGACTTTAAGGAGGAATCCCACAGGCAAATCCATCCTAACTGCTAAGGGTTTCCGCTAAGGGTTTTAGCTGCTGAGTGCTCTAATGGGTTCCTCCTTGAGAAAAACAGATTTATCATTCTTGGACAATGTGGTGGAATGGCCAAATTGACCAATTATTCAGAAATAGAAAGTGCAGATTCTGCATAATGTCAGCTTCCAAAATGTGCAGAAGTGGCTTTTGTTGGGTGAGGGATTCATATAGCTGCATTTTTGGCGTGCTTTTGTTGCTCTGGGGTGATTTAATATTTAGAGTAATTGGACTGGTGCTGTTCACAGTAGCGAGGTTCAGCCGCAGAGCAAGAAACCTTCTGAGGTAATTATACAAGAAACTGACATGTACAGAACGACTCCTAGAAATATTTTGCTCCTAAAAACTCCTTTTCTTTTCATATGGTAGTATGTGCTTATTGGTTTGTTTTTTTGTTTGCATTGTTTTGCAATAGTTAGAGGGAAAAAATGTTTTTCCTTTCCTGAAAAGTTCACAGATTTAATTAGACAGAACTACAACAGGCTCCAAATTGTCGCTTATTATATTCTCTCTCTCTCTCTCTCTCTCTGTGTGAATTAATTAAATATTCTCTTTGTGTCTGTCTCTTTCTGTCCCTCTCACCTTGTCTGTTCTCTAACACAATAAAACATCATTCATATTCACAATTAGAAAGAGAAGGATGTGCATGCCAATGTAAATGTGTTTGTTTATATATCACAGTTTAATCACCATTACACTATTGCTACAGACCTAACAAAATGTTATAGAAAAACAATTAAATAAGGAAGCCTAAATCTTCAAGGAACTTATTAACGCCTCACTATTAGACCTGATGGAACTTTAAATGAGCGCTTTATTAAAGGTACTTGCAGGTTAAAGCCGTTAAGCCGGGAAAAAAATAAATAAATATATTGTGTGTTACAAGTGGCTAATTAGAGTGATAAAGATTTAAGCCTTTCCATTTGGTGGAGGTCTAGATTTTTTTTTTCCATTACACATTTCTCAATTCACCTACACCTAGTCCTTGTTTAGAGCTTATTTTAGAGGATCTAAATATTTGGAGTAGATGTATACTTCACATCCATACTGTACATACATCTTCTTTACTGGGAACACATGTATACCTGCTCATTTATGCAGTCATGTCATGTAGCAGCGGTGCTATGGAACAAATCGTGACGATACATCGTGCACTAAAACCACACATTTGATGTTTCACATTTTGAAACAAACAAAAAAAACATCACCTGAGGCTTTTCAAACAGTCTAGCTTGGCCTGTGAGCCTCACATTGCTTCTGGACTGGAACCCGATGTGGTCTTCTGCTAAAGTACTTCCACCTGAGATGCTTTTCTGTTCTCCACAGTGGCAAAGAGTGGTTATTTGAGCTACTGCAGCATGTAGTCTGTCAGATGTGCAGCAGTCTGGCCATTCTCCTCTGACTCTGGTCCACCCACAGTCACTCAGCAGGCTTCGTTTGTTTTTGACATCATTCTGTATAAGCTCTAGAGACGTGAAAACCCCAGGCGTTCAGTAGGTTTTTTTTTTTTTTTTAAACAATACTCAAACTAGCCTGTCTGGCACTCACAATGTGACTGAGATCACATTTTCCCTCAGTGTGCACATTAACTGAAGCTCAGAAGTTTGCATGGCTGCCTCACGACTGGATAATTGCATGAAGGAGAAAGTGTACTTATGTTCCTAATAAAGTGGATGGTGAACGTAGATTGGGTAGTGTTAAAAAAAGAATAATTAAATAGGCTAGGAAAAATCATGCACATTTTAGATTTCATTATTTTTTTCATATGTGGGTAAATAGAAATAGCCTTTATTTGTCACATATACATTACAACACAGCAAAATTCTTTATTCGCATATCCCAGCCTTGGAGGTTGGGGTCAGAGCACAGGGTCAGCCATGATACAGCACCCCTGGAGCAGAGAGGGTTAAGGGCCTTGCTCAAGGGCCCAACAATGGCAACTTGGCAGTATTGGAGCTCAAACCCACGTCCTTCTGATCAGTGACCCAGAGCCTTAACTGTGTGAGCCATCACTTCCCCAGTATTATGTCATTACCATGTGAAGGTACTGTAGAATTGCAGTATAATGCTATCTAAGTCTATTGACATGTCAAAATAAATAAATTGTTTAAAAAATGACAATAAAAAAACATGCACTACATGTGAAATCGCAAAAGATGAACCATGTGATTATTCACATTTGAAGTTTATGTGATATTTCTATAAGGGATTCTCAAATCCCTGTTTAACAGGTACGATGATATAAGATCCTTGGTTTGTGACTGTCAGGTTGAATGAGGCAGAAAATTCTCTCTGTTGCTGCACAAGCGTTCGCTTTGTGGTGTGCCAGATAGACTGAGTCTGCCCAACATTCATATCCCATCTCAGCCAGCTGCTGTGCTAGACATTCCAGTATAAACACTGAACACATGGCACTCAGAATAGATGTATAATGCATGTATAATGCAGGCATAAATGGTAATTGAAGTTCGGATATCTCAGTAGCACAGTTATTTTCTTCTAAGATTGATCTGCACTCTGATGATTATAGTTTCTAGCTTTATAATCTTCCCAGTCTAATTAAGATATACACACCTCCCTCTCTATTCATAGGAGAGTGCACTATTATATTATTATAGCTTGGTCAACAGTGACTTAAAATCAATTTGGATTCATCTTCATGTAAATGCTTTGTCATGGTCTGGACCATATTCCAGGAACTCTGGGTGCAAGGCATGAAAACACTGAATAAAACACCATTTTGGGAGGTGCAGGGAAACTGAACAACCATGAGGAAAACCCATTCATACACAGAAAATAGGAAACTCCACCTAGACAGTAGAACAAGCTTACGATCGAACCCAGGACTCTGGAGCTATGAGGTGGCAAATACGTCACTGTGCTCACTGCCTTGAAAATATTTCTTTCTTAAGAAACTATTGTGACACTTCACTTTTGCAGTTTTCTAGCTGATTCTAGCCAATTTCTAACTTATTTCAATTTTGTCTAAAGCATCGATTTCACCGGCTAGATCTATTGCTATAACTATATCAAAGGTATAGTCACAATGAACTTGTTTATTCGTGTAATTTATTCAGGATTGCAGATATTAGAATACACAAACCTGTGAATTTGTGATTTGATTCTTCTGAGACTGTGAGAGGTGTTAACAAAGGCTTGGTATGAGATGTTTAATAATGTGAAAAGCCTAATATTTTGTGTATGGGTGCAAGATTCACAGTTTGGGTGAATACATCTTTGCTCATCCTGTTCACTGCAGGAAAGATGGCGTCTGATAAATGTTCCTTCTTTTAGCTGTTTTTTATGCCCTGAGTCATGCAGCTGATAATACTCATGCAGATATCACAAGCACTCGCATAATAAAAATAACTTACCAATATCAACTCTTTTCAGATCATGGAATGAAATGATTTGTTAGACTATTACCTTTGGGAGCACAAGGTCTCAGCCCAATTAGTGTAACCATACACTGTACAGCGTACGAGCAGCTTAACTTGCAAAGAATGCAAAGTGCATCGACTTGAACACTTCCTTCACCTTCCAGCTGTCAATCAATAGCGGGTCACCATTAATCACAGAAGCTTTGATTTAATTCGACATATGATGATTCTTTCAAGAATCAGTAACACTCCAGATACATTTCAACAATTAGTGAAAGAATGTAGCAGACTAGATGCTGTCCATGTTGACGTTTCTGTGACACTTATTTGCTGCATTTCCCTTATTTTTCTCATTTGGCACGACCCTCAGGTCAGCCTCAGTTCTCCATTGTACATATAAAAGATGTAAACACCAAACACTGAAAGGAGAAAGAAGTTCATCATTCATTCAGTACATTTCCATCTGCTGTTATCTTTGACATTGGCCTAAATGACGAGAAATGTCCATCTACCTTCAGTGTGCTGTTTACCGAAGCAAAACCTTTCCATTGGATCAATCCTCATCTGAAAACAAATCACAGTTGTAGTTCCAATAAGCTGATGACATTAACTTTCTTATCTGTGAGGTGCTGCTTGAGGATGCTTAAGGAATAAATAAAAACATGCCTGGAGTGCAGTGATAATACTGGTCACAAACCTCTGTTATATTGAAGGAAATTGACTATATTAAGCAAATAATGTTCGTTACAATTAGGGGTGCACTGATAGCTTTTTTTTCCCCAGCCTATGAAAACCATGTACATGTTTTTGTGCTACTGATATGAGTAACCGTCTGAGTATCAATAATTTATACAGTGGCCATTAAAAGCTCATACATGCACTCACGCTACTAGGCTTGTTCTTTATAATATTAGCGAGTTCGCATTAGCTAGCTATTACATTAGTTCCTTTTGCATAGGGTTGCTGTGGACAAGAGCAGAATTTTTCACTTTGGAATAATGCTTCCGTTTGTTTTTTCCCCACAGTGCCCGAATCCCTCAGTGCTCGATAGCGTTGTCTGTAGCCAGCATTTGCTGCAGTGTTGGTTGCAGCAATTAAAACTACTCTTAATTTCTGAGTTTTAAATGTAAACATGCATTATCAGGATCTTTACATTGTAGGAAGATGCTGTAATACTATATCTCCTCTGGATGTTGTCACAGAGCAGCGTTTGCAGTCTGTTTCGCCTTGATTGTCATCATCCATTGTGAAATACGTTCAGATCGTCATATAGTACGACATGGTGTCAGATGTTGATAACAGATGCGATGTTTATTTTTCACAATTAAATGAGCACGGTATCAGATTGACACCTTATACCAGTATCAATAGTCATGAATACCTAGTAACAACATTCAAGCATCTCCCATTAATGTCCGATTTAATTAAATCTCCATCTCTAACGATCCTCACATCTGTCAGATCACCAAACTCTGCAATGTCATGTCTTTCACATGGACCACAAAATCAGTACTGAAGTGCTCATTCACCATCAAACAAAAGTGATCCACACTTCATGATGCTTGGCAAACCTAAAATGACCATTTCTACATGTCAAAGGCTTGGTTCATCTAAGAACAATATCATCTCGCCGTAAAACGTTGAATATTATACAAGTAGGACATTGCACCTCCAGGCAGTTGTGGCACTGATTAAAGAGTATTCACAAAACAAAATGCAAAGGACTGACTTATATGATATAAATAGCAACAAAATATTCATCACTATCCAGATACCTATTTGTAAAGTCCCACACTGAAAATAGGACAAAAGAAGTTGAGAAAGCATTCTGGAGGGACGATGTGCAGTGTCATCTAGAGAGCGTTTGCTTAAACAGCTGTGCAAGTCTGAACTAATCTGAGAGTTTCTTTAAATGGCATGCAATTGCTGACTCTGAATTGTTTTGAAGTTCATTTCTAAACCAAGGGGGCTGTAAACAGACAAAAATACTTTCTGCATTTATATAATTGCACAGATGCAAAACTAAGAAAGAAGTTTTGGAGAGCGATTAGAGACACTGCAAATGGCAGTACTGCAGGATGCCACAGGCAGAGAGACATTCACATATTATAATAAAGCAACATTTGCATAAGCGTGATCTGCTTCCTATAACTAATAAAGTTATGTCAGAGTGAGTTCTGCACTCCGGTCTGGTGTCACTGTGATCCCTATCACTTCTACGATGTTGGTAAGATGGCCAACAACTGTGCAATTGGATTTATTAGATTTAATTGGAACATGGAGAGTGTGCACCTTTTGCTCTAATGATCAAATGTCTATACATAGAATTTAACAGTTCCCTTGCCTGGGAAAAAAAAACCTTTTGTGATTTTAAAGCAAAGTCACTTCTAAAATCTCTATCTCTAAAAGTCTTTATTTCTAATAGTCTTTACAGTGGACAAAAAAAAACAAAAAAAAAAACAATGCACATTGCATATTTTTTTGTCTGGACACAATCCAGTTCCAATTCCAAAAGAGTTGGATTTATTCACAGCGCTCACTCCAGCAGAATGAGTACTTGGGTAAAAACAGTTTCATTACAGAGCCAAAGTTTACTATAATTTACTATAATTCAGGTGCCAGTACATCTAAAAGGAAGCCTACAGGCAGATTTGTAAGGTGTTTGAGAAGTGCTTCCTGCGGTCCACATCTGTTTGACATCAAATTATTATTTGAGAAAACAATATTTTTGGAACATTTTCTCCCACATGGTAGAATTTCTGTTTCCGTACGTTTTTTTTTTTTTTTTTGTGATTGTGATTATTCCGCTTGAATAAAATAAATAGCTTGTATATTTTCCCATTTCACCAAAAATGGCACCAGTCCGTATGAAGACCATACCACTGACTTAAAAGTGAACTCTTTTATTATATTAATATAATACTATCATCCTACAATAACAGCTTACAAATTGAAACAGGCCAGGTATGACTGCAGGTAGATTTCTCTCGTTCAATTGATTTTTCATTCTCAAAGTGCCATTCTAGGTATATTGTCATGGTTTGTGATGTTCACCGTAAAGCTTAGCGCCTTTTCGTACCCATAAACCACCAGATATTGTATACAATGCAGAACAACAAGCACGAAATACAATGTGGGACAAAAAATGTGCGATTCTGATATACAACAGAAGCACTGCAAATACACGGGACTCATGGCAGTGAGTTTTTATCTGGGACGAGCTCTCCAAGCCTGCTCCTGAAGAGTCGAGTACCAAACTTAACCCCGAGGTTGCCACAGCTAAGCAAAATTTTCAGCGCAACTACATCTGCACAAACAGCTCAGGCATAAGACAAGGGAGACAGTTGTTTTTTTTTTTTTTGTTCACTTCTTTCAGTCTCGTGTTCACCATGGTGTGCACGAATTTCAGATCTACAGAATCTGCAGATTTTTATCATCAACTCTATAATCCCCTTTTCCCTTTCCAATCTTTGCAACATTTCTCACAACAGAAAAAAGGTTACGTAGATTGTAGATCACTCTACATTTAACCGTTGTTCTTTTTTTTTTTCCCTATATATGCAAAAATTGTTTCGGTGTAACTCAGATTATTTGCTTATACAAGATCTTGGCAGCTGCGGGAATACAGTCTGTTCAGTATATAGCAATGGATGTCTCTTTGTTTTCATCAAGGCCACCTCTTTAAATCTATAACAAATACAAATAAAATACCCAATACTATATTTATCTCAATCATTAGCCATATAAACAATTTTATGGCATTAGGCACACAAAACCTTTACATACTTGGAGATTCCACTGGCTGGTTTGAGGGCAAAAATGTAAATCCAAAATTTCATTGTTTCATAGTAACAAAGCTTTTTTGCCTTTTCTTTACTCTCAGTTTAATATTTCTGTAGGTTAATATAAAGTTTTCCCCCCTTTATTTTAATAATTTGTTTATGTTCATTAGAGCAATTAATCCAAGCACATAAAGGTTAATGTTTCTACTTCTTTTTTTTTTCTTCTTTTTTTTCAGGAAATAAAAAAAATGTGGTTCAGGAAACATATAAAAATAAATAAATAAGTTAACTAATAACAAATAAATAAATAAATAAATAAATTTTCTTTATACTGTATATATTCCTGTTCCTGAATACGATTAGGACTAAAACTCTGCAGGAAAGGAAATCTTCAAAAATTTCACTTCAGTGACCCCATATTTATTGGGTTGAGATTGAGTTTAGGCATACATCATTATTATTCATTTTTTCTAGGGCTCCCTACGATGTGTAAGCACTAAAAGGACATTTTTTTGTGCCCCTTGAACTGTCCAAAGAAAAGAAGTGCTATCATATCAAACAGTTAATGCATGATCAGATACGAATGACACAAAATGACCCTACGGACATCAGAAAAGTGACTAATATCTGACGCATGGTAAGAAAAATCCACAGCTTTGAAAGAGACTAAATACTTCAGTTGAATTTGTTAAATATACAGTATGAAGGCAACAAAGATTCGCAGCAGGTCCCTAGATGTGTCTTTGCATTGTGAAAACAGGAACACGCATGCCACAACGAGATTTCTCCAACGGTCCTTTTCACACTTTGGGCAAACAGTTGAATGAATGAAGGTTTGGAGGATTGCCTCCAGTCCAGGCGCTTCCTGTTAATGCGGACAGATCGGTTAAACAATGGTGATACGTTGTTGGCGACACAGAAAAGCTGCCCTCTTTTTCACAGAGGAAATACTAGGAATCCAGAGAAGGTGGAATACTGCCACCCACCCACTAGATTTCCCTTCTCTAGTTTCAGGTAAACCTTGTCCTCCTTGTCCAGGTAGAGGAGAACACCATTGGTAGCAGCCTCTCGTGTCACGTCCTTGTCACCTGCAAAGGCAGAGATGACTGGCTTTCCGTTTAACATCAAGTTCACCTAAAAGACAGAAGATGAGAGGTCTGTATGAACAAAAAATCACGGACAAACAAAGTGCAGCTGGACATCACCTATCAAGCTCAATACTGCACTTGTCTTACAAGATGTGAGAAAAACAAACTGATGATGTCTTAAAGGAACAGCGCTTGTTTTACAGAAATTCTGTAATCATCCATAAACAATAATGCAAAAAAATTTAAGCTGATATGTTTATTGATGAGTCCATGTTGTAGGCTTGTGTAATATAGACAGAATTTCCTTTTTTACAATATCTCAAGAAGAACAGTTTAATTATTTCCACCATTTCAGGTTTACTGAAGGTGTAATAATAATAACCAGCTGTGCAGCAATCGTGAAAACTCAGCTGGTTGGTGGATATTCATGTGATTCTTCAGTCATACAGTTACAAAAACATTTCAGTATAATCCTTTTAAGAATCATTTCCACATAAATGACAATTTACAGTCCCTCTGGGAGTTTTATATGATTGTTCCAGCCACAAATGTTAGATTTTTTCAAAATTTTTGCTGAGTTTTGGTTTTGTTTTGTTTTGTTTTTGAACACTTACTGAATTGGTGAAATTGCAAGCACATGATTCTCCTTTTACACTCCTACCAGTGAAGACACGTATATAAATACTTTCTATCTTAGCTTCTCATGTTTGATACATGTGCTTGGAAAAGTGCATGGTGATGACGTCACATGACACAACAGTGGCCCCAAATCTGTGAAAAATCTGTCATTCTGTCATGTCTGGTCATTTCATAGCATGCCTGAATTTGCGCTAAAAAGCCTGGAGAGACTGATTTAAGTTGTTGATGCTCCTCGCTGTTGAGCAGGAGAACACAGGAGAAGTTAAAAAAAAAAAAAGCAGATTTATCCACCTTCTAATTATCATAACCATTAATGTTATTCATAAATTGTTAGGTGTGCCGCATTTGTTTATTCTTTTTATTGTCAAAATCTCTTTAGGCAAAAACAAAAAGACAAGCCTAATAAATATAGCTCATAGTTGATGTTACATATATACTTGTCTAATGTTAGCTCAGTCAAAGAGATTTTTTTCCACATTCATGTATTCAGAAAGCAAAAGCGCATGAGAAAAGGGGTAGGGGGCGGGGCTTCCAGGAAGTGACTGTTAATTCTGTAGAGTTCAATCTACCTGAGCAAATTGTTCCAGATCCACATATCAGTTATCCCAGCTCTCTTTTTATTGTGGAGACAAATACTCTGCTCTTTTAGCATATTTTTGAATGATATCTTGTACAAGCATATTTTGCAGAGCTTCCTACATTTCTACAGCTGGTGTAGGGATGATAATATCTTTATATCGCACAAGCCTGCCATGGAGCATTGCTCATATTCCTTCTCACCTGTATGGTTTGGCTCTGATATACTTTAATAACATGAAAGTTGAAGCTGTAGATGCCTTTGCGTGGAGACAGAAATACAGAGTCCAATGTGAAATAGTTTCCTATGTTGACAAGAACCTGTAGGGTGGAAAAAATATATTTCAGAGGCATGAAAGCATGAAATTAAGTTTAAAAAAAAACAAAACAAAACAAAAGAAAAACAAATGTTGTTAGAAAGAAATATCTTGGCCACACTGCGTAATTCAAGTATTTCCTCTTTTAGGCTTTTTAAAAAATGCCAGAGATTTTAGCACATGATCGGAATAGAGATCCAATCAAGATCTCTATTACGATCATGCACATCCGATCAAATGCACATTTATGCACAACAGGACTTTAAACTAAACCAGGTCATGCACTTTATTTAAAATGCAATGCAAAATCTTCGTTAGATACAACTGGATGAATTTTACAGTTCAGTAAGTTGACAGCATTGCATTGTAAAAACCAGCATTTCTACCATCGGTTGTTATTTAATCGATTGTTAGCTTGGCTAAAATAAGAGACCTTAGTCCAAATACTTCTAGGCTTGTCAGTTCTAGCATCTACACATAATTTACCCGTGCTCCTCTTCCCACATGAACCTTTCAAGGGTTTAGCAAGAATTGTGCAAAAAGAAAAAAAACAAACAAAAAAAACAAGAAATTATTTAGTGGAAAAACAACATCTGAACCAGAGGGATGTAAGGACAAGAGCAACAAACAGAAAAAAATCCTTGTGCCCAAGGTCATCACTAGTATGCAGAATATTGTTTCGAAAAATCTATTTATTAGGCTCTGTCTCATGGCCTACCATGTCAGGTACAAAAATCAACAAACTTGGAATAGAGAGTCCTGAGGGAAAGCTAAAACTATGTTCAAAACACCATCTATCTTCTCATCTTGTTTGGTGTCAGGAGTAGTGTCCAGTAGTGGCACTGTGATTGTGTGTAAATGTTTTCCTGGTCCACATTCAAACTCCTGATAATAATAATTAAAAATGGCACAGCACATCTAAAGAATCTGTGCTCAGTTTTATCCACAGTAATATGCAGGCTAACAATCCACCATGGGACAAGGCTTGTATTGTAACTCACTAGCTCAAGGACCATTTCAGGGAGTTTTTATTGCTATAATGGCCTTCAAAATCCTCCAGAGTTCAACACTATCCAGAATATTGGGGTTGAGGTGGAAATGGTAGTTCAAAACAAGAGACAGGACAATGTTCCACATGGTACAATACACCTAGCATCCTCTAAAATCCATATACAGGCTAATTCATGCTGGCCAGAGGAGGTGAAACATTCCACTAGATCTATTTGTACTTTTTTTTGTTTAAATAAATAAAGTTTTAAAGCAGAATTTCAAACAAAGAAAAAGGCATAAAAATGTTTTATTGGTCACTTTTTAGATTTAAGCAAATTTGTGACACTGTGACATTTACAACTCCTTTGTACAAAAGGCCAGATATTCCTTGTGATTTAATCCTTCCACTGAAAGACGTGTTCAGACGACAATCCCGGGGTTTTGATCTAAAATGAATCATTAGGTTTTACACAATCCATGTCCAGCTTGAGGGCAAACTGTTATTACAGAAAAAGGGAAATGTATCAAATACAAAGAAAATTTCCAATTCATGTGTTCACTCAAGTTACTGCTGATAACATCATTTGTAATTAAAGACTTCAATTTTTAAAGCTTGCAAAATATACGCAGTTTCTTAAATGTTTTCAGACTACCGTGACCTTTCAGTGGTCTTAGACTTTTACAGAATGTTCTAGGTAAAAAAACATGGGGTTGTTTTCAGTGTATTCATTACCTGTTTTCATTCAAAATTCATTCTAACAAGCAAGAATCATTACCAAAATAAACTGCACGAAAAGTCTATATATCTGCAATCCCCTCATTCGTCTAACATTAAAAAATAACAATATGTAATGTAAAACAAACTGCTCCCACAGTCTAGCGCCACAGACTAATGATCACTCATAGTCAAAAACAATCAAACTCACTACTTTACAACAATTACTTTCAATTTGGGTGTGTAAAAACATGCCAATCTGATAGCACCTGCAAAACAAATGTGTAAACTGATTTACACACAGAGTCTAGGGAGGTTTGCGTCCTTCAAATGAGCAGTGTTTGCTTATAAACTGTTTTCCCTGAGGGATATGAAATTTGTGGCATTTTATCTAAAAGTGAAAAACACAGGAAGGTGTATATGGAAAAAGATTAATTTTCTACCCACAATGCGATTTACTGAGCCTCAAAGCCTACAGAAACAGTGATTATGTGAGCAAATTAATACAGCTAAAGGGAAGGTATTAAATTTGTCAAAGCCCATTCATACCAGTTAAGGACAAAGTTATGTCATCCGCTAAGTTTTAATAAAAATGTTCAATATCTCAAAAGAATCAGAAAGTTTCTGAAAATGACTTAATATTCCCTTCGCAAAGTTGGTTTGAATATTAGATATTTGACCATAAACTGATTTCAACAGCATTAAAATACATAGTTTAGTCTCGTGCAAAAAACCTTGTTTACATTAGATTTCCTTCCCAACTTTACATGTAATGGGTGATACAAAACATTTTGCAAATCAACAATTTATCCCCACTTATAAAAAAAACATTAACATTAACACAATTCGTTTTTGCGTGTATCCAACCTGATTTAAGAGTCCTTTCAAAGCCCTGATTAAAATCGAACACCAAACCGCACACTTGAGCAGAGAATCAAAGCCATGACACTGGAGTTT
The DNA here is from genome assembly GCF_019097595.1 of Hemibagrus wyckioides. NCBI lineage: Eukaryota > Metazoa > Chordata > Actinopteri > Siluriformes > Bagridae > Hemibagrus > Hemibagrus wyckioides. The sequence continues at coordinate 7,539,794 of NC_080724.1, forward strand.
CACAACAGCCACATTACCACTGCTCAATTCTATCATGCCTATTTCAATCACCTAAATTTAATATTATACTTCAAGCTCCTGTCAGTAGCAACATCCCTGTGAAATGTAATTGGTTTACGTTAATACTACATGAAACGATCACACTAACTCTACATAATTCTCATAATCTAGTCAGTAGAAACTTGTTTGAATTTGTTTAGTATAAGCAAAAACTGCACATAATAATTTTCTTAAATCTGACTGACCACATTTCAGATTTTTTTTTTCAGTGTGGTAATTCACCCCAGTAAATCAGGTCCTATCTGTATAGTGTACTTTCTACTGCCACGTAGTAATAGTATCTGTTAAATTGGTGGAAACCTTGAATCACTGTATAGCAATCTTGTATAGCAATCTGCTCCTTTAAGAGCTGTATGCTTAAAATGGATTCAGGTTTATTTATAAGAACTTTACATGAAAGCGCCTGCCAAATGAATAGACCAACATAGTAGACAGAAAAGGTTTTAAGAAGAATGCTCCAATTTAAACTTTGTATTGGATGTACCACATTTTCTGTCTCTTTAAGCTCCTCGTGGTCTTGAGATATTGGTGTACAAGCAGAGGAGGTATTGTGACTCTTCTGACTCTATTGTCTCAGGCCCTTTGAGGTTTCTGCTCACTTTCTTTATTGTGCTTATTGTGCCACTTTTAGCCTACTAAGGTACTCAGGCTGCCAAATAAAAGAATGTTAAATAGAGAGTTTGAGGCTCCCCCATTAAAAAGGCCCATTACAGTCTATAGTGATTTATTGCTTTTTTTGTATATGTCTATGCCAAATATGTGATAAATTATACCGTGTTTAATGTTTATTTAAAGATACACAAATTAAGCACTGTACATTCATTTGACATTTAAAACAATGACAATGTGATATTCCATACAGATCAAACATTTCTCCAATATATCAATATGCACATTAATTATACTTCTTTTGTGTGTGACAATTGTTGTTTTTGTTGGCAGTGATGAAATATCAAAAGTGCTTGCATACAAATGCAAAACTATTGGCATTAGGAATTCCAGAAATAATACACAAAGAAGAAAACATGTATAACAGAACAGCTTTGCTATACAACCCTACATATTTTTTTTTTTTAATCCACCTGCCTCTTTTCTGTCATAGCCATCTGGGAAAGATAAGACACAATCACCTGCCATAAACATATCTAGGAGCTCCAGATAGCTCACAAATGGGCATCCAGTACTCCTTTCCAAACCCTAACCGCTCGTTCCAGTGAGTGCTGAGAAGATTAAGCACCATCGGCACCAGTATCCATCCCGTTGGGAGCGTGGCTAGAATCCACAGAGCTCTCACACAATACACAGCAGGCCAGCACGGCTTGCTCCACTGCCAGAGAGTTACATAAAAGCCCCAAGAGCCCTCGATCCATGGGGTAGACAGAATGTATGGTTGGTTGGTTGGATGGTTGGTTGGTTGGTTTGTGATTTGTGTGCAATGAGGTTTTGCACAAAGCAGGGGCGGAGAGCAGCTGGTCAGTCTACCTTCTTTTATCACTCACCGCCCCCCCAGACCCCCCCACCCCTGCAGCCAAAGTAATGAGTAAGGAATAATAGGTCCTCAAGGGCGGCCTATACGCAGCACATCTCAGCAGAAAAAGCAGCCGAGTTTTATTTTGTGTCCTGCATCAAAATGCACAGTTATTAGCACTGTGTTTGCAGAAGTCGAGATAAGAAAGAGCAGAAGGGAGAGTTGGAAGAGAGCAGTGTGTGGTGAAAGGTAGCACACTGCCTTGTTAATAGTTAATATATGCTGTAGTCCATCTGCTGGGCCGCTTAATTAAGACTTTATTAAAGCCTGAGCCAAATCTTAACTTTGAGCCCCTTAAACGGATAAAAATGTTTAGTAAGAATACACCATGTAGCAATATAAATCTAACAAAAAAAATTATATCCATTACATGCTTCAGCTTTTATTGAATAACTGAGATTCAATAAATGAGCAAAAATCTTATTTTGGCGAAATGGATCTACACAAAGCTATCAGTGAATATCCCAAAGCAGTAGGTAATGTCAGCTCTGTATGGTCAAGTCAATCCAAAACGCCAAAGCTGAGCTCTATCAGATGCATTTGACCCGGTCTGTTGGTGTGTGTGTCAGAACTGAATGACAAGTGAATGACGAGAAGCAAGAAGGTTAGTGAAGTCAGTGCAGCATGAGCTCAGAGTTATAATGCAAAACAATATGAAGCTGAACAATACTGACCATATATATATATATATATATATATATATAATACCTTACAAAGAAAAAAGAAAGGACCTTACGGAATGTCTGTTGATATGGTTACAAATTGCATCATTTTGATTAAAATCATTTATGCCTACTGGATCATGTGAAAGCCATGAATCATCAAAAACACCCACAGAAACACTCATCTGTAGCATCTAAGCACACAAAAAAATTGTAATCGGTTGGAAGGGTTCATTTGCATTTTGCAGCCTTGTATTGCATTGAATTCAAAAGGTAACAAGTATATTGCGTAACCATACACAAAAGCTATATCAGTGATCCATAAATGTAAAATACAATTATGCAAGGTGCAGTGTGATGTATGACTTAAGATTTAATGATTAGCATTGATTTATGAATTGCATTGCAGCAGGTATAAACAGGTAAGGAGTGCACGGTAATGATTTATGTAGGCTACTGACTGTAGCACAGCACAGCTGCACTTCATCACAGTGGGCAATACTGTGCATTGAGTGTGCGCTTTTCCACACTTCATGGTGCCTACGTGGTCTTCTTTAGAGCTCCCTAGTCTCAATTCAGCAGTGGAGAAAAACAGGGGCCTGTACCAGATTTGAAAGACTACACAAGATGCCTTGAATCTGATAGAACTGTCATATTTACATTTTATACACACACACACCCATGTTCCATATATTACACTGAAACTGGTGACTTTCAGAACGTACAGAATACTTAAAGTCTATAGGATATTTACACAGACATCCGCAAAAAAAAACCCCTAAAAAATCTATGATCTTATAACGTGAATGAATCATTATAAATACATTTTGTGTGAGTGTGTGTGTCATGAACCAACTCCATTAACAAAAATGGATAATTCACTGTTGTTTTAATATCAGTGACTGAATCTGCATTCTGCTGACTTAAAAATAAATACATCAGTTAAAAAAATATAAAATAAATAAATAATAATAATAGTAATTATTATTATCATTATTATTATTATTATTATTATTGTTATTATTATTACTATTATTATTATGCTTTTCTATGTTTTTCTTTAAGTGGTGTCTTTTCGTTGTTTGTTTTTATGGTTGATTTTAATTATTTATTGCTTGAACAATTTAGAATAATACACAGACTTTTACTGGGAAAATCTGCAGTTCCTGCACTCTTAGAATTAAAGGTAACAAAATAAAGGTACTTTTCCTAGTTACGGGGATGGGTGCCCCTAAAGGAACATCGTTTTGTACGTTTAATATATATCTTATACCTGGGAAGGTGCATTTGCTGTTCCTTTAATTAGGTTGCAGAGCAAAGCTTCTTCAATGCCTAATTGTAAGACACATAGCATGCTGAAGGTACCCTTGGTGGTACCACCCCGGAAGGCAAAGTACCTTTATTTATCTCTGAGTGTTGTATTTATTTGACCAACTGATTTGACCAACCTTCACGTGGAGTATTTGCAAAAATTCAGTACTGGGATTGGGATGGAGGCATGCATGAATTAATACTTCTGGCTAACTTTCTAAGTGAAAAATACAATAACCAAACGTTCTTTACTTGGTCGAAGTAGATGATCCGCGTTTTGTTGCTCATTTCTGACGGCTCGTGGTTGTTGCTCCTCACTGCTGAAAACGCCACCTTGGAGTTGGCCGCGCGCACTGAGATGCCGAGAGGAGAGGAAGAGCCTCTGGCGTCTGTAGCCGGGTTCGAGTCGCACACCACCAGGCATTTCCCCTCCAGCACAATGGGCTCCGTGTCGTTCTGCGCCGCTGTGAGCGCCACCAGGGCCAGCACGCCGAGCCACACAGCCGCGGAGTTACGCGGCATGGTGAAAAAGGAAAAATCCCTTTAGCACAAACTTCCGAAAATGTTCCGCTCGTGCCTTGCGCTTTTTTCCCCCACCTCCTGCGCGCGCTTCAGAGAAAAATCCGCCGGGATCCTCTAAACGCTGCGCGTTGATTCTGAAACTGGAGTCATTTTATTTATTCATTTATTTCTTGTAGAAAAATATTTATTTTCCCTCTGTTCTGCTAATGAGCGGATGATTTAAACTCCACGAGGAGGAACACGGTACAGCAGAGAGGCACGCGCGCCTCAGCACTGTGGCTGAGTGTCATCACTCCACGCGAGCTTCTTTCCCTGGCATTGAGCTCTGGAGAGAGAGAGAGAGAGAGAGAGAGAGAGGCGCAACCGCAGTGCGCGCGCAATTACCGCCCAATTAATTTTACACTGACTGAAAGGGGAAATCTTTTATCCTGTGCGCTATTCTACACCGTTTCTACGCGCGTGCAGCCTTTAATGCCTGGCGACGTTTGGGTCACAAGATTCCCACAGAACACCTTAGTGCTCATCGTGATGCGCCATGTGAATTATGGGAAATCTCAGCACATAGTGGCGGTGTAGAATAAACGTGTCTGCACAAAAATACCTATCCAGGTGTCCAGTCAAGCCAGGAAGGTTCTTTATTTAAAAACAAAATAAAAAATAAAAATCAGACGGTACAGAATGATCAACAAATCTTCTAAACTTATCAGGATTTCTCCAGTCTTGACATTGCAACACACCATCAAAAGCTTCATTATTGTTAGTGATCTTGAATTATTCAGTACGTCAAGGTGAATGGATTTCTCTATACAAGTACATTTTGATTTAAAGATACAAAAGTGGTCCTTAAGGACTATGAACCTTAAACGGATTATAAAGGTGCATTACATCCTCAAGGTCCTCCAACCACAGATATAAAGCATGTACACTTGAAGGCACTGACTTATTGACAAACATTTCTGCTCTGATATGGAGTCGTTATTTATTTATTTTTTTTTCTTGAAGGCCTTTGCATAATGTCTTGGAGTCATTTTTATTTTGAATCTCATAAGATTCATCAAAGTAGTAAAGTCAGGGCTTGTGGATGAGCAGCAGAACTTATAATCTTATATCATAAGTCACCATGAATGGTGGACTTTGCAATGTACTGATCTTCATACATGGATCTTCATCACATAGTGTACATTTCAACTATGTATTTTTTATGGAATTTGTTCCCCTTCATATCCACATGTGATTATGGATGTGTGAGGCATTTGAGCAGTCTGCTACTCCCACCACACATCAGAGAGCTCGTGCAGGATGTTTAAAAGCAAAGGTTTTTAAATGATTAATTTATTTCAGTGTTGTTCAGCTTGTACTGATATGGTCATGCATACAGAAACCCACATTAAAATGTACCTGAACTCCTGTGTGTGTGTGGGGGGGGGGGATTGGGCAGCTTATTGTTTTAGTGTCATTTGCTAGATTTATTTAGACAATAAATAGTCTGAACTGCACCAAGGCTTTACTTTCTATAACGATGGTGTTTTATCAGAAGTCTGTTAAAGCATTATGTTCAAGAATCACTTTGGTATTCTTTACAGCAACACAGACCTTTGCAAAAGAAAACTACAATTAACCTTGAGATTAAAACAGGTACCAGAATTCGTTAGACAGTAATACAGGGTCTGCATGAAAGTGTTTGGGAAACCCAGTGCATTTCAAACAGATTATAATGTCTCGTTCTTGCCCTGCTATGTCCTTGAAACAAGGTACAAATAATCCCTCGCCATTTTGCTGACAATTGTTAGCACAAATAAACAACAGAGCTGCTTGACGCTTGCACACTGCAAATCAAGCAAGCATACTCAACGCTCACACTCTCTCTGTCTTCTTCTGTAAAACAGTCTGCCTTAGAGGAAAAATAACATGAAAGTGGTAATTCTTAGGTTAGGTGTGAATATCACCAGGCTATTAAAATGTAACACAAAAGAGCTGCAGAGTGAGAGTGGGCGGAAGTTATTGCTGTATGCTTTGTAAAATATTGACAAGGAAAATTGTGTTGGAAAAGCTCATTGGTGTTGTAATAGCTTGTAGTTCATTTATAATGCTTTCTTCACCTGAAATGTTGCCATTTAGATCAGTAACAAAATGCAAGTGCTAATATGACTGGAGGCAGGATGGTAGTCACTGGTTTCTGCTTCGCAGCTCTGGAATCACTGTTCTGAACCTGAACTCTGGTGAAGAATTTTGTATCACTGGTCTCTTTCCACCTTTAGAAAAACAAACCTGTATGTTGACTAGACCTTGGTGTTATTGTAGGTGACACTGACCTAAGATCTGTTGGTTGATCCCATCAGTTGGAGCGATCCATCAAGATCTTGACCAGGCTAAAGCATCTCTCAGGCCCTCATTCGCATCAAATATACACAAAGGTAAGTAATTTCTTTATTTACTTGTGTGCACGTTTAATGTGACTGAGTACAAATCACTGATCAATATCTACCCTTTCAGCATAACAACATACATAATCTTCAATTATATTTTAGATGATTGTGAGTAGCAAAATGTTTGTGGGCTTCTCTATTATTGGGCATCCCATAATGGGCAATGACCAAACAACACCTAGCGGGAGCGTCAGAATGAAGAATTAATATTTGATTGAGGAAGGATTATTGGATTCTTGCCAGTCCATTCTTCAGGACAAACCCCAAAGGATAATCTAGGCCTAATCTAGAAAGAGACTTTTTTACAAATGAAGCAACCTTCAGTGCCCTGCATTTATATATATATATATATATATGCATTCTTAGGTAGAACAGCCTCATCACATCAACCTATTGACACTGTTTGTGGTGGAAAGCCTCTTGGGTCCAGTTGTGAGCGTGATTATAATTCAGTGGGATATGGAGAGCTCAACGCGACCAGAGGCCACAGTCAGTCAACGTATTGTCCGTTTAGCATAGGGAGGTAGATGCATTTTATTGATGTGTATGTGGCTGACTTTGTTCTGAACATCACAGTGTGTAGACACAGGTGAAGAGGTCTCTCTGCTGAAGAGCACACGACATTAAAATTCATCCAAAAGCCTCCAGCATCTAATTTATTTCAGTTACTCGCTTTTGTGAGTACGTAACAAGTCTGTTCTTTAGAGGAAACAGAGGAGGTAAAAAAAATATATATATTCGGTTTTGATCCTGTCTGCTCCTGAGGCAAGCTAGGATCTTTATTACTATTATTGTTATCAGAAATCAAACACTGAAACATTAAAACGGCACTGTGGATTAAAACAATCAACAAAGTGAGCTTTCCCAGTTCAACAGCTCTGAGCATACAATAACGTTCCAAAGACCAGGATGAAAAGTTCTTTGAGGCTGTACCTCTCCTGACAGGCGTGACAGTCATTAATAATGAGTTTGGTCAGATTGTTAGCAACTTCAACAACACGGTGAGTGATGTGGAGTCAGTGGTTAACCCTCTCAGATGGGGTGACTCTGAGAGAGCTACAGATTTGGAGTTGAGTCGTATACTGGCAGCAAACTGGCAGCATGGTTTTGTCAACTTCAGTGGCCCGGAAAATTGTTTAATCTGAGTGGTTTACAATGGGGTCACAAAATGGCTGTTTTTTTTCTTACAAGCCTAAATACAATGCCAGGTTGGTCAAGGGTGTTGAATTTCTGCTAGTGTCTGGTCTGTCTGATGAAGGAGATTAAATTCTAGTAAAAAAAAAAAAAAAAAGAATAAATATTAGTGCATGCATATATAACTGACAACTAGACAGCTAGAGCCTATCTCAGGAACAGTGGGAACAAGGTGGGAACACACTACACATGGCAATATTCACACACTCATTCACACAAAACATGAAAACTGAAACAAACCCTCTTCCACTACGTAACCAAAGCTGAGACCCATGAGTGCATGAAGTATCCAACATTCCACACTTCATTTTTTTTTTTTTATTTGAATAAAAGCATCACTTCATTTTTGTGGAATATTCAGTATGAACACACCAGTATTTATACTACAAATAAATAGCATAAAATAGTGAGCAAGTTAGCATACTATTCACAACCAGGTGCAACTTAGTGTAGCCAGTCCACCTAATAGGAGTTGGGAAGAAACCAGAGAACCCAGTGGAAACTCAGACACAGACAAAGGGAAAATATATGAATCTCCACCTCCAAACATCAATAACCCAAGTTTAGGTTGAACCTGTTTCCAGCTTAATGAGGCAATGACGCAACACTGCCCACAAAAATAGCATTTACATTTCCAATGATTCTATACACCATATCTATTTGTCTTTTTCATTTCATCCTAGAGGCATTATAGACTTATGCCATCAACTGCAACGTACCTAATGTAAGAGCTGTATGGTCAATCACTCACCAGCTAGATTATTTGAAGTAGCACTCGTAAACAAATATGAATGGTTATTTATGGCTTCGCAAAGAGGGATCAAATGCTTAAATGGCTCCTAGCCAAAGACTGACAGGTTCTCTTAAAAAGGATGCCGTTGCAGACTGACAGGAAATTATCGGTTATGTATGCCATGTTGTAAAATGAAACGACTCACTACTTCAGGACGTGTATTGGGAAAAAGCACAATGAGCCATTGCAGGAAGTGCTTACAAACTTTTAGCTGATCTAAAAATCTATTATCCCCATAAACATCCATGGCCTGTTCTGACTCCCATAACTACAAACCTTTCATATTAGTTTTACTGTAGTAACTGAATAATTCATTTTGATTACTGAATAATATGCTCAAAGATGAACAACTTAATAAAAGGATGGGATTTTAATTCCTTAAAGCATGATAAAATATGTATGACCATATGCTTAGCTTTGCCTCTTATACTTTCTATATCCGTTTCTACATTCGGAATATAAATTCATTTCAATTAACCTTCAGGAAAAGCCGAAAAGCCTTAAGCCTTGATTTTACTCTGTACTTTTCACACAGTCGACGATGACGAAATAATTACAAAACACTACGTTGCCTCAAATGCTGCTTTTCCATAAAAGCAATTCATCCTACAGTACAAAGCAATAACAAACCGGGGGGGGAAAAACACAAAAACACACATTTCAGCATCTTGCTCTTGACAAAACAGAAATAGGAGTCAGTTATGTAAACTATGAGTTAGTTCTCTAAACAAGGCGATGCCTGAGCAATATAGGAAAAGGAACATTTCAGGAGGTTTCAGTGATTGAAAGGCAGCGTCGGTGCAAATTCACAAAGCTCCCATGTACGACAGGTGGGATGGTTCAAGCGGCAAGAAATAACTTCTCTCATCTGTAATCCTCTCAGACAAATAGCATGGGGTGCTTGATGAAAAGCTGGCCATGTGCGGTGGCTCTGAAACCAGACTCAGAGGAGATCAGAGGACGTTAGGGACGTGGAGATAAAGGTTAGCCCTGTTAATTCAGAGACATGAAGTTGTTTCCCCCATATACACTAAGGGTTGTGCTGTTTGTTATTTTTACCAGTTAAGTAAATAGTCATAGTCATAGTTGGGCCCTTGAACAAGGCCCTTAACCCTGTCTGCTCCAGGGGCACCGTATCATGACTGACCCTGTGCACTGACCCCAGATTCCTAACAAGCTATAATATATACATGACAAATAAAGACTCCTTCTTCTTTTTCATAGATTAATCAAAAACTGATTCAAGATATTTTAATAAATAAACTTTGATCAACAACAGATGAAAATGTGAAATTTGAATTTACAATGCTTAAATTAACAACCATACATTTACAAAAACACTTGGGATAACCGCAGATAGCGGTTTTGCCTCAGCCTCGGTTCAGTGTGACAATCTCCGAACAGTATGTACAGAGTCTGCAGGTTCTCCCTGTACTTCAAGGGTTTCCTCCCAGTCCAAAGAAATGCAGAGTATCCTGATTGGCATCTGTTTAGGGTAAATGCTTCAGAATGTGGACAAACAGCATACCAGTTCCTAATAAAATGATGATCTGCTGGATCAGATGAATTTGTTTTTGTGGAACTGAGAACACACAGCATGAAAGCTCATGTCCATCAAACAGAGTCCTCTATATAGATCAATAAACAGCATTTCTTGGGTAGAATTATTTGTCCCAGACTTGCCTTTGTATAATCTGCAAATGAGTCTGGCTTGGCTTCCAGGCTCAAAGCAAGCAGAGTGTGATTGGATAGTGTCATGCAACGTGTAGCAGCGAATGCACTCTTTTACAGAATTCATTATGCCACAGTGCAAGGATTTCATTAACAATTTATTTGACTTTACAGGACAGCAAATATAACTGCAGGAGGAATTCCTTCAAGAGGAATTTACACTTCATCCAAAATAATATAAAAGTGATAATGTTACATTAAAATGAAAGAAAGAAATATAGTCTTACACAATGTGCAGCTGACTGTAGAATTGGCTTCATCTATTCTGAAATAGTTTCAGACTAGTAAAGTATATTTAGTTGCTTTTCTTTGCTGTCTGCTTTCATTTCCTTACTGTCTGTCTCACCGTCTTTTTTTTTCCACCGCCCCCGACAACACGACTAGTGAATGCATGCATCAACTAGTCGACCAGAAAGCAGACAAATGTACTTTGTTAGTCTGGAAATTTCAATGCAACCCATAATAGACTCAAAAAAAGGTGTGAACATAACACAAACTGGCGCTATTAATGTAAAAATCATATATATATATTGAAGGCTAGATATGTTGTCGGTTAAGTTTGTGTTTTATCCAATAATGCGTTTAAACGCATTTGCTAATAAATTATCCCAATGCGCATGAATGATAGAAGAGTTTGTCTTGTGGCATCTATGGACAAAAACTCTGCTAACCTTGTATCCATAGGTCATCCACTGTCCTCACATTCTGGCTTCAGATGCACCATAGTTTAATTGGCTACAATACCAATGCTTATTGGATCATTCCAAGGTCCACTTTCTATGTTATTGTTCTTGTGACATTAAAGATTGCACATCTAGAGTGTAGAGAGAAGGGATTTTTCGTCTGCCAGACAGAGATGATGATTTGAGTATTATAAAACTCCTCCAGGGCCTGCAGACATCCCAGAGACATATGCAATAAAAACATTATATCAATTTAATCGGTTCAGTTTTATTGTTTCACAGTACTGTGCACATTGCCTAAAATCAAACTTTTCTGGGTTTCCTTTCTCACTTTGAATTACCAAACACATCTTTTTTATTATCTCTGACCTGTTCTCATGTATGCTGCAACACTTGGGTTTTCAATGGCAATCGATTTTGTTGAAATACTGCTTTGTGGCACATGTGAGCAATGAGCTGCCTAGACTTCCATTATTTCAAAATATTTAGCTTTTTAAAATCAAGGACACATCTGTCTGCTGCTTGATGTCTGCTTAAAATGTAAGACACATAGAGCCCCATGCTCCCTCAAGTCACAGAGCAAAATCAATCTAAAGCATGGCTTATCTGCAAAGCTAATTTAAATGAAGAGGAGGAACAAAAGCAGTCCAGCGAAGTCTTCATGTTGAAGCGTCTAGAGATATGTGTGTATGGGGTTCAGCTGGCTTTGGCCATTGCTCTGCCCTCCCTCCTTCTTGGGCAGCTGTGTGGCCGCTGGTAGCTTGGCAGCCCCCGTTTGTCATCTCCAGCCCAGTAACTTCCATTGAAAGAGCTCTCCAAAAAAGTAACAGCCGATCTATATCGGCTTCCAACCGAGCAGTTTCTCCTGAGCTAGCAGTGCATCCAGCAGTGCTCTTTGTTATGGACTGGAGTGAGAGAGAGCTGCTTTCAGCTTTCAGTAAATCTGCCCAGGACTTTTAATCAAAGTAAACACCGGATCGGCAATAGATCCAGCAAATCCTTCATTAAACCCTTGGATTAGGCTGCTCACCGAAAACCTTGCTCTTCAGTTTAGACTGACATTCAAATGGTCTTTGGATCGACACGCCTTCTCTGATATGCCTGAGAGGCCAGGTCAGGCTTCTTAGTCATACACAAAAGCACACACACACACACACACACACATATGCACGTACACACCAATAAACACTCTGGTGGTGGCAAGTCTCAGCACGTGAACTCTGCGTGGACCTTTTTGAATTCGTTGATAAACTGGCAAACCCAGCCAAACACTTCTTGAGAATCCTGATCCAAGGGCTCTCCGAATTTCACCTAAAGAGAAAATAGAATAAATGGTGACCATATAACCATGTAACCATGTTTATATTACAGTTAAACAATGATTACTTAATTTCAAGCATTCAGTCAAAATCAAATCTGAAATCAATCAAAGCTAGCATTTGATGTGGATGCAAAAGGACACAATAAGACTTAAATCAACACTGGGACTTTGCTGTCAGGCTTTTCTTTGCCTCATCTAAGGCCAAGGGTTCAGTCCTGGACAATGATGAAACAGTAAGACATTTGAACACCCAGGGGAACATGGGCAAGGCGGTCTGTCACTGATAATGCTGGAGTCACTGCACTACACTCCTATCATTCCCTCTGTCTCCTTCTCTCCTGTCCTACTCCCTAATCGTGCTCAGTCCAACCCCTAGGTTCTCTGTCTTGTCTTTTTGTGTTCGCTAACTCTGCTTCTTTTTTACTCTTACTGGCCAACCTGAGTTACTTCCCCTTTATTGGTGATGGGGGACCAAACTTTGGGCTGTAATTGTGAAACTAAAGCAATTCCCCTTCCCCAGCTACGGACTCACCACTCACCACTGTCTCACTCTCACAAGCCCAAATTCTCACAGAAGACCAATAACACTTTTAGAGATGATGGATAGTCTTAGGGAAAATTGGGACAGTTGGGGAAAATGTACATTATAGACTGAGGGGGAAAAAAGACGTTTTCTTTGTCTTTCTGGGAGCACATAGTGCAGAGAGCATAGTGCAGCAGCGAAGATCTGATCAGCCCTATTCCAGGATTGCCAGGTTAGATTTTAGTCCTGCTTTAATGTGGAGTAATAGCTGAAAACATGTAACAGGCGAATTACTTGGATCTTGTTAGCAAACTTAGAAGTAAACCTGTAGCAGCTATGGCACTGATTTGGCATTTTAAACTAATCATGAATCATTGTTCATTGTTAAAAGTACATGATTACAATTATTATCATAAATTATAAATATACTGAAAGCATAAGCTCAATCAAAAGCAAGAATGACCAGTGAATCCCTAATGAAGCAGTCCTGATGGTTTGTGTAAATTATTAGTAGTCAACAACTCCTAATAGTGTCTCAGGACGTCCATCACAGCAGTGCTTAGCTGGTGACACTATGGCACGGAGAGAGCATAGTAACCTTGAGGAATCGTCTGTCTGAATTACACCCCCCTTTTTCTCCATCTTTGCCTTGTAGAGATAAGCAGAGAAACAATTGAGAAGGCCGATCTCAACAAAGCGGCAGGCTTCTGGTTCATCCGTCTCCCCGGGCAACACAACACAAGATATTGGAATAATAACTCAGGGATTACCAATATGTCAGCGTAGAGTTTCCTCATCTCCGTGCACCTCTTCGTCAGCTGGCTGAGATCCGCTTCATACTTTTCGATGGCTGTCTATAGTCAGAGATGAAAGAAGAACGGGAGTTAGAGGAATGCTTTCTCATCCACTGAGTGCGATTGACCTCTAAGGCTGGTATTACTGCCACTTGTTTCCCAATGTCTGGCATCACAGGAAGCTTTTTACAGGGAGTGGATGAATTTTGGTGATTGTGAAACTTCTTTAGGGGAACAATATGAAGGAGTATGGAGTATCACCACAAGGGCAGAGTTCTGCTTTATGTTGCTGGTGTTGTATGAGGCATCTAGTTCAGCCGAAAGGTTATATATTGGGTTGTAGTTAGACTATACACTTCAGAGGCAAGAATGAGAAAAAACACCAGAAAGAGCATTTTACCAGTGAAGTTTCTGTATAATACTATTAGAATCATAGCCAATGTATAGCAGTTCAGATTAGTCCCTAGATATAATATTATACAGAGACAAAAGCAAGACACTACAGGTAATTAGGGACTTTAAGCTAAAATAAAAACATGTGTAAACATGATATGTGTAAATTTGCACACCTATAACCAAAAATGTAGTCTATGAATGATTATAACCAAAAATGTAGTCTATGAATGATTTTAGAATTAAGATGTTTATTTCTCTCTTTATGTCTCTCAAGATAAAGACCTACAGAAAAGTTTGTTGGAATGCCATTTATTTTTCATCAGTGCACTGGTTTTATGGTATATCAACATTTTAAATTCATCAATAATTAATTAAGCTTCTAAATAGGGATGTGAATGTATGAGTAAAATTTCTTGAATGCAAGACATCTGGAATCTGAAATTTTTCTGAACAAAGTAACAACCAATGTTTTTAAAGGTAACTGTCACGTATATCATAATTACACATAAATGCACACATATTTTGCTGAACTAAAGCCTATTAATAAATTGCAAAAAAAATAAAAAATTGCTATGTTTCAGATAACATGGTGGTTGTGAGCAGACATAAACAGTGAAATAAACATATTACGGCTTAGTTTGATGTTTCTGTATAAGAGTAGACGTCGGATATCTGGAAAAGCAGTTCACTTGAACAAAATCCAAACTAAAATCATTTCTACCTGTAATGTCTTGCCTTAACAGTTTATTATATAGCGACAATGCAAAAATTACCTTTAAGTCTTTCGAGAATTTGGAGTGCTGGTTTTTCCACTTGTATGTTTTCCTGTACTGAATGACCTTCTGTAGCTCATTCTTCACAACTAGAAGGTGAGACAAGGTACTGATCATCCATCTTCCATGTTCACTGAGGCAGAACCTTCTTTTAAATGGACTCTTTCTAAAGGCCCACATTGGCACAATGGAGATCTTACACCGATGTCAAGTCTTTAAGCTTATGAAGCAAGCCATCTGAGCCCATCACCGCTGAGAAAGTTACTATTGCTCTTGGTTAAACCTGACAGCAGCCCATCAGTCATCAGCAGATTCCAATAATTCTGTGCCTTCAGCCTTTTTCTCAGTAACATTCAAATAAACAGCAACAGGTTTTTTAAACAACTAAACAACTAAACCTTCATGCAAAATATGGTACATTTTTTTGGGGAAATTATTGGAAATTGGTTTGTACAATCTGCCATAAACAGCATATTATCCCATTACTAAAAACACAATACTTACCATCCACCTCAGCTGTTAGGCCTTTAATTGATGCTAATGAAACAAAGCACACAAAAACACAATCAACAAAGGCATTCAATAAAACCAATTCCAAAAGCCACAATCCAATCTTCCATTTTGCTGCAATTTTGATTAGCCTACCCCCTGGGACGGTCTCAAATTCCGTCAACTCCTGGAAAAACGTGGCCAAACGGGGCTCATGCAACATGATCTGCTCAACAAGGGCATGCAGCAAGGTGAACTTCTTCTCATTCCCACGTAGTTGCGAAAGCTTTAGGGAGCAGAGAGGAAGAAAAAGCCATGAACGATGAGGAATACTTTCATGCACCTGCACCTCCACCTGAGAAACCACAAACCTCAAGAACAAGTATGACACACACACACACACACACAAAGACTTCATCCAGCACTCCTATCAGAACAAAGGCCACAGGATTCAAGCTTGCATGGAGATAAAAATTTCTTCATTTGTGCTTGAATAACCCAAGGCCAAAGACAGAAAGAGAAAATTCTACACCCACGTGCTACTGACACACTGCATGATTACAGCATGTTATTTACACACATAGTAGAGTCACAGTGCAACTAAAATTGGAACCTTTCTCTGTCGTTTTAGTGAATTACGCTTTCTTTTTTAAGGCTAGCGACCTGATGTTATACAAAGATCACCATGACTACCCTCGCTTACTTGTTATTATTGTTAGGTAAAAACACAGCAAATGGCATGTTACAGAAGGCCTTGGGTTTTGGTGGCACTGTGTTGTGACAGGTGAATGTAGGAAGATGTTAGAAGGGACTGTGTTGTAGGTTCTGATACTGCAATTTGCTGTACATGGAACTCCAAGCTGATTTTTTCCGAGTTGCTGATCTAAATACATCCCAGAGCTTCTGGTTGGAAAAACAGGAATGCCTAGAAACAGATTATATTTGAATGGCTAGCCTCTGAATCCGATAAGCATATAAACAAAAATGCATTTGCCTGATTACTGAAGAAAAATCACTTAATCTTTGCTTATAAATTGTATCCATCACAATGGTCTTGTCGCATTAGTATGATTGGAAAATCAGGTAAATTATGCTATAAATAAACTTACAAAGCTTTTAAAACACCACAAGATCTGCACATCAAGTAAAATCAAATGTCATCAAGGTGAAAATGAAGCAAAGGCTTTGTGGTTAGAACATCTGCCTGACACCTACGGGTTTGATTCCCTTCACTGTCCTGTGTTTGTGGAGTTTGCAAATTCTCCCTGTGGTTCAAGGTTTTCTCTGGGTACTCCAGTTTCCTCCTGCAGTTCAAGACATGTGTTTTAGGTTGATTGGAATCCCTTGCTTCTTGACTTGCCATGTGTTCTCCAGGTTCCCTGTGTACCATTGAGTGTGTGCTCCACCATATTGTTAGGTGTGTTTATGTCAAAGAACTCTGGCAAGGAGGTTGTATTTCTTTTAAATTCATACTAGAATGGACTGTGTCATGAGATCTGATTATGTGGTATATTTACAAGCAAGAAATTCGTCTTCAGTAACAACTTTTTGCTAGTCAGGGTCACCATGGAGACGCAGCCTATCCTAGAATACAGGGCGCAAGTTGGGAATACAGCCTGAACGGGATACCAGTCCATTGCTGGGTACACACACACACACACACACACACGTTCACTCCCACCTAGGGACAATTTCAAGTTGCTATTCTATGTGCTGGCATGTCTTTGGGATATGTAAGGAATTCAGAAAGCCAGATGAAAATCCCACACAGATATTAACCCGAGGCCAGGATCGAATCTGGGGCTGTGTGATACTACCTGCTGCACTACGGTGCCTTTAACTGAATGAAAATTTCACATCACTTTTATTTAAATCTTTTCATATGAAGCAATCAACCATGCAAATAAACTGAGATTTGCTCAATAAAGATGTAGAAAATGCACACATCCCTGTAGATTTATTTGTAGCACTCCTATTAGAATAATTGTATATGCATCTGTCTCTACAAGAGTGGCTCCTAATTGAAAGGCAGTGGAGATTTGGATAATCCTGTACTTTTTCTAGTTTGTTGTTTACCAATTTAAAGGCTGTCAATCCCTAAGGAACGCCAGTCTTGTAGCAGCATAAAACATTCAGCAAAAGTAAATTTAATACTGAAAGATAGCTGGCCCTACATGTTCAGAGACTCCTGCCGGCACTGCCTTTCAGTTACTCCAGAAAAAGGGACAGAAACAAAGATAGAGTTGTGGTACAAGGACAAAGCAAACGCAGTGAACTCCTCTGTCTCATTAGACAGGGAGGAAGTCTTTTCGCATGTGGAGCAAGTGCCCTTAAATCTTGCTGCCGCGGGAGCAGATCTAGTCTCCACACAGGCTGATAACAATCGATACAAATTACAACCTCGGCACTAACGACTCAGCCAGGCCTGAAATAATCCCAAAACAAATGCACAACACAGGAACAGTAAGGCTAATGAAGGCTGGGTGCCTAAAAAGTGCCCTCTTTTTCTCTCCCTCATTCTATCCCTTTAAGTGAAAGGAATAACGGGAGCCGTAAAGGGAAGGGTGACCTATCGGATCTTTGAGCGCCGAATGGTTGTGAGCTCGCAAGATTTGTTTGCAGGGGGAGATGAGATGAGAGAAAGGGTAGGAAAAGGAAACGTGTGCTTTTGGAGATAGAGCTGGGGACGTGTGACTTGCGGGGCAGGTTTGGGCGAGGGAGGACGGACAGAGGAGAAATGGAAATTGAGTGAGAAAGTAAAGAGAAAGGAAAGAGTAGGAAAGCGTGAGACAGAAGGCGGTATCCTTTCAAATGGTTTGCAGCAGCACATTTCCATAAAAGTCTGGCAAATTCTGTGAATTAAGGGAATTTTCTCGAAAGGGATCAGCTTATGTGTATTAAATAAACAAAAGCATGACTGGTGAGTATGGCCATGTGCGGTGACAGACACGGCAAACTAAATCAATTGTGAAATTGCAAGGCACCGTAGATTGGTTAATTTGATGTGTTAGTTATCCGTTTTTTGAAGTTGTTGTGTCGGTCCAATTTGCATAGAAAGAGGTGGGTGAAAACACCATCAGAGAGCGTGACAGAACAACAGAGAGATTACACAGGATAAGAGCGAGAGGGCAAGAGGGGGAAAGAGAGAGGGGAAAAAAAGAGAGGCAGAGTTGATTGAGTTGGACAGAAATAGCAGGCTTATATTCCAATGAGAAGTCTTATTAGCCTTTGCACCTCTTTAGGTCATACTTGGGTCATACCTTCGTTAAGGATGAGAGACGGAATCCCTTGGCCTTTTCTTTGCCGGCATGCTGGTTGAGGTAATTGCCGATGGTCAGCAGGTACTCAAGCACGTACGTGAATGTTTCACAGCCCCACAGCTGACGACACATGACAATCTTCTGGTTAATCAGCTGCAAGACAAACAAAGAGAAAAAAATGATAAAGCATGTCATCTCCCACAGCGCCCTAAGCAGCCATGATGTCTCATGTATGCTGCTGTTAATGAGAACCCTCAAACATCACAGCACACCCTGCAGTTTATGAACATTCAGTAGTCTTTCAAAATAAAGTGGACATCAGGGAATATAATAACAATATGTGAAGCAATTAAGACCTCAAGCTCTGGTCATGGGGAATTCATTAAAAAAATTCAGAAAATGTAAAAGGTCAGAATCCAGTTGCTATGGGTGGGGGGGGCTTGGGGGGGTATTTCATCTAAAACTTTTTGTATAGTTTTTTCAGTGACAACAGAAGCTAATTCTTAATACAAAAAGTGCACACTGGGACCCCAGCCTCAAACCAGACCTGCAATATCTATCCATTACCTCTAATTAATTAGTGAAAATGAGATACACTGCATTAATTTAGCAAGCCTGTTTAACATTCATATTAATTCCACAGCTAACAAGCTGATTTTCCTTCTGAGGATTGCCCTCCTGCAATTTCACTGGTGCAAAGAGGTTCAGCTGCTCTAGATTTGCTGCTCAGAGCCGACGGGCATTAATTGGTGATGCTTTTCGCGTTGGTGGTTTTCAGCACGTCGTTTGCGGCTGTTCTTCCTTGAATGTAGGTAAAGCAGAGGAAAGGAAAAAAATACATAATTGGAAACCAAGCATCAGCACTTAAGCTCAGATGGTGGTGTGCCCTTTGGTGTGGTATTAGGTATGTACACATTGTTTTATCTGGATTTAGGCAGTCTCGGGAATTACTGTTCACAGTATTGTAAACAACACCGTACTAGATCATTCAAGGCCAGATCTGTGAAATATACTAAAACAAATGTTTTTTATTAAAATACTTGTTGGAATATATTATCATCTCCATAGTAACAACCCGTTCCCAGACTCTTTTACAATGGACGCTCTACAGTGCTTATTCTAAACCTAATAATACATGGCTAAACTATTTTGTCATTATTTAACAAAGAAAAACATATAATTATTAATGTAAGAAGCCATTTCATTCAAATTTATCAATGTCAGAGAGTCTTCAGGATGCATTTTGTTTCTTCTGAATAACCTGACAAACAGAGTTTGTCTTATTAACTTAAAGAGAGACAAAAAAGAAGGTTTGGAGCTGCTGTAACATAAGTGATAACAGGAAGGAAGGAACCTCTTTTGCAAAGGTTTAACATAGAATAATGAAGCAAAACAGACAAGAAGAACTCAATGACAAGGTTGCTGTTGAGGTTGCCTCTGCAGCTGGTCTAGTTCTTCTTGTTACCCTAACCCTATGCCTGAAATACCCTTAGAAAATACCAAAAGGAAGCTATTGAAGAGGAACAGAAAGAGGACCGAAAGCAGAAATTGTAGCTAGCCAGAAAATGGGCCTTGATTTCTTGAGCTTGAGTGTTTAGCTAACATGACAAACAGAAACAAGCTATCAATTTCAGACATTTGACCTTGCTGTAACCTTGACCCTGTCTGGAACAATTCTAAAATCTAATCTGTTTATCTGGTGATTACAAGGAACTCAAACAACCTCTCGTTCTTCATATATATCATGCTAATGAAAAGCACAGACAGGTGGACACATTGATGGACAGATGAACAGAAAATAATAATCTAACAATCAAAAAGCAAATAAATGAAAATATTGGATTTTATAGGAAAACGAAGAAAAAAAACCCTCCATATTGCATGGAGCCGCATCACAGCACCTCATCACTGGTTATCTTCCCATAACAGCATGCTCTGTTGCGTAATAAAGTACATCAAATTATGATGTACTCTGATGTGTATGTATGGATCCAGAACTACTCCACAGTTAGTAGTATATATAAATACCCAGAATAAATACAGCAGTAAAAAATGTCATTACATGACACAGCATGTTTGTATGGAGTATGCTGTTCTTTGTGGGGGCAATGTCACTTTTAAAGGACACATGCTTATAACATATCAATAATAATAATTTTAATAAATAATAAAACACAAGTCTGTGTGCTGCACTGCATGGATAGATACACTCATCTCTACCATCTGAGACTATTTACTTGATGCTGTTCTGTCCAAATCTTAAAAATATAATAAAAATGTGAATAAATAAAGAAAGAAAGTAAGAAATGATAGGAAGAAAGAACGTATAGGGTTAACTAAAGTTCTACCCTGTGAATTGTCTAAATACAATTTGTTTTTTGCTGACATTGCTCATTTATTTTTTTGTCTTTCGGCCTGCTTTTGTAATTGTATTTAGTTCTTATATAGTGTACACTTTACCATGCTGTTTTATTCTACATTATTACACAATGCTTTGTGTAATACCTCTGCGCTGTGATGCGCCTCTTCTTCAAATTTCATGTTTGTGTTTCTGCTCCATTTTCTTCACTTCGCTCTCCATTATCACATATCCTATATTTAATCAGTTCCTGTCAAAAGAGTTGAAAAAAATTGGGGGGGAAACGCGAATCCATATGTGCTTGGTTCAATTTATCTACTGAACCCAAACATTTATTTTTCCTTGTATTATAAAAACATATTATAAAGATTATGTAAAAGTGGTTTAACCTGAGGAGAAACAAGTTAGGACTGACCTGGTAAATATGTAGATAAAAAAGATTATGTTAATCCCTGTCACATTCACCGGGCCTTTTTTATACTCACACCAGAGCACATACACCTGCGTTTACTTCAGTTAAAATTACTTTAAATGCACTAAAATGATATTGTTGTGAATTAAAATAGCTGTGACATATAAGAACTAAGTAGTAAACTGAATGTAAGGGTTATGAATAGAGAGACTTTGTGATTCCAAACCTAGCTGGAACTGCCAGTGGTGCTGGTGCTGAGACTGAGATGCAGCAGGTCACACCTGGAGAGCTCTTGCTGTTCCCCTGGCTGAACAGGCCCTATTTCCCAGCCTAGCACCCCGCCTGTCAGATGGCAGGCAAATCCGCCTTAATGTTGCAGGCTTAAAACGTCTAGCGTGTCGGACGATCCTTACGGATTTAGAGGCAGTGGTGAAAATAGCTTTGGCTCACTCTTGTTTACGCCATAGATCTTTCGCAAGGGGACCAGATTGTGTTCCACCTACAGCTACTGAACCTGTCTTTGACACTGCAAATGCCACACACCTTGTTAAAAAAATTATGCAGCATCAAGGATGTTGATGTCTATTGTTTTTTTTTTTTGTAAAACTTTTTTTTTGTATCTAAAAATCCTACGTGGTGCACAAAACATTTGGTCATGTTGATTTTCTTCCTACTCAAGTGTTGATAAATGCCAATCATGCACTAATAACCAAGTATGTTCACGGCACAGCTGGTTTCCGTATATTTAGGGACTTGTATTAACCCAGGACAGTACCCCTCCCTGTCAACAGAGGTCTATGGAATTCTAATCAGTTTCCTGTTTCTTGAATTCCTACTTCCTGGATTTTCAGATGCTTAACATGCTGTCTCTGGATATCCCCACTACACGTCTGAACAGTATGAAAAAGTAATAAATGTCAGATTTCTCAGTATTCATAAAACAGTAAGTGGGAAATACATGGATGACCTACTGCTTCCGTCAAAAATCTGTAGTATAGAAACATTTTGCTATCCCATAAGGCAACAGGACTGGTGTGGAAGAGCTTTCTGACTCAAAAATAGGGAAAGGCAGCACATCAGATCTTTTAAGTGTAAATGCTATAGGGATTAAACATACTTATTTAACAACACCTGAGTAAATTGTTGACAGTTTAAAAACAAGAAATAAGAGGGTTTGGATGTAGGATGTTTAGACTGTATTCACACTAGCCACCACACACATACTGATCAGTATGTATTGTATGAACAGCTGATTACTGAATCAAACTCAGTGCACCATCTCTCAGGGTACAAGGAAGGTGCATGTCAAGTCTTATCACAGTTATGGCACCTCGGTGGCAGAATGAACTTCCCCTAGATGTCACTGGCTGTCTTCAAACAATGGGTGAAGACATACATAAATTAGCACTTTATTTAAAAAAAAAAAAAATATATATATATATTATCTGCATGCACTTGTTGCTGTATTATCTCCCTAAAGAGTGACAATATTCTGTGTGTGTAACCGAGTGAACCAATATAGATATGTTTGTTTATGAAGAAATCAAAAGCATCTGCTGTAAAAATGTAAATGTAAATGAATGCAGTAGGTACTCTCACAGCTCCATGCTAAATTCTTGCAGCACTTTCGGGTCTGTGTCGTGTTTTTTGCTTATAACGAGTTCTGAGCCTTGACCGTTTTACTACACTGAATTTTATTCTTTGGATCCCCTCGTGTTTGGATGTTTGATTCCTGCTTAAAATCAACAATTTCATACTGGGATTTAATAAACTCATATGGATCTGGTCTGTCACAAACAAGCAAAAAATTCCACAAAAGGCAAAGCTCACAGAGTCTAAAGGGACAAAATCACAACTAAACAATGAACAAGTGATTCCTAAGGATGATGTGCACTAAATCTTCCTGTAATGTATCTAAGCCATTTCAGCATCCACGTCCATAGATGTTCTACCTCTTACTCCTTTTATAGGACACCATTATTTTTGTCCTAATTGAATTGCTTGCTTCCTTTCAAGTCATTAATATGAAATGGCTGAGTTTCACAAAATGTAATGTGTAATTAAAATAAATGTATGATTTAATCTGTATCTAAAACTGCAGTAATTTATCACCAATTAGACATTTGGAAGCCAATCATTTGAGGCTTACGGTAACTATAATGTAAATTTACACCAACTTAGAAGTGAAGAATAGGATGCAAACATTAATAAAGTTTGATAAATGAGGCTCACTCTCAGCCACACACTCACAGTGATATCCTAAGCAGCATCAAGAACCTGTTTCAAATTATTAAAGACTATATAACACATGCACACAAGTTGTAACCGTACTGCAGAAACACCTACAGTATATGAGCACCAGAGGCACAAATTCATCCATGCTTGAACATCTCCAATAATCACTGTCAACCTCCCTGACCTGAGCTCAATAGGTCATAAAAAAAAAAACCACACACACACAGCGAGTACACAGTGACTTTAATATCTGTGAATCCCTGTGGACACAACACATGATCTCAATGCTACACAAACGCTGAGTCAAGTGCATTTCTGTTGCTGTGTCCCATAATCTCAGACAAATCCCCTGTAAAAACACACACACACACACATGGGTTCGGACATAACTGCCTGCAAGGATTCCTAAACTGTTAACATATAGAAGATCCTGAAAACTAAAACCCCAACACATTGCTTTTCCAGAGTGTTGCACTTTTATCCAGTGAAGGGTGTTTTGGTGCAGAGAGTGCGTCTAATTAGAAAGGAAATAGGGGGGGGGGGGGGCTGGTGAACAAGCAAAAGCTAACTGAAAATAGCTGGAAAATGGAAGCACAATTGGGGGGAACTTGAAACTTTTCTATTTGTCTCTGTTCATGCAGAGAAGGCTATCAAACTGCTATTCTAGCCTTCTTTCATTGGCCCCACCTTTTTTTTAGGCTTTCTTCCTGTAGTATACGATCTGAAGGACCCTGAAGAGATTGGCCATTAGAAAACCCTTCACCTTGCTCTAAGTGCAAATTGTTTCAAAGTAAAGCCACTATGTATTAATGCATTACATTCTTTTCTTTTTTTTTAACCCAAAAATCTGTTTCATTCATTTCTTTGTGAACCTGCTATTCTTACCTTTTGCATTAGTGAGCTTTTTATTCTCTATCTTTGGGAATGTTTCTCTTTTTTTTACACAGGTCATACTTCTGAAAAGGAAAATCCTCCTCAAACTGTCCAATATCTAGTTATGAGTCTGCTGTCAATCATAATCATCTATGCAATGCACTACTAACTGCGAAACAAATGCGTACACACACACACACACAAACGCACATTGATATTCATGCACATACATTTTCCCTCCACCACTTTCCCATATTTTAGGAATAATGATTGCATCTTTGGAGTTTTTATCCACTAAAATACCACAATCTAAAAGCAATGCGGTGTAAATCAGAGTGTGTGACAGGGTGAAAGTTGAATGAGTGGCAGCACAAGATGAAGGAAAGATCCAAGAGAGAAGAAGAACAAGCACAAGAGGGAGCGCACACTGACCGGTGTCAGGTCTTCAATGCTGATGGGCAGTTCTCTGAGAGTTAACAGAAGGTCCAGTCGAGTGCTCAGGTATGGGATGTTACACAACTGTGGAAGAAATGACACCCAGAGATAAAGATGGTGAAATATCGATGTCTTTCACTCACTCTCGAAAACACTACCATAAAATGTACAGCTGCTGATGAAATGGTGGAAATACTCAATACACTGATAAATTAATAAAATATGAGTTTAGAGACCTTTATGGCAAATGCAAAAAGCATGTGAACAAGTGGCACAAGTGGGTATAGTCAACCAAATGGGAGAAGTGTATCTGAGTTTCATCAAAAATAAGGTAGGAGGTGTTGAGGCAAGGTGCTGGATATCACCTAAAATTGGAAATTGCCTAAAGCAACCTCAGCTGTGGCCCTGTGTGTATGTGTGTGTGTGTGTGTGTGTGATAGTTAAATAGATAGGTGTCTAACACATTGTCAGTATCTCTATCTGCATGTGGGTGTGGCCTAAAACAGAGGGGTTTTTTTCTGTTTAATTATTAAATGTCACCCCTTCTGCTATGCCCATGGAAATTGTAGAAAACTAAATAATAGAGGTATAAATGCCAGCACTGTCATGTGTCATGCATCCCGCAATGTGGTCTTTGTTTGTCCTGTGAGCTTCATATCTGAAAGCTAACTGAGGCCCACTTGAAAGTTAAAACCGCCTGCTCATGCTGTTTTTCTGTTGAGTCCTGCGGTATCCTAGTCCCAATGCACACCTCTGGTCTCAACTAGATGCCCTGTGTACCTCTCTAAACACACAAAAAAATAGTGTTTGTATACACATAGAAAAGATTACCTGGTCATTCCGAATAATGTATTTAAATTCAGTTATATATTCAGTTATAGCTAGGTGGTTTACTGGATGGATGGACGGATGGACGGATGGACTGATGAACAGATGAACGGATGGACGGGTTATGGATGGGTGGTCATACCTGATCATTCTGAATAATGTATTTAAATTCAGTTATTTATTAATTTATAGCTAGGTGGTTTACTGGATGGATGGATTATGGATCAACGAATAGACAGATGGACAGATGAACAGATGAATGGGTTATGAATGGGTGGTCATACCTGGTCATTCCGAATAATGTATTTAAATTCAGTTATATATTTATAGCTAGGCGGTTTATTGGATGGATGGATGGATGGATGGATGAATGGATGGATGGATGGATGGATGGATTATGCATCGATGGATAGACGGATGAATGGATGAATGGGTCAGTTATATATTAATTTATAGCTAGGTGGTTTACTGGATGGACGGACGGATGGACGGACAGACAGAATGTTATTTCAGTAGGCTTACCTCCAACATATACTGATCAACCATGTGCAGTTCGCTTACATCTCCTTTATAGGACTTGTACATCTCTATATCATCTGGAGTTGGCACATACCTGATAAGTAATGCAAATGAAATACATTGAGAAATCACCCACAGCATCTATAGATAACATAGATCTAGCATACCTGAATGCTTTAGAAGTATACTAGTTTTGAGACTTGCTTTGATTTAAATGAAATGAGCAATTCTTCAGTTTTTCTTACCACACAGTCTGAAAAGATTTGACTTAACATCAAGCTGTTTATGCCCAACATTAGACAATCCTTTAAACAGAACTAGTGAAAGTAACTACAGGTCTTAAAACTAGAGAGAGACAGATGGACGTTTCTCAGAATTATTGATGAACTCTTAAGTACCCAAGGTAGAGCCCAAAACGGAGGTATGTCTCAGTATCCATTATCCTGATTTGACCTTAAATGGAGATTCCAACATCACTGCCTGACAATCGGCATCACTTATCAAGCTCATGCTGAATATGAACAGATTTAATGCAAATTGATTGGGTGGCTTCAAATCAAATAATATTTTTCCAATTATTTGCATGGATAGAGAGAGTGAGAGAGAGAGAGCGAGAGAGAGCAGTGCCTAGTATTGTGTAGGCCCAAAAGACACCCTTTCAAGTTTTCCAGATGTAGGTTCTAGTTTACTAAGTATATCTAATTAGATTTTAGTTCAATTAAGAAAATTATGTGAATGAAATCCAGTCATTTTACTTTGCTAGAATTAATTTAAAACATATGAAAAATAAAGAAAGCCAGCCAACACATACCCATAAATGAAGACAAATAAAACAGGCTATTTAATAATAACAAAAGAAATGGTATTGTGTAAACAGAGAATAGATAGGTCTGTCCGTGGACAGTCTCAAACCATAAATAAATGCCTCCACTGATGGAAGATTAAGGTCACGCTTATAAAGGAAAGGATGTTTGAAGATCTGTATGATTTTTTCAGCGGATGAAAGCTGGTTTATAAATCGGTTAGGTTTGCCACGACATGTTCTTTTAACACCGGGCAACACTTCCAGCATATCTGCAGAGACACTAAAAACAATTTAAAAATAGCACTTTCCCTGTGTGACGTGCTTAGTGTGCGTGATCACCTGGGTAAAGTGTAGGTTTTTTCTTCTTCATCTCCATTTTCATGTCACACCATTTTTTCCACCCAACTTAATTTACACCTAATTCACTATTTTTGTAATAAGTCTAGTGATTTTGACCTTTTCGCAATCTGTTACAATGCTTAAAATTTTTATTGGCCTATACAGTGCCCATATACATATACATATACCTCCCAGCACACCTCACGGAGTTTTGTGGGTGTCACTGAATGCAAAAAATGAGAACTGTTGGGAATGCGCTTAACGTTTTATTGTGATCAGGGTAGCACTGGATGCAGAGCCAATCCCAGGGAAACTCAAGGTGGAAATGCATCCAGTTATCACAGAGCCATTACACAAAAAATTGCACAAGAATTTGCACAAAAAAAACATGCTATGCATACTGAATGCAATATTAAATATATAAATATGGATTAAACTGTGAAAATAAATGACTCATCCACACTACAAACAACAGCTATAACCTTTTTCACAGACATTTCACTAGTGAGCACAGTTAGTTCACAGGGTGAGGAAGTGTTCTAATTTCATTTGGCTTGCTTTCATCATTGGGAAACAATGAAATGTAAAATATGTAATTTATATCCTGACTTTACATATTTTCTGTAAAGCCGCTTTGTGACATTTTCTGCTGTTAAAAGCGCTATACAAATTTAGTAGCTCAATGAACTGAAGCAAAGTTTCTCCACAACGATGGGAGAGACTGATAAAGTCATACAGAAAAAGATTACTTCAGGTTATTGCTGCTAAAGGTAGTTCTGCAAGCTACTGAGTCATGGGTTGTACTTAGTTGTTCACACATGGCTTTTCCATATTGGCTTTATCTTTGTTAAATAAATAATGACTGTAATATGTCATGTGTTGTTGTTCATCTGAGTTTGTATTCACCAAATTCTAAGACCTGCTAAGCAGCAGATGATTTTTTATTATGTCCTGAGACGTAAAACATATAATTCAAGAGGGTTTTTTTCTAACTTTGAATAAGTAGTTTTTACAAACATGACTAACCAGGAATTTAACAGAAAACATTAATTCCTGCAACTTCAGTAATTGCTTTATCCTGTTAGAATGCTGGGTTCAAGCCCAGGAATACGCCCTGGATTCACACTTAAGGGCATCTACCAGCATGTCTTTGGCAGGTGGGTACAATCTGATGAACCCAGAAAAAAATCCTACACTGAAAAAACCCAGAAAAAAACACTACGCTGAGAGTAACCAGAGCTTTGGAGATGTGAGGCAGCAAAAAGAAATTGGACTGATACTTTCTGTGTAATGAACTATGTGTGTAGCATGCAGTAATTCTGCAAACTTTATTTTAATTCACAAGCCCAAAATACATTCCTCTTCTTTTGTCTCCTTGGGTCATTTTTTTTTTAATGGCTTGAGAAATTGAGGGATGATTAAAAACAAAGCAGGCCTAATGTTCCTCGTCAGCTTGCATAAATCTCCCAAACTGCTGATCTTTCCACTTATTGTAACGCCCAAAGTCAACTTGTTCTCCTTCAAATACACCTTTTTCACAGGCATTTTAGTGTTTCAAATCCAAAACCAAAGATCTAATTATTTCATGAGCCATGGGACACACCTACACGGAGCAGCAGAATCTCTACAGTCAACATCCATTAATATTGCAGCCCATGTTGTGCACATCACATCTATATGGATTGTGTTTCTTGGGCCCACACAAAGCTTCATGCAAATCTACATCACGGTTGGATTTAAAAAGCAGAGTGTACTTAGAGTGCCCTTTCCTTCCAGCAGGTAAATCCAGTAGGCATTTCTGAAGATGTTTCTCGAAAATGAAAATCAACCAAGCAGAGAAAGCATTTATTCCAGCTTTCAGCTTACTTAATAGTCTCTGTCTCTTCAAATACCAACTAATAAAAGTTTCATCATTGAGCCACTCTGATAAAAGGTTCCAGCATATGCTCTTTATCATTAGCATTAAAGAAAGACTCCTGCTTGCATTACCTTTTATTCCTGACATGTACTACCAGTGACTTGGCCTCTTTTGGCTCCATTAAGGTCACTGCAAGTCCTAGACTACAATGTTTTTGAAAGGACATTCTTATAAAAGCTGCTTCTGTCCTTATATCTAACTGTTGGTAACATTTATTCAACTACAACCCAAAGTCCATACAAGGTTTTCGGAAGTTGTGAATAATGTTAAAACAATAATAATGTCTAGAGTATTCTTAATCATGTTGACTAGGTGATCTTATAAAAACAGCTATACGAGGAGCCAGTGACTTTATAAAGTAAAGCAGATATTAATACCCTGAGCCAAGCATTTATCAGATTGCAATACAGACCTATCAGGTGTACCCGAGCTATCATTTTCCATAAAGCTAATCGCTTCACAGCATACACAGAGACGCTGACAACCTACAGTTGTCACAGCAAAACTATAAATGTTGAATTTTGCTCTTACTGATGACTAGTGGACATTTAAATTGATGCGTCTCCGAATGAAAAACAGGAAAGTTATCCCAGACAATTTAGATGATTATAGTTTACTGTATTTCAAGCATTTTGTTTTAGTAAGTCTGATGTACTTCAGATTGCTGTTGAAGTGGGCTTTTTCAGCAGGTAAGAAATGAAAATGAAAATCACAGATGGGCTTCTGTTCACAAGTATTATTATATATCTAAATGTATATGTATTGTCAGCAGTGATGGATTTGAATGGTGAGGGGTTGGTTTGTTTTTTGTTTTTTTGTTTTTTCATACCTCCTGAGAGAAGCAATGTGTTCATCAGACAGGCCTCCTTCACCCTCATCAACAATGAACAATTTGTCCTTGAGCTCTTTAGGTTGCACTGGGAAACTTTTGAGGAAAATATCTGTAAAAAGAGTGGAAGAAAAAAATGTTTTCATACCTTTCATACACACACACACACACACATGTTCATTCACTCACTCTTGCAGATGCACACACACACACACACACACAGACACACACACACACACACTGAATGCATTCCTTCTGACAGGAAATCTTCCCACCCATGATGAAAAATCTCCAGATGCATTTGGAAGGCAAAAAGCCCCAAGCATAATTACCTCTGCATGCAAGTCTTAGGGGTCTACCTGCAAGCTGATTTACATTATACCGAATCTGAATTGATGAGAATTTTGTTTTACCTAATAACCTTGGCTTGCTGTATATGAGAAGCAGAGACAGGTCATGAATATTCTGTTGCAGCAGCATTCAAATAAATGAAGCAACGTACTCATTACGGCAAAACAATTATGCTTTGCCTCAGCAGTACCGGGTTCAAGGGTACAGTCAAGAAAGGCAGTGTAAACCTTTATTCTGCCTTATTTCAAATGGGGAGATTACTAAAAGAGAGGCAAAATTTCGTTTAATCCAGCTTGAGAATGAAGTCTAATCACTCTTTATTTAATTTACTGAGCCAAGCAAGGACACAGCTGGGCCAGTCAGTGAGCAACCAGAGAACACTGCCAGATTCACAGCACAGATTCTACAGACAGGATCTGTCTCAATGGAGGTGTACAAGCTTTAAGTTTTTATAAATTCTGTGAAAAAGTCAAATATGTGGGTTATATACATTAAAATATAACTCTGAGCATTTCACTGTATCATTCAATGATAAATCCAGATAACTTTTTAGAGTGTTACTCATGTATAAAACTCCAAGATGTTGTGGTAAACCAAGTGACAGAATTGTTACTAAGAACGGGAAAATCAACATTATAGCGCACAAACTGCAACTTCAATCAGCGACCTACTGATGGCCGTTTTTAAAGAACTGTTCCACCTGGAGTTTCACTTATGGCAGTTAAGAAAGGTAGTACGCACTATGGGATTCACTTAACAGGTCTTAAGACGAGGAACGGCGACTGCTTTTGCTATTGTCAGAGCAAAGAAAAGTGTTTTATTTATGCATTCTGAAGGAGCCACACTTATGCTGGAGGATTTTTAAAATCCTTTGCCGAAGCTCTAACACGTAATTCCCTCCCTGGGGGGTTGATCTTGGCCTTTTATGCAATACTTTTGTTCGGAGGAAAATTATACACTGTTTATTTCTTGAATGTGTGATTGCACTTCTTCACTTCTGAGAACTTCTCATGTTTTCTGCTCATGACTCAACCGCTGCATTACTACGGGAACTTTGCACTACCTTAAACTTTAGCAAAGCCTTAAATAAGCGTGTGACCTCTATTTGCCGAAATTACTGCCAAAAATTAGATACAATTTCCATAAGTAATGGACGTATGGAGACAATTTAGGACAGTATTTTAAAAAATTATATTAAAAGAAAAAGTTTTCTTAAGTATTGCAAATCACTGGGTTCAAGAATCAAGTGTTGTTGGACCACTGACCCATGGAAACCTAAATATGAAAAACAGAGAACGTGTTTATTATGTAGTTTTTTTTTTTGTTTTTTTTTTTACTAATAAATAATGTTTATACCCATTCTCTTCAAGGATGCCAATAATTCTGGAGTAACTATATATAATGCTGCACGCTAAAAAGATAAATACTTAAAGATATATTCCTGAAAAAAATGTCTAAAGTGTCTTCTATTCTACTAACATCTACTTATGACTGTTTTTACATATGAGATCCTGTGCTTGTTTGCTTGCCCATTACGAGCAATAAAGTCATCACCCTGTGACCCTGACCTTGCTTGTGTAGCCAATAAAGGCATCTTGCTATGCTCTCATTTGGAGATGGGGTTCAAGAGGCTAAGATAATAAAATATAACAATCAAAGCACAGTCAAAGAATTACCCATTGATGCACACCCTGTGTGAGGATAATTCTTGTACTTGATGTATTTCGATTCTTGCCTAAATTGACTATGCCAATAGAACAGACAGGTAGGCTAGATGGACAGGGTGTTGAACTGTTTGCTCTGTTGGATGATGAGCAATGCCCAAATTGCTTGGTTCTCATGCAGTGTTCATTATTCACCTATAGTCTTGCCCAAGGTGCAGCATAACGCTGAGAGTGATGCGTGAAATTTGCAGGCTTTGTAAGCTGCTGGCTTTTGAGCCCCCTAGGAAGTAAAAAGTCCTTTGCTGTAGTTATTGTAGCAGGAACAGAACTGGCTGAAGTTCAGTCCCCTGGAATAGGACGAGTTAGCACCTTTACCGAACAGGAGTAAAAAGTAAATGAGACAACAGTAAATGCAACAGCACGAAAAAGGCCAGAGCTTGGAGACACTGAGTATGTCTGGCTTGCTTAGATTCAGAGAGCCTACAGTACTCTTAAAGGCTCTTCTTTAAGCTTGAAGCCAACCTTTGCAAGGGGTTGCTGATAGCTTATGTCCTCAGAATGACTTACTTGTTCCCATTTTGAAGTATACCAAGAAACTGACTAGAACACAAGAACACATGTCTAATGGCTGAAGTGGTAAAGGCAGAAGCACTTGAGCTGGGATCAGTACACTTGGTAGAGAAACCAGTAGCCTTACTAGTGTTTATGAATCTCTGATTTGCATAGGCATAGTTGAATACAGGGCGAGCAGTACTGTCTTTATGTTAAATGCAATTTTGATTCCTCAGGAGAGAACAATATCACATTTTTGGGATTCTCATTACATCCACATGATATTCATTAACCAATTGTGAGCTCCATTGCCTCAGTATATGTTGAGAACCCTTGTGACAACTTTGATTTGCAGTCTAGACAAAAGAAAATCACCCTGGCAGTCTAGAATGTAAGGAATCTGTAAGTAATCATAGTTCAGCAAAAAGGACCAGTACACCGCTTAGTGACTCAGATTCATAAGAATAACCAAAGCTGATTCATCAGAGCTTTATTCACTACTAATGTGAAGTAATGATTACAAGGCGACAATTTTGTTATTTGTGCTCGACAAGCACAAAGAATGCCCCATTGATTCTTTTGAACTAATGACACCTAGTCATAGCTTGACACTTGGTCATGCTTAAAGCTTACATGCATGCTGGTTTAGCTTTTATGGGGAATATTTATAGAACAATGAATAACTTCAGCACTCTAATAAAAACTAAGACACAAAGTTCATGTCACAGAATCAAACTACCAACATTAAGAGTTTATTTCACTTTTTTTTCTTGCTATAGTGCCTTGACAAAATGTTCC
Organism: Hemibagrus wyckioides; assembly: GCF_019097595.1. NCBI lineage: Eukaryota > Metazoa > Chordata > Actinopteri > Siluriformes > Bagridae > Hemibagrus > Hemibagrus wyckioides. The sequence goes on from NC_080724.1 coordinate 7,573,177, forward strand.
CTGAAACTACCATTGACCTCAGGGCTAAGCTGACAATCCAGCGGAAATGAAAAGAGTAACTAAAACCTGAGCTATCGACCTCCTGTATTTTCTGCGTCAAAATATTCAACTATACTCTGGACAGCTTACCTGAGAAGTATATGAGACTGCCCCCGATCAGAGTTTGTCCTTGTTGATATTAGAGCTTTAATATTTTGCCTTCCACCGAATTACAAATGGATGACATGATCCATTTGAATGCTAGCTAGCACTCAGTCAGTGCAAGGACAAACGTATTATCATTTATTAACATGCATGATTTACCATGCAATAATTCTCCTCACTGGATGAGCCATGAGGATACCATGCTTGTTTAACAACAACTAGGTTATAAGTCTTATATATGAGCACTAACCTGCCAAATTGACTGGCATTTACCTTCGAGTGTCCACTGGTACAATTTGTCTTATAAGAAAGCATATCATTTAACCTCTTCAAGGTTCTTCCGTATTAAATTAACACTTTGCCATCTGTCTCCATTCAAAACATTAAGCATTACTGTGTGCTGAACATCTCTCGGGAAAATGGCATATATTACAGTTAGTACAGAGTGACTGAGCCGTTAACTACTTTTAAGTCATTACTGAGAAAAACACCTGATAATCCATATAGTCTTCAAATGCTCTATGGATAATTTGAATCACTAGTTTTTTCTTACATAGTTGGTTGACACCTGTTAAGTTACTACTGGTAAACATGTATTGTTACATTTATGAACCCTTCTTTAGGCTCTTCTCCTCCTCACAGATTTGCTGGAAGACAGATTGCCTAAGGGATAACCTGTGTCGGAGGCCAACAAACAGGCCAGTGAGGGTGTCATGCATTTTTCATGTTCATCTCCTATTTGTGCTGTGTGCACTGACATAGTTTTTCCGCCAGGCAGGTGCTGAGACACTTGCGGCTCATACATTCTCTTGTTCTTGCTGTCAAACCGGACATGCCTGAGGTTAACCTCCCGTTTGACGTGCATGGGGACTTACTAAAAGGCACAGTGCAACTTTATTCATGCATACTAAAGTAATACTACAGTGTTTTCAACCTAATCACTATCTTCTCCATCTGCACTTTATGGGCAATTTCTACAAACAGTCATTTTGATGTTTCCCTTTACTGAGAAAAAAATGGGAAAAGCCATTTACTCAAAATTCTCTTCCAATGTAAGCAGATGTTCGGCAGTACAAGCATGCAAAAAACAGACTTTTGTATCCATGAATTCTTTAAAGTATCTGTAAATGATGCCATAACTCTTTGTCTTTTCAGAGATGAGAGTACTTTTTCAACTGAAAGGATTTAAGGTCAAACCCAGGCTCAGGTTACAGTCTATTTGAGTTTCACATCTTCTCTAAATGATCATGTGGGTTTAATCCAGGTTCTCTGGTTTCATTTAAATTTCAAAAATCATTCCAGTTTGAGGACTGGCTACTCTATATTGACCTTCAGTGTGAAAGTGTGGTGCCCTGTGATGGACATGCTTCCCATCCATGGTCAGTCCCTCCAGGATTGTGTGAGGTCTAGGATTTTCAGACAAGCTTGCAATTGTTCTAAATGACCTTAGAATTTCTGCTACGACTCATCATGTGATGAGCCAAAGCCTTCTTCAATTCACATGCACTGAACTTGAGTACAGCTATCATAGAAAGTGATTATGTACGTGTATTCACTGATGGAGGGCCTGCAATTTCACTCATTCAGTAATTTTTGCCAAAGAAAAGCACAAAGTTTGCAAAATATTTTAAAAACTGCTGCAGAATCAATCATTTTTGGTCACAACAAACATAAAAAAAAAGAGAAAAGTTCCAGAACAAAGCAGTTAGTGAAGATGAATGAATAAATGGATGGATGGATGGATGGATGGATGGATGGATGAAATGCTCCAGCATTGGATGAAATTATATATGAACACCTTAAGATGAGATTTTCTGTCACGCTTTAAGAAAGAAATGCAGATGCTTTGCAGATGCATTAGAAAAGGCTTATGTACAAAAATACTGCTTTAAAGCTTCTACTAAAGCTAATGCATCCAAGTGATCCTGAACTCTAGTAAATTTTATCCTAATGGTTAGAAGTGCTTAGCAGCTCTGAAATAATATAGCTTTACACAATTTTTATAAGTTGATTCAGAAGCAGATAAATAAAATGGAGATGGGGATATTGCTGTTTAATGTGCAATAAAAATGCATTAAAAATATTTATTCACAATATAAAGACGTGGGTAGAATATTCAAACTGGTTTTAATAATGTTCGGTACATTTGGACTGAGAATAGGAAGTGATGTACATTCTAGTTGAAAGCACATTCAAGGTTCAGTGGAGAGTCCTAATTTTTTTTTTTAATTGAGACATCATAGCTCAGTGCAGGGATGCAAGGAAAGAGCAGACTATGCCTGTCATCCCACTCAGTGAAGTGCATGATAGCAGAGGCTCCATGTTGTCTTAGCTCAATAACAAAAGTCAGAGCCCTGCTTTAACCTGCAATAAGCTTCTTCCTGGGTTTCCTAAAAAGAATTGCTAGAAGCAGAGTGGCGTTGTAGTAGCATATCCAATGACATCTTCAATCCATCATCTAAGAGTGATCAAAGGGGGGGGGGGGTGACTCGTTCACAAATTCACAAAGGGAAAAGATTTCTGCTCTAATATTTGCCCCCTTTCCAAAGATACCAATGTATTTCCTGCAGTGCTATCAGCCTGAATCCATAAAATGTAATCATTTGAAACCACAGAGGTAACCTTTTTTTTCCAATATTGCAATATTGTTCTGTATTACACCGTCAGTCATTGTTGATATGATGCCACCTGGTGGCAGTCATAAAATCAGCCTTCTGCAACACACAGATCAGTCTGTTACTCCGGCTTCCCATACTGTCTGAGCAACTATAAACATATATGATGTAAGTGTTTGAGTTAAACGAAGTCTCGAAAGCTTTGAGAGATATCCAAAACATCCTAAAATGTCAAGCCAGTGGTGTGTGAAATAATTATTCATACGAGTGCACACAATTCTCTTTTATGCTGATTGCAAACCAGCTCTTCCAGAAAGGAATCAGCCCAATGCAAGAAATAGCTTAAGTACTTTATCTTTCTTTTTTTAACTGCAAATATGTAATCAGAAAAACTATTGACTCGCTTTGAAAGCCTATCTTTAGCTGTCTTGCTTAACAATATGCTGAAAAGTTATCTGAGTGGAGTTTTGTGAAATGTGACGTTATCCTTAAGTGATCCGCTGTTGGGTTTTAATGGCCTGCTTTGCTGTTCATGTTGTCCTAATCCTTCCACAGGGATCAATAACACATCTCCCGTGATTGCTTCTGCAAGATACACAAATACTCACCTCAACTTCTTTCACCAAACCAAAAATACAATGCAGGCCATCCCCCCAATTCCCAGGCATTGGAGCTAATCGATTGGGAAGATTATTAATGCCTAAATTAAAGAGCAAGAAGTCAGTGCAGCTTCATGAAGTCATATTTAAAGTGTTATACAAGGATATGCTGTCAACTTCTGAATTATTTTTGCACTATATATAAAATGATTGCTCTGAAAATAATATACAAATATATAGAATAAGCTATAATTAGCTTCTAAGGAAGGAGCAACCGCTCTTAGTGTCATCCTGTAATGTCTAACATGGTTAGAAACTCCATGCAGAACATTTCACACTCCTTTATATTCTTAGGTTTGTGAATGTGAACTTCCCTTTTCAGACCACAGGAACAGTCAATGATTCACCACCATATTTTGCAACAGATATCAGATGTATTTCCGTGGGAATGTTATAACAAAATCTCTGAGATGATGTCAAAACTTTCTAGCTAAAATATTCTTACTAGAGGAAAGGCACATAGTTTCACCACTTGAGTTTGAACAGAAGATTTAAGTCATAACGTCTAATTTATTAATAATAGTATGAAAAACAAAATCACTGAATGAATGACAAGTGAGTGACATAAATCAGAGGAGAAAAGCCAGATTGGCTTGAGCTGCCAGGAAGTCTATAGTAAACCATATAATCACAACTGTGGTGAGAAGAAAAGCATTTCAGCATGGCCAAAACATTGAGTTTTGAGGCGGATGAGCTACAACAGCAGAAGACAACATCAGGTTCCTCTCCTGTCAGCCAAGAACAGGAATCTGAGGCTATCAAGTGTACAGACTCACCCGAACTGGACAGCTGAAGATTAGAAAAAAATCACCCAGTCTTTTTCCAGTCTTCAAATGTCCAGTTTCAGTGAGTCTGTGCCCATGTTAGCCTCAGATTCTTGTTCTTGGCTGACAGGAGAGGTTTTTGTAAATCATCCAGCTCAAGATTTGATGCATTTCTGAGATGCTTTTCTTCTTACTATGGTTGTAAAGAGTAATTTTTTAAAATCACTTGAACCTTTTTGTGCACAGACTAGTCTGGTAATATTCCACTCAGCGACAGTGAGAATTTTTCTGTAGACGCTTTGCAAACAGGCTGTTTTTTTGTTGCACCATTCTGTGTCTAGAGAGTGTTATGTTTGACAATCCCAGGAGATCAGCAGTTTCTGAAATACTCCAACCAGCTCATCTGGCATCAACAACAATACCACAGTTAAATCACTGAGATCAGACTTTTTCTTCATTCTGATGTTTGATGTGAACATTAACTGAAGCTCTTGATCTGTTCCTGCAGAATTTTATGCACTGTGCTGCTGCCACATGATTGTCTGATTGGATAACTGTATAAATGAGCAGGTGTACAGGAGTTCCTAATAAAGTGGTTAGTAAGTGTATACATGGTATTTACATTCATGTACACTTTAATTACACTATCCATATACATTATATTATCACTTCTCTGTTTGAAATATAGTTCAGCATAATTGTAAGCAATATTGTAAGGTGTTTTTTGTGGTAACTCCAATACTCACTGAAGTTGTGGGCGACTTTTGCATTGAGCAGGATTTCAGCATGATTACTGGACTCTGCGCTAGAACCGTGCCCCGAGTCTTTGACTCCAAATTGCTCATACAGACGCGATGTGTCGATTTCAATTTCTCGAGGACTTCCCCGCGCCCACAATGACTTCGCAATCTGTAAGAGCAGCAAAAACAGTCAATAACTTCATTTTCCCCACAGGAACCTGTAATAAATAAACCATGGGCATGAACGATCCAAATAACAGTTCACAGACTGCCTTGAATATATGAGCTCAGGGAAAATACAAAGCATTCGCTCATGGTGGGAAACATAATAAATGTAGTGTCCTTTTCAACAAAAATGGGCCAGTGTGTAATCAGGACCATGAATAATATGAGTCCAAATCTATAAGAGGTAAATATAATCTTCATGCAATAAACCCATATTTATGTCCTCACATTGTATTCTTGTTGTTTGTGTATCCAACGCAATATACAGTACTTTTCTGATGTCTTCTACACTAGTGAGCCAAAATGTTTTGAACATATTTGTGCATTTACAGTTCGACATAGGTGACTTCAGATTAAAACATCACCAAAACCATTTATATACTAATACTAATAACTGGAGCAAATTTTCAAAAACAACCAAGCAAGCAATTTTCGTATAAACCCTTATGTATAATGCATGTATAGTTAAATGTAACCATGTTCCTACACCTGGATCTTAAAGGTAGCTTCTTTTTAAATTAGCAGAGTAATCACGCTTGCTTGTTTCCATGACAACAAAGAAGCCGTCACCTTGTGACCGTGACCCCTTGTGGGTAGCCTGTAAAAGTATACTAATGTTGGGGTGTCACACTCATCATGTGGTTATTCTCATCAACTCTCTTCAACTCGATTTCTACTTTCACACAGTAAAATTATGCTTCATTTAACAATGGCACAGAAATAAACGTTAGAATGCACACTTAACACTATGAATCCACTCCTAAACAAGATCAGAATGAGAATAAAATGAATGTAAAGTAATGGGGACCTTTGATAAGCTTATATAAGCTTTTTATAAGGTTATAGTTACTGCTCTGTTTTCCAACTTTCTACTGGACCTTGGTAAGGGAACAAGTAAACTGGATACTCTACTAGTTCCTAAGTAAATCATCCTGTTATTCAGGAATGAAAGGTAATAAAACCTTGAGAATAGGATAGATGCAGTGTATACACCAAATATATGATTTAAATGTTTACTATTTACCTTTCTTCTTTATCTTTTATGTCTTTGCACAGGACTTTAAATACAGTACCTTGTCTTGTATAACAACGTCCCAGTGAAAGGCCTTGGTTCTCTCTTTCTGTGTTTTTGGCTTGCTCTTCTTGGGCATAGGAGGTGGCATAGGAGGAGACGGAATCAGGGCTGAGGCAGACACCAGTGATGTCACGGTTACAAGCTGTGCCACTGTCTCTGGCTCTGGTTGTGGCTCTGGAGTTTTCAGTCGTGTGGATGGTAGCTTTAACTCAGGGACTTGCTCTAACCTTGGAGCAGTAAAGTACACTGGTTCGAGCATTGGCTCTGGTAAAGGAGCAGATACATTCACAGCCAATACACTGGGTGGCGCTTCAATAGAACCATTATTGCCCTGCACTCTGTCAGTCTCTGGCTCTCTCTCATATTCAGACTGACACTCTTCAATGGCTCCTTCAGTCTTGGCAGATTCTCTGAGTTCTTCATATACATGCTGAGATTTGCGTTTCCAGTCCATGCATAACTTGTTAATAGCTTTAACCCAGGCATCCCTTTCGTTCCTAATGACCTCCGAATTCATCTGTCCGTTTACTGGAATCCGGAAACTTCAAAAGAAAACAGATTCTCCTTTAACATCACCAGAAGTCATTTTATCATATTGAATAAACATTTACATAAACATTTCATCATACTGAATAATTTTTTATTTATCTAAGACCTGTAAAACTCACTGGAACTCATTGCTGTTAGTGAGTAACATAAACAGAGAGTCACAAGTGCAGTGGCTCTCTACGCTGGCATTGCCGTCAGAGAAGTGAATGATGATTGGCAGGTTGGAGGACATGGAAGGCACATCAGCCTCATCTTCATACTGACAATGCGCTGTCGAGAACAGGGTCAGGTGTCCTGTATAGAGATGTGCTTCATACCTGGCCAACAAAATATTCATTCAGAATCACACAAAAGCCTAGAACATTCACAGCAGCAAATCATCAGCAGTGTTACTCAACCTGTTATCTGTTAATGAAATTATTCTTCATTATAATCATTAGCCATCATCATCATTATTATAACACATTATTATATCACTGTCATGCTTTTTAAACACTCCCACATTACAACTATCAATTAGTGAAACCATTAGTGAAACTATTACACATTATTACCTACACCTGTTTCTTCTTTAGAAGTCATTTACTTCCTTGTCTAGATACCTCATGTTTTTCAATTCCCTTTGCATAGTATTACAATTTCCCTTTGAATTCTCAATCCAGTTCACATTCACAGTGCCTATTTTTTTTACTTAATTTTGTAGGCCTTTACTGTATCTGAAAGTCGTTTTTCATCATTTTCACTTTTTACAATGGCCTGCATAAGTGCTCACTCTGCTTGAATTTTTCCCCCATTTTATAGTTTTACAACCTGAAACTGAAGTGGACTGAACTGGAATTGTGTGTGATGAAGATACACAAAATAGTCCATCACTTGGAAGCAAGGCTAAAAGAAAATCTATATAATCGGCAAATTAATTTACAAATAAATAAAAAGAAAATTGTGATTGTATAAGCATTCACATACATTGCTGTAACCTAAAGTTCTCTTCAAAACAGTTTCTATCAGAAGTCATGTAATTCATTAAATCAAGTCCAGGAGTGTGTCTCAATCATGGCTCCCTATGTCGTGTATACGAGTTCAGGCATTCTGAAGTTCAGGTTCAGGATTCTGGCTCACTACACATCGGGACACTGATGACTCTATTTCCAATGACATTAGGATTTTCTCATCAGTCTATAAAACCCAAAACATATAAATTTGACATAAGTTTGAGAGCTTAATCACATGCTTGTTTCTGTCATAGTACGTAGAGCAGGATCATAGGATAGCTAGTGATTTCTTTTTTAAAAGAAAGATTCAAACAAACATTATATAAAAACATCAAAAACTGCTACTTAATTAATTGTTTAAGAGCTATAAGAAAGATAACAGCAATTTGCCATGCATTGTGGGATTTATTAGGGAGCGAATGTTCCAGGATTCTGTAACTGAGAGAGAGAGAGAGAGAGAGAGAGACAGAGAGAGAGAGACAGAGAAAGAGAGACAGAGAGAGAGAGACGGACCTTAAAATATCCGACTTCTTGTTCAGTGGCCTGACTACTGAACTAGGGAACTAAGTAAAAGGCCCCAGAATTTGTTTGAGAACATACCTAAATCAGCAAGGTGGTTAGTGTACTTATTCTTTGCTTGCCCCTTTGTGGTTTATTACATTTATTGTATTCTACTACTATTCAATTCAATATACAATTTCATATTTGTTTAGTGTGACTAAAGCTGTGAACTGCGTTGAATAAAGATGCTATACCAGAATAGAATTAATGAAGCTAAGCATGACCATACTTCTTCCATTTGAACGATGCTAGCCCTCCTCGCTGCAGAAGCACCTGGCCCTCACGAAGCCTTTTTGGGGACGCTGGCCGCTGTTCAAGCTTCGCATAAATATCTTCAGATTGGATATTCCTGTAAATTATCTGATTTATCAGTTCCAGGATCTAGAGAGAGCAGACATTAAATGTTAGAACGATAAGGAACTTGTTTACTTGGAAACAAACCACAGCACACTGGTTGGTAATGCAGTTCTGCTATCTATATCTGTTCAGTGCTCCAAAAAACTAGAAGGAGTTTATTTCTCTTTTTTTAAATGAACTATATCACTAGGCACCTGTAAAACACTGGGGTATAAAAGTACCCAGAGGTATAAGTGTCAGCATGCTCTGTTAAGTATGGCCCAGTCAGTTCTTCAGCATCAGCTACATCTTTGTTCAATCAAGTTTTTCATTGGTTTTGACTAGAGATGTGCACAGGGCTGTAATTATTTTCGCATTATTTTATAACATATGTAGTTAGTTCTATTTCCCAAAATGACAGCACACTCATGCACGCGTGAATGCAAAAAATGTCCTTCTCTCCTTCCTATTTATTCAATTCATACGGAATAAAGTATTTATATCTGGTTACTTCCAAACATTATTGGAATGTATGAGAGATAATATCATAACAATAAACTTTCATAATGAACTAAAACTTCTGCTATAAATATTCACAGAAATATGTAGTGAAAGGAACTGAAATAGGAATTGTCGTCGTAAAATAGAAATTGTTGTATCCTGAGGATCTGTAATACTTTTAGCTAATTAATAACAGTCAAGGTCCAGAAAAATGGACAGAGAACTGTTTGCTTGGGGTTAGAATTATTCAGTCACTGTCTATGCAGCATCATTAATGCTCAAACTCACTTTTTGCTTGTCCTGTGGAGACATAGCCTCCAGCTCGTAGTCATGGTGGTTCTTGAACAACACTGTTAACCTGGTCCCTGCAGCATCATGGCAGTTTTTAATGTTCTGAAAAGGAAACTGCCTCTTCACAATGCCTTTCTCAATACTGCAAACCAACTTTGTGCTGAAATCAATCTGAGGAGACATACATTCCTCAACTGTAACACAGATACTTAAAGGAATTTCACAGTAACAACCAGTAAGGACAGATGAAATTACAAACCTCCTGTCCAACTTGTATACTGTATATCATAGATCCAGCATACACTGCATGGCCAAACATTTGTACACACCTGAGCATCACGCATATATATGGATCATCCAAAAACCTTTAGTAGAATTTTAGAAGCATACAGATGTCTTTATATGCCAAAGCATTACAATTCACTGGAACTAAAAGGCCCAGTCCTGTTCTAACAAATCCTCAAAACCATATTCCAAGATTTAGAATAGAAAAAAATCTGGAATTTGATGTTAAAAAAAGTACATATGGCAATGATAATCAGGTGTCTACAAACTTTTGGCTGCAAAGTATACAATGTTTTTGTTCATTGTAACTTCATTCGTTCGTGATTATTTTTGCATGATTTCTATTTGTTTTTTTATGTAAAATATCTAAAATATGGGTGATTTATTTCATACCTGGAGTACCCTTTTTTGCCATCTGTAAGCATTAAGTTTGTGCACACTGAAGTTGTACTGCGAGGCTTGTTTTTCCTGCAATAGAACAATGAATAACAGCCAAAACTATTATTACTATGGCTACAATTAAACAACTTCCTCTTTTTTGTTGAGAAAATAATGCCTGCAGTAATGCAGTAATGCCTGTGATTGGCTCCAGTTGTAGCTGGGCAAGTCCCTTGACGAGTGGGTTATCCAGTTTCTTTAGTTCCTTACATGCATACCAAAGCATTCATTAAATTCCACCGTAGTACACATAAACACATGTCTAAGAAACACAAACTAACACATTTATATTGTCTTTGGGCATTCTAAATTTACTTGTTGGTGTCTTTTTTTTCTTCTTTTGAATGCAACATGTGTCTCTTTAAGTCTTGCTAAATACAAGCACTGTGTTTGAAAAGACAACAATTATGATGATTACTATCTATGAGAAGCGTCATACCTACAGGACTGCAAGGCAGGTTTGAGGCTTTTTTATTCATAGCCTAGACATTCCTCACTCACAAAATGAGTACTTAATAAAGTATTTATAATTCCTATAAGCTTTAGTGTAGATGCTTTAACATGAATGAATTAAAAATAGTCAGATTTCATGACAATTTCATTTAATTCATTATATACATTACCATACACTAAATTATCTTCAATAACTTTAGTAAATTTATCTTGATCAGTCTGGGAGGGAATGCAGAACCTGATCGCTGCGGGTGAGTCAGGAATACACCCTGCGTGAGACACCAGTCCATCTCCAGAAAGCATGAACACACACACTCACTGGGCAATTTTTTTTTTTTTTTAGCCAGTCCACCTACTGGCATGTTTCTGGGAGGTGGGAGAAAACCAGCAAACCCAGAGGAAGCCTAAGCAGGGACAATATACATAAAAACTGCACACAGACATGAAATCAAACTCAGGCTTAAACCCTTGAGCTGATAAGTAGCGACGCTACCCACCATCCCGAATGGATTGATGTATCAAAGTTAAAAACACACATACACACACGCAAATTATTCTGGTGCTATTCCCTCAGAGTTTTAAGTTTTAATACATTTCTATAGGTATATAAGTATAGCTCATATATAGCCACTGCACCTCTAAATCGAAGTTCCTCTGGAGCAGCTGCAGTTTGTCTCTTCTGGCCTGGTCCAGAGCGTCATCGATGCTCAGCTCTCCACTCTTCACCATATGCATAATTTTCAGCTGCATCTCATTACTAAGCTACAAAACACAATAAACAGTAAAGGCTTCACAAACTATTCCAATCCACACTGTAACTCATTAACACATTGTGCTCAAATATAGAGTCAGAGAGATATCTCAGAGAGAAATAGTTCAGTTTCATTTTGTTTTAAAGTGAAGATGATAATTGCAAGAACCTGGGAAGTGCTAATGATTAGCCACAAAACACGTGACAAATGACGAAATAGAAGGATTATATGAGGAACACAAAAATTCTCTTAGATATCTGAGGGGATTACTAGGGTATTCTGCCTTGTTTTTTATTTATATATCCATGCAGTCACAAGAGTTCTTCACAGAAAACAGAGACATAAGCCACCTTCGGCATCAGCAACACAATCATCTAAGACAAGGCAAATGCTTTATCAATGCATGACCCAGGGATTTGTCAGCTGAATGTATACAAAAAATGTTTTTTACAACTGAGCAAGATTAAGATCCTTGATCAAGGGTCCATCACTGGTAGATTGGTGGTGATTGGTGAACTCACAAGCATCTGAACCCAATGTACTATCCACTGAGCTTCCAGTGTTGTAAAAACACTTGTTAGTTGAGACAACATGATAAAATAAGTTAAAACTGATAATCAAGTAAAACAGAATTCTCCACATATAATTTTTAAAAGCTTGTAAAAATGTATTTGTGTCATATTAGTATGATATTACTTTTTTTTTTTTCTCAAAAATCTTGTGGACAATAAATAAGTAGACCTGAGTATAAGTATACTTAGACATATGTAGATATATCTTATACCCATATCCCTGCATCTACAACTAGAATAAATGTTCTAATATTATTTCAGTTGTATAGAATATTTGTCACCTAGTGTACCATTCTTCAAGTGTACTTACAAATGCTTAGTGATTAAACAAATATATATTCACCAAATATACACTAATGAACTTGGTAGCAAATTTTAATGAACTAGACGCATCATAACCAGCAGATCTGAGAGCAGCATGTGATATCTCTACTGAAACACAAAAGGAGACGTACAGCATGTGAGGTGTTGTGCTTAGAAACAGGACAACTTAAGCAACTTCAACACAGGTCATCCTTTTATAACCATTTGATCTAAGTGCATATGACAAACTATAAAGGTAATAAGAATAATCTCTTTCTTTTAAAGATGTCTTTGTACCTTAATGCGACAATAACAAGGTATAGACTGTTATATAGCCACAATTATCGGCTTAACAATCTATAACAGGAACTGCAAGTGTTTTAAGGTGACAATGATTTGCTGCATTTTGCAAGTTCCTCTTAAATTGTGCACAAGAGCTGTGACAGCACAACGACACAGATAGCAATAAAATAACCTCAAACTGTACTGACTTTAATCATTTCATATTTAGTTTATATAAAATACATAGATTGGACTGAACATACAGTTATGCTCACTCAAAACAATATGGTATACAGTATACTTAAAATATACAGAAAATGTTAAAAAGGCAAGACTAATTAATTCATGAGATGCATTTCTATGTCCAACCATTAGTCAAATGTACTGTGTCCATGCAGTATAAAACAAAACTCGCCATTATTGATGTCATGTAAGTAATAATTATTTGTAGTCTAATGTCTCGTGCTTCATGTCCAGATTTTAAATCTCGCACACACTTAATTAGTAATTAGTGCGGTTTACCTGAGGGATATCCAGCATCTTCATGCTATCCATGCTCTCGGGAATCACTATCACGAGTAAGATAAATAGATCTGTCCTTTAAAAAAACCGATAAACTGACTCGTTTAGCCTCTTCTTTATTAACGTCCTTAACTGTAGAGGAAGCAAAGTGTGAATTGACTCACAGCGCTTTTCCCCACAGCGATCACTACAACTCTGCGTACTAGCCTACTACACAGTACTCTAGGTGAAAGAGTATGGACTATAGAAATGGCATGTGCGCTAAAATCTCCTTGTAGTGAGAAAAGACTGTGATTATTTTCTGGCACAACAGTGGTCAGTAATACACACTGACTGTTTTGTTTGTTCAGAATTTGTCATGAAAGTAGAGAGCAGGGTATGTTGTTGACTTTTTACTGTGTCTTGCTTGAGACATTACAGTGTAATACTGGATGAAACAATGTGGTACATCTTTCTTATTTGTTTCACTATGGAAACTTTTTTAGACACTTAAGTGTGCTCTTTATTCCTATCTGTAGTTACCACTGTGCATAAGCATGCAAATGATAGTAAACCTTTGTGTATGTCAAGTACTTTAAGCCTGTCAGAAAAATAGGGTGATGATCTCATGTACATCATTTGCACCCTGTAATGGGTATGTTTGACATGGCATAACATACCTTCAAAATGATTTAAGGTATATACTTTATATATGGACCATTATTAGTTTTAGAGCAAAAGGTCATTTCTAGGTAAGTTACATAGTATACACTACACTACACTAAAATTACAGACGGTATATCCTTGAGGGGATGATACCTTGAGGGACCATGGCAGAGTGTGCTAATGTGATTTTTCTATTTTCTCCAGATATTTTCATATAGTTTGCATGAGAGTTGGACCAAACTGCAAATATATAGTTTGTTTGTTTGTTTGTTTGTTTGTTTGTTTGTTTGTTTTGACACCAGTTTCCACAGCCCAGTTTGCACATGTTTACATTAACAGATGTCACACTGATTGATGTAATGTATTTTGGTCTTGAAATGAACTGATGTTTACATTTTGTTCTGGTTTTCTGTTAGATATCATTAAAAAATAAGAATATCAAAATCTGGATAAATCTATAATATAATTAATATCATTTAATATGTTCCAACAGTGCTGTAATATTAGAGAACAGAGAAAGTTGGTTATAATGTCCCTGTTGCCGGAGACTGATCACTGCCAAGTGTTGTACTGAGCGATTTAGGAGATCTTTCATCCCTGTGCCAGTCAAACTGCACAATTCCTTCTGTCAAGTGTTAGAACATTTTCATGTGTAATTTCATGTGCACTAATCTATAATGGGTGCAATAGTAATTATGGGCCTTTCATACACATTACAATTTCACCATTATCTTTCACGTACAATACAACGTCATCATTATCACTTATTAAAATGATCATTAATGTAAAATCCCTGTGTGCAGTTCTACATTATTATTTGTACAGTATCTTTGTTTATTATTTTTTATTCTTTCTTTCTCTCTTCCATTTTTATTACAGCAACTGTAACATGACAAAGCAATTTCCCCCTGGGATTAATAAAGTTCTTTAAATCTTGTGTTGTTGTTGTTGTTGTTTTTGTAGCTCCTTGTATCCATGAGATGGCGCTGTTGCACTATATTCTCTGTCTTCTGTTCCCGAAGGCCCTTTGTGGTTTTTAAATAATGTAGTAATTAAAGCAATATCCATAAAAGCTATCATGGTCATCAACTGAAAAAGAATTACTGAATAGTCATACTAAAAATTCCTTCTTTTTTTTTCTTGCCTGAATATGAAACTGATTATCATCACAGTGGCTTGGACTATCTATTATCTATTATAAAACACATGTAAAATAGTAGTAGTGTTTTGAGATCATGGTTTTTGGCCAGCTGGATTATAGTAGTTTAATACTGTTTAGACGATAACAAACGCACAAAAAATAATTTCATAGACTGACAATCATTTTCCATCATGAGCAGCTTACAATACAGTACAGTTACAATACAATACTAATTCAAAGTACCCATGCAAGGACTATGTTTGTTTACCAGAAGGCACGATGGTGTAACAGATTAACACAGAATACACTGTTAAGTGGGAATATATATGTATGCCATATGTAATTTCTTAATCTTTGTACAGTTTGTCACATGCAGGGTAAAATAAAATAAGGAATTTGAAGTTTATTTTATGAGTTGCACAAAGCTTCCATTTTAAAATTTGGATAAAAACATTTTTTTAATTATACCCAGGTCAAGACCAAAAATACAGAATGAACTCATGTCATTCGTCAAAAATAACATAAACAGGAATAGGTAGCAGAGTATATAACAACTGTGCGAAAAATGGCAAAGAAATTTCCCTAAGTCAATGAGAATGAAACCTAGAAAGAAACCGGACTCAAAAGGGAATTTTGTCATTTCACCATAATTTTCTGGGTAACTGATATTCCAGACACTGAGACAGAGTGTCAAGTATGGACCCTACAGAACATACTGGTAGAAAAATGGCAACAAGCAACAACCATTAAGAGGCCTAAAGAGGCAGGATTCTCACTGTCCCATGATCAGTCTATAACAATTTTTAATGGAGGACGGTACCAGACAGCAAAAGACAAGACAGTTAATGATATTGTTGTATACAGATGTGTGTAAATGTAAATTTTGTTTATACAGCACATGGCAACCCTTAATAATGATATTAGCACCCCTGCTGTACTAAATACAGCTACACAGCTAAAGACCACTCAAAATATGCTGCTAAACTGTATGCTTGTTGATCATGCTTGATGACTGATGACTGTAGAATCATGCTAGATGATTGTCTGTGGTCAAATCTCAACCTGTGTCAGACTCATTAGGTATCCAATAGCATAAATCGAGTGATAGAGTCTCAAATGAGTTTGAGGCTATGTTGTTATTATTGTGGTCCTACCTCAAGTAAACTTATGTTCATTATGCTGCTAAACGTGACCCAATTTCTTAAAGAATTCTAAATTCATATTCGCTGAAAGGATTTTACATTTCATAATCAGATCAGGATGTGCTAATGATCGTTGGTGCTAACAGTAGGCTAGCCAGCTAACTAAAGTAAGCTAGGCTGGCAGGATTTCTCAGAAGTTCATAAATTATCACTGATAATGCTAACAAGCTAGCTAACGTCAGTTAATTTGACAAAAAAAAAAAAAAATAAGATTAATAATTTAGGTAAATAATCGCACGTCAAAATCACACATGCCCTTAACAACCTTAAGCCAGAATTAGATATTAGAACTAAAGAATATTTTATTTGTGCACTTCCTTTTTAGTTTGTTCGGTTTAATTTATTGTATTATTAACCGCAATAGCTACAACAGAGTTTATAACATTATGATACTTAGAGCACAAACACTATGCAAAACAGTACACCTCAGTCATCCCTTTCTATTACTTCTAATTCCCCATAACCTGTGGTAATGTATTGCGTAGCTTTTGTGGCTACATTGGAAATCCTTGCCATAATAATGAGCTGGGAGTTTTTCTGTTTAAAAGTAATTTAAAAAAAAAAAAACACCAGTTCTGTTTCCATTTGGAAGTCAAACAGAGACTTATTGATGACGTGTTTCTGACAGTAAGTTATTCTGCTTTGCATTTGGGAAGTAGGTTTTTTTTTTGTTTTGTTGTTGTTTTTTCTTTTTTTCATTCTTTGTCCGAATTATTAAAGCGTGTTTTGTTGATTTATATGACAATTGTTTATGTCATTCATTTGTTGATTGATTGATTTATAGATTAATTAATTTAGATGATACAAAGCTTTATACTGTATTTTTTATGCTTGAAAACATGTTTGACCATTTAGGTTTGTCCCTAAAAGTACTGAGGCATATAGCCTGCTTTAACTTCCTCATCAGACTGGGGAAATTCCCTGCTTCTTCTTGAAACTTGACACAGAAATGTTACAGCTGTCGTATATGCTGAAGACACAAACAAAAATGGGATTCACCTCAAGGGATTTTTTTTAATACACTGTACATTCTATTGTTTATTATTATTATTGTGGTCATTAAACAGATAAAATGAATTTGTTGAAGATTCTATTCGAAGATGTAATAATAGCTACAGTGAGTGCAAGTGAATCTGATCTCATAACCCACCTACTGCCTAAATCTGAAGCAAACCTCAGTCGATTCTAGGTTAATTCACTATATTTGGATTAAGCCAGCTATTGTAAAATTTCTTTTCTATATTCTTTTAAATTCTAGATTTTAGGACACACACTGGGGCAAACAGTTACTGTCAGTGGTGATGAGTTCTAAAGAATATTAAAGAAGAAAAAGAAATCGAAACAAGTGGCAGGGACAATCATGTAAGGTTTCGACTAATGAATGACTCATTACATTCAAACTGTGTGTGAGGGTGATATCTTGTGATAAAAAAAAAAAGTGTTATAGCACTATAAACAGCAAAACTGCTCAAAGATATTCTCTTTCAATTAAGATTTACTACAGGATTTTGAAAATAGTACTTTAGAGTTTATTTTTTTAAACTGTAGTTTGGTTTTAAATTAAAAAAAAATTAGGTAAAAGTCAACTTGGAGCTCAGTGTAAATATACAGTATATTATATAATATTGTTGTTATATAGAATATCACAATATGAAGTTGTTCATTCATTAACCTTCATTAGGCGCATTATTTGGGCCAAGGTCACAATGGATGTGGATCCTATTCTTGGAAAACTGAGCACAAGACAGGAATACATAATGTGCCCATCGCTTGGCACACCTATGGTCAGTTTAGCATAAGTCCAGTTACTGGATTATTTTATGGAGCTGAAAACCCCCTGAATACTGTGACCATTTTAAATCCTTCATTTCTTCATTATCACTGAGTGCTTTATGCTGATCCTCGTCCAGAGGATGGGTGCACCAGGATGAGTGCATTTCAGGACACCATGCATACACACATTCATACACTCATTCTTAGGGAAACCAATCCAACTTCTGGCAGGATTTAGAAAGCTGGGAAGAAAACAGAGTAAACCCAAAAGGAATCCCATTTGTTGAGAACATCACAAAGACAGTAACTATGAAGTAGTAACACTACCTGTAGTAACACTATACTTAAGGTCTTCATTCACCTTCAGTATGGTCAAAGTCAAAGGATTCAGGATCACACACACATGGATTTAGTGCGTGGGGTGTCGAAGCTTATCCGCAAAAGGCCGGTGTGGCTGCAGATTTTCATTCCAATCAAGCAGGAGCCACACCTGATTCCACCTGTTTAATCAACTGATCTTGGCGTTCAGCAGAATCAAGATGTGGCTTCTGATCGGTTGGAATGAAAACCTGTATCCAAACGGCCCTTTGTGGATAAAGTTTGACACCCCTGATTTAGCGGGACACTGGGAATACTGGGTGTACTAGTATGGGTTGAATTTTGGGCACCTTTCACATACTGTTCTTTAGAGTAGATGGTCCACCTGCTGGCATATGGCTTTGGGGAGGTGGGAGAAAACGCACTTGGATGCTGGGAGAAACTCATGAATAATATCAAGGGATTAGGATTAAACAAGGCATCCTGAGCTGTGAGGCAGCAACGCTGTCTGAATATACCATAAATACTGTGCCACTCCTCAGTCTTCAGTAAGGGCAGTAGGTTCACCAGTATGGGTCCATTGTCTCCACCCAAACACACATTCACACTTAGTGGAAATTCTACAGGAATGTTTTTCATAGGAAAGCGGAGAGCCCGGAGGAAGCACATGCGTACCTGAAGAGAGGGTTAAACTGAATACAGAAGATAACCAGAGCTTTCTGGGAATGCGGAGCTTTGTAGGAAAGAGTCACGTGCTCTCGGCAGGGAGGGGCGCAGAAATCCCCTTCAACTGAAGCAACGACTGAACTGAGCACACAGGGGCTGTGCTTCATAACAGCTCGATCTGAAGCATTGTAGCTGCATAAGAGCTTTTGACTGCTCTCGGATCACTTTACTGGGACACACAAGGAGCAAAAATGCATCTTCAAACCGTCTTTGTTCTCCTGGTAAGTAGATGTTTACGACTGCGCATTAGTTTTGGCACTCTTCGTTTTTTGGACTACGAGGTATGCGATATGTGATATATGTTTCTTAGTTTTGTGAGTTTGGTGAGTTTTGACAGTCGCATGATGTTATTAAGGATTAACTATTTTTATTTACAACATTGACGATGATGCATATGGTTTTATTACGCCTAATAATGGTCTATAGCGTGACATTGCGCGTACTTTCAGTTTCGTTTTCGTGTCGTAGGCTGTAAAGTGTAGGGTTTGCCTGTCTATCTGTCTATATATCTATCTGTTGGTCCATACAGTAACATCCGTTTTAGGCAAGTAGCTAGTATTAATGCTATTAGAAGATTCAGTTGTTTTGAGAGAGAGGGGGGGGGGGGTTGCTAAACCCTGCAGTCGTTGGTGCAATCACCTGAGACTTGGGTACTTTCCGGGGTTTGGGTTTGTTGGTTTTAGATAGCTCTTTTTATAAGCTCAGTGCAAGTGACCAGTAAATGAATCATTTCACACGATAAACAGTGTTATTTTTTTTTCTACTCACTGACGCAATTCACTAGGCATGAAAAAGTGCTTAGAATTTAGGGCCAAAATTGATACACCTAACCTCTGTATGTTAAAATGGATATATTTCCCTGATATAACTACTGAGAGTATCTGTAGCAGTAAATGGTCAAACTGGTCATGTGCTAGGTCTGTGACCTCCCTTTTTGGGGGGGAGAAGGGCATACTTCATTTCAAAACTGGGATCATGAGAATCAATGAGAAGTGAAATTGTCCTGATTTGATTAAGGGTGTTTGCGTATGAATGTACAGTGGAGAAGTCCATTAAAAGTTACTGGGCACATTAATCGTTTTTCTTTTTTGCCACTTTAACAACAGCTGTTGGTAAAACTGGGACAGTCAAGGCATTCAAGTGGGGTTTTATGAAATGCAATTGAATTCTCTTTTTAAAAAGTATATGTCGTGTTTAAAGTAATGATTAATTGGTACACAATACTTATGAAAAGTATTTTAAAGCATCATAATGCATGACAGAGGAATGAAGAGAATATGATACTATGCCTTCAGCAAATAGGAATGGTCTGGAAAAGATAGACAGATAGATAGATAGATAGATAGATAGATAGATAGATAGATAGATAGATAGATAGATAGATAGATAGGTAGGTAGGTAGGTAGTAAATGTTTTCAACTGATAAAACATCATTCAGTGTACGTTTGTATGCTGATTATATGCATGACGAAAACTGTGTAGAACTGCTGATGACTTAATCATAGGTGACTAGCTAATTGTGTAATCTCCTGGAATCCACATGAGTCTAGTAAATGAAGCAAATACATAAGACAGTATAGAGTCAAATCCACAATCATTGCTCAAACTTCAAAACATCAATATGTTAATAAATGACATAGCTTGCTGAACAGGAGAGAACTGGAAGAACATGCAGTGGGTGGTAAAAGTGTCAGTATGACTCTAACCCCACCTCAGAGACACTGTCTGACTCCAAAAGAGAGAGCCAGCTGTATTTTAAAGGACCTGGGTATTACCTGTTATTACCTCTCTACCCCCTGGGAAGAGATAAATTAATCAAAACATAAAATAACAGATTTAAAAAACAGGGGCATAATTCTTTTCCCTTTCTCCTTCCCCTCCCTCTACTCCCAAACATTAAGGTGCAAGAACTGGAAGTGCAATAACACACACACACACACACACACACACACACACACAAACCGGGATCCAACTGAGATCACATGGGGATCAAAGCCGGATCTCTGCCATCTATTTGATCGCCAGCAGTAGCAGATCAGTCCCAAATGCAGGGATTCAGTATGTGCACTGCTTTTATTTAACAAAACTAAACTATAATAAACCATAACTATGACATGGAAACTTGGATAACCTCAACAAAACATGACTATGCCAAAAAAAACCTAGATAACATGGCGTCCGGCCTTACGGCACACATACACTGTTACATTGTCCAAAAATATAATATAAATATAATGACTGACACTGACCAAGACAGCAAGACATAGGCATAACATTACGACCCCCTGCCTAATATTGTGTTGGTCCCCCATTTGCCACCAAAACAGCCCTGACCCGTCCTGCACTGTGTATTCTAACACCTTTCTATCAGAACCAGCATTAACTTCTTCAGCAATTTGAGCAACAGTAGCTCGTCTGTTGGATCGGATCACACGGGCCAGCCTTCGCTCTCCACATGCATCAGTGAGCCTTGGCCGCCCATGACCCTGTCGCCGGTTCACCACTGTTCCTTCCTTGGACCACTTTTGATAGACACTGACCACTGCAGACCGGGAACACCCCACAAGAGCTGCAGTTTTGGAGATGCTCTGATCCAGTCGACTAGCCATCATTTTTGGCCCTTGTCAAACTCCTTATGCTTGCCCATTTTTCCTGCTCCTAACACATCAACTTTGAGGACAAAATGTTCACTTGCTGCCTAATAGCCTATATCCCACCCATTAACAGGTGCCATGATGAGGAGATAATCAGTGTTATTCACTTCACCTCTCGGTGCTCATAAAGTTATAAATGATCTGTATTTATAGAGCAGCACATTAAGGGAAAATAAGGGACAGGTGAGAAAGCGGGAAAACATATTAGGAAAGGCCGTGGCACTGCCCATGTAGGAATAACACAATAATAAATAAACCACTTGCCAGGACCCCCTAGACAGCAAGGAACTGTCCCGGTAACTCAAACAGTTGTCCTTAAATCAACTTTAGTTTAAGATAATGTTCCGAAAAGTATAGTCAAATCAACAGAAAACTTGCTATCCTTGTGAAAACACATAATCATTATTCTGCAGTGTATCTCAGTGTATGGATTGAGGCTTATTGTGATTTTAATCAAATAGAGAAGTCCACATGCTTATGTCTCTGTTGTTTTTAGACATTAAAGGAACTGACTCAGTGCTTTTTTTGTGTGTGTTCCACAGAAACAAAATTATGTGGAACCTATACAGTTTTGAGCTTTAAGCAATGATTGTCGAGTTGACTACATACTGTTTTGTGTATTTGCTTCATGAACTGCACTTGTCTGCTGAAATTGTAATTTTACTTGTTTACACTCTGCATTGCACTGCAGAAATTTGCGCACAACCCAGAATTGTCATGAATTTTGAGTCTGGAGGAACAACATATGTGTAAAATGGTATGAAATTTTGTCTGGATAATTGACATGTTAAACGCTTTTATAGGTTTTGTCTGTCATCACGGCAGAGTCCTGCGATACGGAGACACAGTACATGAAGGATAATAAGTGCTGTATGCTGTGTGTGCCAGGTAAAATTCAACTGTAGTTCTGTTTTAATTTTTGTTTTAATGTTTGGATATGCAAACTCACTTAATTAATGAACATTTAACTGTGTTCAAGGTACAAGGATGAAATTCCCGGACTGTAATGACCCAGTGTGTGAGGAGTGTGAAGATGGAGCATATCAGGAAAATTACAATAAAGACTCTCAGTGCAAACGCCAACAAATCTGCGACCGCAGTGAGTTTACATTCTACCTCTTTATCCCCTTTATGCCCTTGTCACCTCAGGCTTGCTAATTAGGGCTAAATTTAACATATATAAGTTCTGTCCTGAATTTCTATATTTCTGCAAAGCTGCTTTGTGACAACATCAATTTTTATTTTTGCAAATTAAATGTAAAAATCTGTTAACAGAAGTGCAATTGTCAAAACACTAGCCATGCATCTGTCTGTAGTTGGTTTTTATATCATATCAACTTAAATGTTATATAAAACAAAAACTCTTTTCTGATTTTTAATTCCCTTCTACTTTTTTTCTCCTTTCTCACTTGAACAGACCTCAATTTGGAGAAACAATTACAAAGCAAGAAAAAATACACTCCATGCAAGTGTATTGATGATCATCACTGCGCCAGTGTAGACTGTGTTTCGTGTGTGAAAAACACAGTATGCAAAGCAGGCGAGAAAATGACCAGAAATGGTGAGTATGTTACCTGAGGAGTCATACAACCAGAACCATCATCGTTCTCCTGATGATGATGATGGTGATGATAACAATAATGATCATTTTTCCATTATTAAAGGCTAAATAAGATATTCTTTTTTTTGTGATCTCTTTTGGAATGATATATTTTTTAAGTTATCCCCCTGTCCTCTATCTATCTCAGCTCCACACAGCCTGCTGCACTTACAGATTATGTTTTATTACGTCTCACATGCACACAACCGTAGTGAAAAAATAGTTTTTAAGGTACACTTGATTATGTTGCAGCAGGCTTAAGCACACTTTCAGTAGCAATAATTACTGATACATCTAGAGTCTGGTCAGATAGAACGATTTTAGTTCTTACTTAACTTGTTTAAAAGAAATTGCATTAAAGCTCAATTTTAATTTGTACTTCACTGTGAAAATAAAGCGTATCCCATGGGTCCAGTATGATAGGGAAAAAATGTTCAGTTTTCTTATGGGATTGTTTCTTTTTTTCCAATGGCTGTGGTGATGACATATGATTTAATAATTTAAGACTATTTTTGGGGGATTTTTGCATTCACATATCCACACATCTCCTCAGACGGTCACACGGTTTTTGCTCTTTGCTTTTGTTTTTTCTTCTTTTTTCCTAATCTTAGCTTGATTGTTTATATTGTGCACACATCAATGTATAAGTCAACTATTTCTTTGACTATTCTCTGGTTCTTAGTCCTCCTGATTGTTCAGTCAATCTTAACTTCTGGTGCAACTTCACTATTTTTGTTCATGCAGAAATATTTACAATATTCTCATTCATATGGGGTGAATTATTTGGATTTGTTGGAGTCATTATGAAAGCAAGCTACCTCCTGCAGCTTATGCCCATGCTTATATTAATGTTTTGGTTCTTACAGGCACCCAAATGTCAGACAGGGTGTGTGAAGCCTGTCCTATTGGGACATTTTCCGACCATGACTCAGCTCTAACCTGCCAGCCTTGGACAGAGTATGTTCTCTACATCTATAATGCATCTCTGTAACTCTCATATAGCTCTAGTCACAGGCTTGTATAATGTTTGAGAAAACTAATCTAATAATTCTGGTTACAGTGTTTTTTTATTTTTTAATAAAACATCAATATAGTGTAGCCTCATCAGCCAACTGACTTATATAATCATTTTCCAACAGTAGTCTTTTGGCTAGACAAAGCTACTAGACTCTAGCTATATTGTCTAGTATTTTCACATGCTCATGATGCATTTCTGGTGTTTCCCATCATACAGATGTTCTTCAGGATTCACAGAAGTTGCTCCAGGCTCGTCTACATCCAACAGAATCTGTGGTACGTACACGTTTTTTTCATTACGCCCTCGTTGGTTTAGGTCACGTAGCAAATCACATAGCAGTGTATCATCAGTGCAGATGTGGCCTGTAAGAGCTGTGGTGTGTAGACTTAAGGAAATGAGAAATGTGTGGAAATAACAGACCTGGTGATGTCACTAAATATGTTTCACTTCCCTTATTATGTGTCATTGTTCTTAAAACCTCACAGACACACAGCTGCGGTGTCTCTCTGTTGAACTTCAATTAAATCCTCGGGTGTCAGTAATTATTTATTGTATTTTGGAAAACTACTTTGGAGTTATTAAATAATGTTATGCAGTGTTATTTAACTTGGGGGCTAAGAAAATATTTATACATTTAAATATTTGTTGAAAAGTATGACAAATGGCTTAACAAAAAAAACCACTCCAAATTTCTTATTTTTAATGAAATAATGGGAGATATAATAAGATAATAAATACTGAAAGTTTATATGTGTATGCATGAAATCTTGACCTATATCCTTTACTCTCTTTCTTTTAGAGGTGAACAAGAGGCTTACTATAATCACGCCTGTGGTTATTTTTATTGCGCTGGTCATGCTTATGGCTGTGGGTTTATGCGTTGTTTATAAAAAAGGTAATTTAGATATATATTATGGATGTTTTGATATTGATATGTGTGTGATTTCAATTTTTGTACTGAAATTCTTATTTCATTGGAAACAGGGAGAACAGGATCTATATCCTTCGTGCAAAAGGTACTAAGCATTTATTTTTTTAATGTTCTCTTTTCATAGCCCTTATTTGATGTGTCTAGCATCTATTTTTTATTCAGTCATGTTTATTTCCTGTCATTTTTTAACACATATTGCTTTCTCATCCAGTTACAGACATGCTGCACCAAACATACTCATACTCATATAGCTGCTGAAGACAATGTGTATATTGAAAAAGAAAATGGACAAGAGCAGCAGCCCCGCAATCAGCCACAGGAGGACACTGAGGATCTTTTAAAACTCGAGACTTCTTTAGTCCCAGGCATCTCTGAAAATGGATTGCCTGTCATTCAAGACCATAGTAAATCCTTCCTTTTTTCTGAGACTGAAACAGAGCCAGAAAGTATTTCAGTTCGTTTGTAATAAATTTGGGCAGTAGTACATGTGGGAAAATTGGTCAGAAAACTTCACCTGCATTAGAATACGTATAGTTGTTAGAAATTAAATGGTGACCCACTGCTTTTGACATTGTAATGTGTTGTAGCATGCAGCAACGTGTAACATATTTGCAAACAGCTTGTAAATTTCCACATGTATTCGGCTGCTCCCGTGGGTCAGAGTTGCACTACTATGTGTTAAGTGTTTTAACATTGTTGTAAATATTTGTGTTTTATTTGTTTGTTTTTTTTCCGTTTTATTTTTACTTTTGTAATGTAAAATAAAGTATAGTTTGTGTGTGTTTCGTGGTATAGTGGAACAAATGCTAAAATGTAGGCCCATGCCCAGTTTGTTCTGGGGCAGACTATTGTGTATTATTTGAACTGTCCACATGAGAGCGCTGTTCATAATCACACACTACCTGCATCACTGCATGCTGTGGTATGAAACATGCTTTTTGTTAACAGCTATACCAAGGTTGGGCTCTAGAACAGCAAAAATTTTTTTTAGGCATATGTAAAGAAATACTGCAAAACAAAGGCGCTTTCATAAATCATGAAATTGAATATTTTTATGTTTTAAAAAGGATATAATGCACAATAAACTAAAAAAAAAAACAATATTTAATATCTGAGAGCTTTCTCTTTTTGTTTGTTTTTGTTTTGGTTTTTTAAGGCTTTCTTGATTTCACAGCTAAGATGAAGTTGAGTATTTATATGCAGTATTCAAGCTATAGGAGAGGCTTAAGCCGGTCCAACTCTGCTAAACTGTACAAATTTCCCAAATGTCAGAGTTTCTGCTGCATAAATTGTGTTTATGTTAGAAGACGGAGGTTAAGTCATTAAATATGTGGCTACTGATTAGAAGGTTGAGTTCAAATTGGGCCTTGAATAAATGCTAGCAAGTAAACAGGGGACCAGACTTGTATTATAGTGTAGCTTTTCAAATAGAAATGTTAATTTGTTACTTTAAAAGATATTTTCTACTGTTTAGTATACATTATTATAAATCTACATAAAGTTCAAAAGTTGTTTAATTTTATAAAAACCCTTACTAGGATAAAGTGACTACTGAAGAGGGGTGAACATGTGATGTAGTCCAGGTAACTGGACGTTCGTCCTCAGGTGAGTGATGAAATTCGGTAATCTGCTAAACATTCAGAATGACCAGTAGAGCAAAAATATTTTTTTTTAGCATTGACAAATACTAGACCACAATATAAACTCTAATCGTTAATGAACTGGCTGTCTGATCAAGAGCAGGTTTAACAAGCAATTTCAGTAAAGTAGAAGAACATATACTGGGATCAGCAGGACTGTTTATAACTGAGAATCCCCCAAAATTTCCCACCTTTTAAAGCTCAAGTCATGTTTAGACTAGGATTACACCTCATCGGGGCCACCAGTAAGAAGTTGTGACCAGGGTGGATTTCCAAACCCAGTGTGTTTGCCATGCACGAGGGCCAAAGGGGGCCTGTGCATTTCAAACCCACTCTTTTTTAGCACCCAGGAGTTTTCTCATTATCCCTGGATTAGCAGGCCACAGGGCTTTGAATTTACATGGAGACCTGAATAACTAACATCGCAGAGGTCTTCTTTCACCCCCTTCCTTCAAGGAAAAAAAAAAACAGAATTAGGTTCTCCTGGGGGTTAATCCTGTTGATGTGTGTGGTGTGTAGTGTGTGCCAAAGGGCACCTTTGCATCAACTATTACATTAAAGTATCCAGTCAGCCTGATGGAGAAGAGACCACTGTAAAATTGGCTGCAACTTTAACTTTTTAACATGATGCACATTACATGCTATAATGCACAATCTCACTAATTACTTGTCTCATTTTGCACCATACACTCTAAATAAAGACTGTTCCCTGTTGCTGGGGTGAGACCGTAAAGAGAGCATCATTTCTACCTTGAGAATTTTTTCTTTTACCTGGGATGTTGCATTTGGTGTGCGATTTAACCTTAAAATAGGGAAAAGCATTAAAGGTACTTAAGGTATCAGTGATCCATAAGCTTTTAATGGGCAAGCACTTTAAAACGCTTACAATTTTCACACACGTTAGGGTTCAATTAACAAAATTTTGGCATCTCCCAGGATACATAAAGCATTTAGGTCAAATGATGTACTTTAAATTGTCCTTAAAGGTTTAATATAAAGAAAGTATGAAAATTTTTAAATGCACTTTTCAGGGTTCCAAACAGCAACAAAGTTTGCTATCTTTATTTCCAAGAGTGTAACTATTAAATTCATCCTAGTAATATTTTAATAAATGTAGAGAAACTAAGAAACTCTAGTGACTCTAGTGTGTGTGTGTGTGTGTGTGTAGTACAGTACACACATGGTTGTGTCTCTTTTTGCCTTGATAAATTCCACTTGATTCCTCTTTGATATGAGTTTTAAAGTCTGCCTTTGAAAGAAAATAAAAAAAGAAAAGGGGGGTCTGTCACCAGCTTGACAGATTTAGAACAGATAATGGTCTTAATTATCACCCAGCAAGACGAAACAGTTTGTGTTCTTAATCCTTGCTGCTCTGAATTGTTTTAACAGATCAACGCTAGATATGCAAATCCCTTAATGGCTCTGTTTTCCCACATAACATGAAAGCAAAAATACCCCCCCTTTAAACCCCCAAGGTTTAAGAGATGACCTGTTTGTACAAAAATATTGAATATGAATATTTAGCAATATATATTTTTTTAAATCTACATTCAGTGAAGCCTATAAGCCTGAAGACCTTGCATTTCTATCCATAAAAGACTATGCATAAAATCATAATTTATAAATCTTATATCATATTTTATAAGAGTGGAAGTGTGAACACGTTTTTTTTTTTTTTCATTTTCAGTTTGTTTTATTTTAGCAAAAATAATTAATCATAGTCATGTAAAGGCATTTATAATTTACAAAGTGTACAGAAAAATAAAATTTACAATTATTTACAACAATAGATTTTGGTAAACCAGGCATAGGGTTTAAACCTGACTGTAAACTTCATGACTAAAGGGTCCGTGATAAGAATAACAAAAAAATAAAAACAGGAAAAAAGTTCAGCTCCTATCAGAACAGTTCGAAAGTGCAAACATCTGCCTTGTATGAGTTGCATTAACAGTTTAACTGGCTTTGTGGAAGGAAGTGTGCAGAGTAGCTTGCAGGGAAGTAACTGTTCCTGGACGGCCAGTTTGCCCACCATTTGCTAAAATCTTGGCAATGCTCATTGCTCTTCTTTACCGGGGTTTCGGAAGTAGCTGTCTCTGCCAGAGACCAGATTTTCGGTTTCTGTCCATTAGCACTTTCTTTACACTCCTTATTCGACGATTCACACCTGGCCTCGCTGTTTCCGGTAGTAACGGCCACGGAGCCGGAAGTGTCACTCTCGTCGGGCTGTTCCGTTAGGCGCTCTTCAGCCGGGCGCGGAGACTCGCTCTCCGGTGCGCTCAACTCCTCCTCAACGTCAACAATCTGAGTATCGATGTCGACCTCATCGTCCGAGCATCGATCTTTCTGCGAAGAGCCATCTTCCTCATCTTCTTCTTCTGCCTCGCTCTCATCAGCCTCCTCATCCTCGTCGCTCTTGGCTTTGGACGCCCAGCTGACGCGGTTCTCCTTTTTGAGGCGTCGGCGCGCGTTGGCGAACCAGGTAGACACTTGTGTTAGGCTCATCTTGGTGACGATGGCCAGCATGATCTTCTCGCCCTTTGTGGGGTACGGGTTCTTCAGGTGCTCGCTGAGCCAGGCTTTCAGCGCGCCAGTGCTTTCCCTGCTCGCTACTTTGGCCACGCGTCCTGGCTCATCCGTGACCACCGGTCTGTACGGAGAGAAATACGCACCTCCGCGGCTCAGCAGAGCCTGGTGATAGGGTGATGCGGCTTTCAGGTCATAAGAGCTCCCCTAAAAAAACAGAGAGAAAAATAAAAACAAGTTTAGCGACGTTTCAAACGCTTTATTTTTGTTAATTTACGCCGTGCGTAATTATCGTGTCACTTAAGTATACTTTTATGGAGAGGAATATTAAATCACATTTGCATATGTGTCTATCAAATAGTTAAATTTCAAATGTACACTTTTATAGTACTTACCATGTGTGACATGTGTCCAGCATGTGGGAACGGAATGAAAGTGTATCCCGGTATTCCTGAAAAAGGCACAGGCATCCCGGCCATGGCAGCAAGGTGAGGAGGAGGCTGCTGTACCCCCGGCGCACAGCCCAGCATCTGATATCCACCAGGCATGGAGACGTTTCTGTCCACAAAGTAGTGACCAAATCCGTTTGGAGAAGCAGGCATCCTTAAAACCTGAGCATTAAAGTTAGAATGATCAGACTCTGCGCGCACCAGCTCTATTTATAGGTGGAGCTGCGGGGAGGGGCGGGGTCAAGTGACATGACTGACAGTTGTTCCCCCAAAAGCCGTGAGCTTTCACTCGGACTAAAATCCCTTCAAAGGAGAATTCCGCTGTTCCTTTTAACGGCCTCTAAAAAGCCATTAAACACACGATACTTATCTGAGTCCTGCGATCTGCATTGTGACAGAGATAAATAGTAATGCCTCATTTGAAATTCACATTATTGGAGATAAGGCTCTCTTAAAGGATACCCTTTAGAAGATGATGATGTTGATGATAATGATGATGATGATAATGCATTACAAATCTGAATCTAAATATTAAAAACATGCATATTGTACCCTCCAGTGTGCACGACGTATTTAGGGCTAAACGCAACGAAATATTGCTGAGTATTTTTTTTACTAAATCATTATATAATGTAGTTATAATATAGATATAATGTAATATAGCATTAAATATATGATCAACTATTGCTATTAAAAGCAACAACAACCAGAGGTACATAACAAGCACCAAAAAAAAAGCAAAACATAAAAATAACTGCACGGGAAATTTTTGAGACTCTGAAGTATCGGAACTCGCAGTAAATTTCGCACATTAACTTAGAATCAACTTTTCTTTCTGGTTCATGCTGAGGTTGTTTCATCTCTGTGTCTGAGCAGGTCTATGCGAGACAACACTGGAGATTAATGGGAATTTGATTAACAACACCGTGTCATGGCGCGTCTGACACCTTGGAACAAGCTGGCAGTAAACCTGAGTCCTAAAGTTGATGCTTTAACAGCGGGTAATAAACGTGTCTAAACATGGCGATAATTAACGTTAAAATTACACAGATATATTTATGCTAGATTATTCTTTGAAACCTGTTTTTTTTTTTTTTTTGCCTATGTCCCCAAAGTACGCAAGCTACTGCCATGTTATTTTCATATATATATTTTAAATAATCTAAATCAGACAATTCAGCTTCTATTCATGAATAATATACCTATTTGTCGGTACAAATGCTTACATCATTTGTAGCCTGCATTCAATTTTCTATTTACAACATGTATTTATTTTTGTTTCATTCACTATTTATGGATTTTTGTCCGGACATTAGGATATATGATTGACCTCCTTTCACCCTTTCAGGAGAATAAATGGACTCTGATTAGCCTAGTTTGTTTGTTTGTTGTTGTCTTGATTATATTTTTAAATGTATGCACATTTTATTTGTAGGTAAACGTACAAAAGGTGTACTTTTTGAAGAGCGACAAGGTAAAATACATCTTAGTAGTCTTTTACCTAAAGAGAGAGGATACTGGGGTGATATATGTAGAGGATATATTGATAGAAATGTGTGTGTGTGTGTGTGTGTGTGTTAATAACGTAGAGCAGTAATGGCATGTTTTTTGGCTCAATATGAGAAAACTGTTCTACTTTAGATGCTTTTGATGGGATGAGGCGTCGTTTTCGTTCAAAGCGCACCGTTTCGGTTGTTGTAATTAAATCGGTCTAAGTGAAACAGGTGTTGACTAATGTATATGATAATGACAGCAGAACAGATGCTAATGCCGCATTGTTCAAGCGGCGCAGATAAGATTAGAATTCCTAAACATCCATGCCAATGGCGCTGCTTCACTCCCCTGCGGAGAAAAGCACAGCAAACAAGCCCAAATATACTGGTTCACATTTCACATGCACATTTCACTGAGCAACTCTGCATTCAGAAAGTAGTGCATGAGCAAAAACAGATCTCCAGCGAAGCTTGCATGCTCAGGAAATGTCTAGCTCTGAATTATATACGTTATAATCCAATATAGCTTTCTATCTGCTCTACAATTTAGAATAAACAAAAAGCTTTTATTATTAGCTGTAGTAAAGTCATACTAGTATATGCTCTGTAAAGAAATATCCAGATTCTAATTTGATCTGTTGATTATATACATGATTTCCTTCTTTTTGTTAATATAAACATTTTTTAAAAATCCAAAATAAATCTGATGATATTTTACTCAGTGTAAAGCTTTACTATAATTGACTATAAAAAAAAAATTGGGTTTAAAAACACAGAAAGTGAGATTAAAGATGTTGAAGAGCAAATTTGTGTACAAAAGTGTGTACAATGGCCTGAACATTGAGCAAAGATCAGGGATTATGCTTACAAACAGCTCAGGGCAACAGCCATTGTGTCCATCACACATGCCTCTGTTTTCTTTCCTTCCTCCTTACTCTGATTGCACACAATGCAGGTGTTACACATGCTCCAGCAGGTCAAGTTAACACCGTTTGCCTAAAGGATGTTACTCGTTTGCAAAGAGAGTAGAAAAGAAAAAAGCTGTGCACTGGTAACAATGGCATGTGAAATGTAATGGAGAGAGATTAAGAGTTCTAGATACCCCTGACATCCAGCCCAATCCCAAACCCAGACAAAATCTCCATATTATATTTTAATGCTAAATTTTCTGTCGTGCAACAATTATCAAAGAAACATCAAATTATCATGGAGCTGATTAAAACTAATAACAAAGCTGTATGTAAACCTCGTTAAACCTTCTGCCTTTGATAAAATCCACAATTTGATTAAGTCTGCCATTTGTAGTCCTATTCAAAATAGTCTGCTGGAAAAAGAATGACCTTGCCAGGTCAGATTAAGAAGAACAGACCACAGTATGTATGGCCTAATGAGCTGATAATGACAGTGGCCAAAAGGTGTGACTTCATTTAGTGGCCCCTGCATACCACTGAGATAACAAAAGGCCTGAGCATGTCATTAGGATAGACTATAGTCTGGACTGAATAAGATCCGTTAACAAAAGCTTGAAGGGAATCCACAGAAAGCATTTAACACTTAACACCTTCGCCACGTTAGTTTTTCTTTCCGGGCAAGTTCCTGATTGCTGTCGAGGAAATACGTAATCCTGTGAAAAACTCTCACATTTTAATGACGGAATCCTGTGAATATGCAGTATGAGATTTATTAGATGACAGTTCCAACTAAGGAGATGTATACTCAAACATCTGGAGGAGCCATTATCATTTTTTCTTAAAAACCAGACCCATATATACAGCCAAGAAATAAGCTCTGTGTAATGTAGCCAGTAGAAAATAAGATGCAGTGTCATGGGAAAAAATATACTACTAAATAAGCTACTTTTTGCACATGATAGATAGATAGACTTTATTCATCTATCTATCTATCTATCTATCTATCTATCTATCTATCTATCTATCTATCTATCTATCTATCTATCTATCTATCTATCTATCTATCTATCTATCTATCTATCTATCTATCATATGCAAAAAGTAATATAAAATATAGCGAAAATATTTAAGTAATGTACAACATTGGGAAAGCCTTGATATAATAATAATAATAATAATAATAATAATAATAATAATAATAATAAAGCATATTCAGCCAACTAGGATAATAAAGAAATTTTTTAGAATTTTTTAGATACATTTTGAGCTTTCTAACACATATCAAGTGGTCTTAGGCACTAACAAATATCTTTTTGTATGCTTATTATCTAGACCAATGTTTCTAAGACTATTTAGTTATCATGCAACACTGTCACACTGGTATACAGTTTCCTCTTAATTTCCCATGCTAGTTAGTGGAAAGAAATTTCAGATTAAGAATCTAATCAAATAGATAAAACTCTAAAATCTAAAAACCACTGTTTTTCTCCTCGGGGCCCCTCCTGAGCCTCCACTGGGAGCACTAACAGGATTTACCGAGGCCTCAGTCCCAAATGGAGGGCTGTTAGCATAGCGTGAATGTTATCAATGCTGTCCCACCTCTTTGCTATCAATTCTCCCCCTCCACCTCCAGCCCATCTTTTGTCATTTCCCTTATCAGCCCTACTCCATCACTCCCTCTAACAGAGTAGTGGCACTGTAAGCGAACCACCAATGGGAGGATGGCTTTGTTAGAGGATCGAGCAGGTCCTGCCCCCCGCTCTCTCTCCTGGGTGTGATTTGATTGACGGCCCCTGCGTGGGGTGAGTGACAGGTGGCATTCGTTAGCCTGTGACAAACACTGCAGGCCTGGCTCATGTGAAGTCCCTGGTGGTGTGTGTATGCGTGTGTGTGTGTTTGTGTGTGTACGAGATCAGGCTGCGTCCTCAGGCCTGGATCGCATAATGTGCCTTATTACCTCACTTAAGACGTTTATTTCGCACTTCATATGCCTGCTCTGTGTTTATTATTATAAATTCTTACAGTATGTGTAGTGTGCTAATACTTTTACCACCTAGTCACACTATGACGCTTTAGACCACACCATGTTATATGTGTTGGACAATATATGTGTTTTTATGTGTCAGATGATGTCACACTGATTTGCCAAGTCAAATTCTCTTTATTTGAAAATAAATGTACTATTTTTTGATGCATTTGATCTAATTGTCAGTCATACTGGCTTCGCCTGGTGGTCCATGTGCAAGCATTAATACTGATGACTTCCAAAAAGGATGGCTGATGATCCAAAAAGGGAGGAATTATAGTCTGGGTAGAAAAGTACAACCTATGACACGCCTCCATACCTTTAATGAAAAGTCTCATGAACATCTTATGTGAATAATCACAATTTTCACATTTTTAGACACTGAATATTATATGATTGACAAATTTTTTACCTGTAGAATTGATTAGAACACATTTCACATTTTGTGACATGTGGAAAAACTTATCACATGTGAAATGTTCATGATTTATCACTGAACATAAACAAGAGATTTTTATCAAGATGTGATATCCATTTATTTTCGTTACTGCTTATCTAACACAGGGTCACAAAAAACCTGGAACCTATCCCAGGGGACCCCGGGGTACAAGGGGTCACGTTAGATGGGGTGCTAATCCAGCTCAGGGCACAATCACACACACACACACTATGGACAAATTTAGAGATTCCAATCAAACTACAGCACATGTCTTTGGACTGGGGGAGGAAACCTGAGTACCTGGTGGAAATACCCACAGTACAGGGAGGAAACATGTCTTACCTAAATGCACACAGGGTGGAGGCAGGAATCAAATCCTTAACCCTAGAGGTGTGAGGTAAGCATGCTAACCAGTAAGTCACTGTGTCCCCTCTCAGAAGGAATAGACTGAATCATACATAGATGAAATATTCTCCACAAATAAATTTTTTTCAGTTTGTATGTAACCGTAATTCTGAAAAAAGGTATGGACCCTTCCTTGACCCTTAGTCTAAATTTACCCTTTGTATCTTTCTATACAACCTCAATTGTACAAGTTGTAATAAAGTAAGACGTTCAATCAATTTTTCTCCTAATTTGGTCACATATCATTTGTTACTCCATTGATCTCCTTCTGTCACATGACAGAAATCCACTCTGACAGGATGAAGTGTGTCTTTTCACACCCTTACAAGAGACAGCTACGTGTCCTGAAGTGTCACCGTGCGAGTTAACCTAATAAACATCATTTCTTTTTTTTTCTCCCAGTGACAAGATGACACCACCGAGACTCAAACCTGGCACTTCTGTGGATGACAATTTTTGATGCGTTACATAGAATATAGCAAAATCAATTATATACTGAGTTTAGGCAATGTATAAGAAACAAATACTGTATATTTGGTGTGTCACAAAGGAATTTATATGCAGCTGTCAAAATAACACAAGTCAATCCGAATCAAGTGTTTTATAAAACGAACCTACCTTAAGCTACCATTTATTTCTACAATTATCATAATTACAAAAATTATTCAGACTGTATTACATCACTGTTCGATCATTTATGCATTACAGTAAAAAGGTGTTGTATAACCTCTTAAGCTATACAGCGTAGCACAGTGTCTGTGACATTGAAGAGTGACTTGCAAGTATCTTGCGTTTTGAGATTAGCAAATGTACTTTTATGCAGCCGTTTTCTCCCACCTAGCGCTCACAATCAATACCTGGGGTGCTTGTAAAGCATCTGTGATGTGACATCTACATTTCGGGCCATTTGTAAAACAAAGGCTACAAGGAAGCTGGAGGCCTCGGGCCCTCGGTTTCACCCCCCCTCTTCCCCAGCACAATAGCAGGCCAGGAGTGCAGCGGTAGGGAGCAGCCCTCAGATGGAAATGAGCAACCGAACCAACAATGTAGAGCCTAATCTCTTCAGAGAGCCAGGAGTCAGTTACACACAGCAGTGTAGAGCTCTCTGTGCTTTTCACTACAAGCAGCCTCGCCATTGAAACAGCACCCACATGCACCCCTTCTTCTCTCCCCCAACCTACACCTTTCCTACGAGCACATACACACATACACATACACCCTGACCCCCCTCGTGTGCAGCCGCAGGATCCCCTTACACACAGACCAGATACAAGCCACAACAGAAGGAGTTGGGGTGTAAAAGGC
Source organism: Hemibagrus wyckioides (assembly GCF_019097595.1). Taxonomy (NCBI): domain Eukaryota; kingdom Metazoa; phylum Chordata; class Actinopteri; order Siluriformes; family Bagridae; genus Hemibagrus; species Hemibagrus wyckioides. Next base: position 7,609,435 of record NC_080724.1, read on the forward strand.
TTGAGGGGGGTGTTCTAGGCCCCTCAAAGCACAGGATTAGAGCTAATGTGCCCTCCCTGGGTCCTAATCTCTTCAGAGGGGCGATTTTGTTTGAGGGCTGCAGGGCAGTCAGATAAGTATCTATTACAGCAAGTCCTTCTTATCCTCCCAACACCCCCGTCAGAAGACAAGGCCCCCAAACCACTCGCATGTCCACCCTCTCAGCCCTCTGATACCTCCGAGCCGCAAAAGCAAGTGCTGCCCTTTTTAGCGGCTAAGCTGGAATTAAGGGCTCAAGCCTTATGGAGGGCCAACAGGGCCCATATTTACTCCATCTGGGGAGCTCAAAGCCGAGCGATTGAGGTGAATCAAAGGCAGGGTGAAAAGAAAGGAGGGAAAAAAAGAGGTTGGTCTTTTCTGTCTCGCCGATTAGCTGAAGGGAAGGTGGGAAGCCGCGCAGGGACCAAAATGGGAGATCTGATAGGGTGTAATCTTGTTAGGATCATGCATGAGTGGGATGAAAAGACGGAGAATGGCATTTATTATTATAAGTGTTCAGGAGCTGATTGGGAACAAAAAGCCAGTACCTAAAGCCCAAATTTACCCATGATACCTATAATTCTCTCTGAGTAGAAATTCCTTAACCGATATTTCTTAAATGTTTATCATATTTCTTTTGGCTTTCTTTAACAGCTTTGTTTAACTATTATTTTGCAGGGGTTTATTCATTTTTATTCCAGAATTAGTTTTGTGGAGAACCTGGCAACAGTGACCCTTAGATAATCAGAATAAATGTGAGACAACGTAGACAAAACACCCAAAGCACACAGGAGTTAAAAAAGAAGAAGATTTTTTTGTTCAAGTCAATTGGAAAAATATCCATTACAACATTTTTAAACACATCAAAAAATAAGCAAACTCATTTTACACTTATAGCATAAGGCACAGATTAAGTCGTTGTCATTTTGGTGATATTCTAATCACACAGTCACAAAAAAAAAAAAAAAAAAAATTTGCACACAAATTAGAGTCACCTTAAACCAGACGTTACTGGTGTAATACTTTTCATTTACTAGTAATAGCAAATAAACTGATATATGGAAGAAAAAATAAAATACATTTTAAAAGGTTATGTGAAGCTTAAAAATAACAATGTGGTTCTGTAGGCCTTAGAAAACAAGTAGCAGCATGAGAACATCAGTATATATTTATCATTAACAAAATAAAAAAATAAAACAGATTATATTCTCATCAGCCCGTATAACCTTGACCCTCATATCACGTGAAGTCAAATAAAAAAAAAAAGATACAAGAATGAAAACAAGGGGAAAACAGGGCATTTTTAGAGTGTAAAACCTCTAATACAAAGCCATAAATAAAACATTAATCGCGTAATATTAAAGCATAGCTACTGAATAAGAAATGTAGAGTATTTGTGTGTAAAGAACAAATACCACAAGGGAACAAATTGTACTTCTGTGCTGTTTGTGTTGCTGTATAACGGTGACGAGAGTTCAGCGAGAGAACTTCCTGGTTCTAAACGCAGGGACGATGAGCTGATGTGGGACGCTCCTCTCCTCCGGGACGGGCGCCAGATCTTCTGCAGAACCCCATTTCTTCCGTGAGTGAAAAAGTGAAGTTAACTTCCTGTTGCGGTGCTCGGTCACCTGCGCTGGGCTGTGGTATCCGGCATCTTCAGAACAGGAAAGAAAACAACTCAAAACCTGAACTATATATTACTCATATGTTACTTGAAAGGGTCTCACCAGTAACACCCCACCGTAATCCTGAAAGGCTTCAGTGGGCTTGTATTTTTATAGCGAATGACTTTATCCAGAACTAAAACCTGACATGGTGCACTAGAAATTCTAGAAATCCTAAAATGTTCATTCACGACAAGTCCTACTATTTATGCATTTATGGCTACATTTAGAGTAACTTGCAAAACAATTTAGTCAGCTGTATAGTCCTTCCTTCACCTTCGATTTTTATTCTCTAAGTTAATTACACAACCTTGTCAGGTTACAGAGAAACCTCAAAGCCCTCGGTCCTGAAAGACTTTCCTGTGTACAAAAATACAAAAATAATCGACACCTCCAGATAATAATCGACCAACCAGAAACCAGAATTCATCAAGTGTGTTAAATGTGTACTGAAACTGACTTCAATCCATTATGATGAGCATGAAACACAATCGGTATCATCTGTGGTCCAGAAGCATCCCACTCCATACAACAATGTTCAATCAGTGAGTGACCCAGCCCTATAAATACATAAAAAACACTGAGAAATCCGGTATGGCTGTGATTACTCACTCAGATCACTGCTCTGCTCTGCTTTCTGTATATTCAGGTAATGGGATGCTAAGTGGCCGCTGTAGTCTCGCACGTTTTCCTTAGCACCTGATAGACAACACAGAGCACCAGTATAACAGATTATTATTAGGAATACCAGCAGTAGTAGAAGTAGCATTTCTTTCTTTCTTTTTTTTATGATAGTATATGAAAAATTACCACAAACAAACAGTTTAAAGAAAAATAGACATAAAAGTCAACTACTGAAACTATTGAATTGTGGGAAACATTACTGTAAACAAATAAAAGAAATCATCAATAAAGGTATGAGAAAAATTCGATGTTTACACCATAGTAATTATTTCTATTACAGCAACTCATTACTCAGTCATAGGTTTGTTTTAATAATATTAACAATACAAATAAAAATAAAATGTATTATAATAAAAAAAACAGAATTTAAAAAGTATACTCCACACTCTAGTGTGAGTGCTGGACAGTGAGAGGTTTCTCGATTTGAGAAAGTCTAAGCGCTGAGGATCTCTGTAGAATGACATACTGTATTTTCATAGGAGTGAAAAAAAGAGCAAGACCGATATTCTAAACTCTAACTTGTTTCGCAGTCGTCTTGCAATATGAGATACAGTATTAGATGTCATTACTTTACACTTAAAAAAAAAACTGTAGTCACTGCTGTAGCATAAGAGGAATAAAACATTTTGGACCTGAGTTACTAGAAAATCATCAGCTTTGCTTGAGATCACATCACAACATCCTGTTGCTAATTATTTTCCTTGATCGTGATTTAGTCCTTACATAATTCATTTACTTTTGTAGAGGGAAGTGATTGTCTTAATGTTGATCAAAGTAAACATGGCCTCAGTTGCTGCCAGATTTTTGAAAGCTTTTTCTTCCTTTTAAAGAGAGAGTTTCAAGTAAATTTCTATTCTCACTACAGGAAATATGTCAATAAACATGTCTGTGATAATCACAAATACTCTACACATGTGGTGGATAGGGATTAGCCTGAAAAAAACAAAAAGCATTCCTTTAAATATGTTAATGTTAAAATATCACAGCGTATTCAATCACAAGTCCATAAAAACATAACTGTAATTCTGTGAACAGAGGCTTACCGTATGTCTGGATGAGTAGATTAAATATATGCATATGGCTGTGTAGTGCAGCGATGTGTAAAGGTGTGTATCCCTGTAACCAGAAAGGTTTTTAGTGTCATTTGAAATCTTTATAAGAAAGAACTAACAAAATTAAAAACAACAAACTCTTACACCCTGGAGCATCCCAAGCGGCGAATCCATCCAACACGCAGAAATCAGTGAAGAATCAGGAAAGGAGAAAAAGACAGAGAGATGGAGGGAAAAAAAAAACGAGAGGGTGAGAGGACACAAATTAGGTAAGGTTACAGCAACAGACCCTAATGACAGCATGATAATTGCCTGGTAATTCAGTGCAATTGCTCCTCTCAGGGCCCAGCTATTGGAATACATGAGGACATTGTTTAGGGGAAGTGATTAACATGACACAGTTTGATTTATGAACATGCGCTGTGAAGCAGAGACTGCGTTCATTTGTACAGCTGGGTTTGGTGCGTTCCCTTTGAGAGAAGTTATGTCAGAAGCTTGGAAAATAGGCAGGCATGCGAGAATGGCGTCACTGTACCTTACCAATTTCCCGTACAAACAGAGGGCAAACCGGGGCAGTTACTTACATGCTGCAAAAAAGACGGAAAATCATATTTGTTGTTTAATTAATGAAGCGTCAGGATAATAAATGATACTACCAAAAGTGTGTTTTAAAAAGGACAAATAAACAAGGTTACACATTGGACTATGGGAAACTTTCTACTGTGTGGGACTTACAGCTTTGGTGTTGACGTCGGCCCCTGCGTCAGCCATCACAACAGCCATGTCCTCTTTTCCGTGTTTAGCAGCCCAGTGCAGAGCGGTCTGAGAAACACAGACAGCCCTCAGTTTAATATATCACATCTGCAGTACTGTATATACAGACATGATACAATGTTACAGCATTATTGTAGATTTCTAGGACAAATAACAAATAATATTACAAACTTGTAATAAAAAATACATCTACATACTGTATGTGGCTGAAAGTAAATAATCAATTTCTAATCATATAAAAGCTGTAGAGCCTTTGTACCCTTTGTAACTTTAGAATTAACTCTATTATTATTATTATTATTATTATTATTATTACTGTTATTATAAATTATATTAATAATAAGTATAATAATATTAATAATTTATAATTATCATAATAATTAACTATAATAATTCCTGCAGCAAAGAGTTTATAAACTTTATTTAAAGCTACACAATACTATTGTCCATTTATTAGAGCCAGAGAGATTTTTTTACTCCTTATTATTATTATTATTATTATTATTATTATTATTATTACATTCCAGTTGACTTTATATTAAGCTTTACAATATTAAGGTTTACAATAAACACATTCAAGCCAAGTGAGCAATCAAGCAAGAACTCAGTAATAGATATAATACTTTTTAAAATGATGGGTTGTGATTTCCACCAGTGCAGCAATGCTTTACTCTGAGAACTAGTCATTTAGAATCCGTGTAATTAGGCCATACTTTCTATTAATCAAAAAGAAGAATCAAATGGCCAATAATTAAGACTTATGATATACACAATATATTGCCAAAAGTATTCGCTCACCCATCCAAATAATCAGAATCAGGTGTTCCAATCACTTCCATGGCCACAGGTGTATAAAATCAAGCACCTAGGCATGCAGACTGTTTTTACAAACATTTGTGAAAGAATGGGTCGCTCTCAGGAGCTCAGTGAATTCCAGCGTGGAACTGTGATAGGATGCCACCTGTGCAACAAATCCAGTCGTGAAATTTCCTCACTCCTAAATATTCCACAGTCAACTGTCAGCTGTATTAACCCTTAACCCTCTCTGCTCCAGAGGCGCCGTATCATGGCTGACCCTGCGCTCTGACCGCAACCTCCAAGGATGGGATATGCGAAGAAAGAATTTCACTGTGCTGTAATGTACATGTGACAAATAAAGGCTGTTTCATTTCATTTCATTTCATTTCGTTTCATGTATTATAAGAATGTGGAAGTGTTTGGGAACGACAGCAACTCAGCCACGAAGTAGTAGGCCATGTAAACTGACGGAGCGGGGTCAGCGGATGCTGAGGCGCATAGTGCGAAGAGGTCGCCAACTTTCTGCAGAGTCAATCGCTACAGAGCTCCAAACTTCATGTGGCCTTCAGATTAGCTCAAGAACAGTGCGCAGAGAGCTTCATGGAATGGGTTTCCATGGCCGAGCAGCTGCATCCAAGCCATACATCACCAAGTGCAATGCAAAGCGTCGGATGCAGTGGTGTAAAGCACGCCGCCACTGGACTCTAGAGCAGTGGAGACGCGTTCTCTGGAGTGACGAATCGCGCTTCTCCATCTGGCAATCTGATGGACGAGTCTGGGTTTGGCGGTTGCCAGGAGAACGGTACTTGTCTGACTGCATTGTGCCAAGTGTACAGTTTAGTGGAGGGGGGATTATGGTGTGGGGTTGTTTTTCAGGAGCTGGGCTTGGCCCCTTAGTTCCAGTGAAAGGAACTCTGAATGCTTCAGCATACCGAGACATTTTGGACAATTCCATGCTCCCAGCTTTGTGGGAACAGTTTGGAGCTGGCCCCTTCCTCTTCCAACATGACTGTGCACCAGTGCACAAAGCAAGGTCCATAAAGACATGGATGACAGAGTCTGGTGTGGATGAACTTGACTGGCCTGCACAGAGTCCTGACCTCAACCCGATAGAACACCTTTGGGATGAATTAGAGTGGAGACTGAGAGCCAGGCCTTCTCGTCCAACATCAGTGTGTGACCTCACAAATGCGCTTCTGGAAGAATGGTCAAAAATTCCCATAAACACACTCCTAAACCTTGTGGACAGCCTTCCCAGAAGAGTTGAAGCTGTTATAGCTGCAAAGGGTGGACCGACGTCATATTGAACCCTATGGATTAGGAATGGGATGTCACTTAAGTTCATATGCGAGTCAAGGCAGGTGAGCGAATACTTTTGGCAATATAGTGTATCAGGAAACATGACAGGCAAATGGCAGAGATTGAAAGAATTGTGTACATGCAAGCATACATCAATCTGGATCCTACATATTGCAGTGCATTAGGGATTTCAGGAGCTGCTTTAGAAAGTGACTTTAAAACAAAAGACTCTCAAAATAATTCACTGTGTAGATACAAATATAAAGATTTATATATTTAGAAATGTAAAGTATATTGATTTATTGAAGCACAAATTTCTTGACAAATATAACCCCACCATTAACAGTAATATTAAGTATGAATATTACATTGGTACATTGGTATCACAATGGTACATTAAATATGTACCATTTACTGAATAGAGTTTGTATTTCTCACCTGAAAACGGTCTCATAAAAGAAACATGACTGGTCTAATTTTTAACCTATTCGATTACAGTGAATATACATTTTTATTAAATTTTGTACATAATAAAGAATAAACAAAGATCAGCCATAACATTAAAACCACTGACAGGTGATGTGAATAAAATGGATTATTGATAGCAGCGGTCATGGGATGGGATATATCAGGCAGCAAGTGAACGATCATTCTTAACGCTGATGTGTTATAAGCAGGAAAAATTCGCAAGAGTACAGATCTGAGTGACTCTGGCTGAATTGTGATGGCTATATGCATGTCCAGAACAGCATTTTTTGTTGGGGGGGGGGTTCCTGGTATGCACTGGTTAGTACCTACCACAATTCACCAGAGGTTCATCTAGTCTGATTCCACAGAAGAGCGTCTGTAGCCCACATTGTTTTAAAGGTTAATGCTGGCTATGATAGCAAAGTGTCAGAACACACAGTCTATCACAGCTTACTGTGTATGGGACTGCATAGCTGCAGAGTGTCCATGCTGATCCATATCCACTACTGAAAGCACCTACAATGGGCACGTGGGCATCAGAACTGAACCATGGAGCAGTGGAAGAAGATGGTCTGGTCTGATAAATTACTCTTTTACATCGTATTTGAGACACTTACCTGGGAAAGACATGATATTAGGGTGCACTATGGGAAGCAGGTGGAGGAAGTGTGATGCTCTGGACAATGTTCTGCCGGGAAACCATGGGTCCTGGCATCGTACATTTGACATTTAGCACCAACTTAAATATTGTTGCATACCAAGTAGACCTCTTCATGGCAAGGGTATTCCCTAATGGAATGGTGTCCTCAGATGGTTTGAGGAACATGACAAAGAGTTCATCTCCAAATTCCACAGATCTCTATCCAATCAAGTATTTGTTGAATGTACTAGACAAACAACACACAACTTACAAGAATTAAAGGATCTTATGCTAACATCTTGAGTGCCAGATACTTCAGTCTTGTGGACCTACACAATATTAGGCAGGTAGTTTTAATGTCATGGCTGATCTGTTGTAGCACATTCATGAAAAGTTTCTGCTTTATAATTGTAAATATAATGTAAAATAGAAGTACAGTACACTTAATGTGCATCTTTTTTCCGAAGGATGTGGTTAGCTCATGTAAAGAATAAAACAATAAAACTGTAATGCAGCCCAGAATGAACTGATTTTCTCGTAACTATGTTCCTAGAACAGCATGTTGTCAATAATTACAACTTTTTTTATTTGTCTAAGAATGACACGTCATATTTATCATCTGTTTAGTTTTTTTTTTCATTGTGGAATGTCCATGAAACCACCTAGTTCCTGTTCTCACGCTATAGGACTGTCATTCTGTCTCTTACTGTTCAAGCTTTTTACTGAGAAATCACGAAGTGTTTTCTCATTATTACAAAACATAGGCACTGGAGACTTCTTCAATATACGTGCAATAAATGCCTCCTTACAGAAAGATTCTACATAACTTTTCTTGTTAAATAATATATATATATATATATATATTTTTTTTTTTGTGACTCTTTTATATTATTGAACTCTATTATGTCCCTGTGTATGAGTTGGTATATAGAATTATAAACAATGCATTAAAATGTACATATTACATATTAAAATGACTGATTTGTTATAAACCATTTTTTTTAATTAATAAATTGTGATTTCGTTGACAATCACAAAATTAAAAGATTAATAAATATCTGGTTTGGAAGTTCAACAGTAATGTGATACAAGATTAGTTAAACTAAGTGGCTCGTTGATTCCTTCTTTAGTTAAGATCACAGGTCTAATCCCTAACAAGGCTTTCTGGGAATCACACAATCCCTAGGCAACATGACCCGAGCTTTAATACGAGAGCTATGCTCAGTTTGCTTTTCCTGGCTGCTCCACGCTCCACGACTCCCACAATGCCAGAAACAGACACAGCCATGGGCTTCCATTGGTCACTGGAGGAGGGGCCCAGCTGTGCACGGAGAGGACGGGTTCCTGCCATCTAATGGCAGCCTAATTACAAAACAACAAACCAGTGTGCCCACTGCGGGGGAAGCTGGGGCCTGTCACCCAGCGTAAGATTGATGATGTTGGTATGACCCTGTGATGGAGGACCCACCCAGGCATCAGCCCACTGACAAGCCCATCAAGAAGACACAGGGCCACCACACACACACAAACACAAGCTGAAGCTACAATAATGGACAAGCACAGAGAACAGAGATGATGGATTCTACATGGACAAATCTGATGTTGAACAAAACACTCAGGCTAAAATAGCACAAACTAGAAAGCAGACAGCTGCACAATAATCACATGTATACTCATGCTTTCATTTGTTCAATGGTTAGCCAGGTTTGTACCTGCTATATTTATCTATATTCATCTTCAAAAAGTGATCGTAAGAACTGTTATGTTCTAGTCCATAAATTGTTAAAGGAAGTAAATAATTTGGGTGAATCGCTGAATTATAGTAAAAAAGAATAGAATGAAACTCTTTTGTATGTGTATTAACATGATCTGCTAATAACATGTTTTTTCCTTTTCTATCGCTTATTTCTGTCGTTCTAAATCATTTGCTAGTGGAATTCTGCTACATTAAGAGCTTGTGGAAATTGCCAAAACAGCTGTTGTTACTGTTTTTTCTCATCTATCCCACTGTATATGTCCTGCTGCAGTGGGACGACCCTCAGCCCCTCCTCTAAGCTCGGCCCTTGAGACAGATTGTGATAAATGGAGTCTGGCTCTTCTATCTACGGACCCATTGTCCTCGCTGTCACACTCTCGAGACGGATTGGTCATCTCGCCGTTTGAGCGACAGGCCGACAGTTCTCTGGGGGCGCGGCGTGACGGACGATGGCCAACAGGATGTGGCGTCTCCTGTCCTTATTTCTCAACTTCCTGTCTAGACCCTGTGGGGTGCCCCTTTGGCCACACCGAGTAAAATACAACATCCATGTCCTGTTCTAGGGGGACTATTAACAAGAGGCACAAAGGGATGCACTGCCACACATATTCACGACATCTTTTAAAAGGGAGGAGATGGGAAAATGATATACTTACAAACTGGAGGAAGGAAGAGTCGGTCCAGGACAACAGGGAGGGGCCATGGTATACACGACATGAAGGGATGACAGAGAGAGAGAGAGAGATAAAAGGAGGGGTTAAGGGATGGATACAGGTGGCTTTTCATTCACACGTTATCTTGCACTATCCATTGACAGACAGGTCCAGCTTGCAATGCTCAAAGGCGAGGAATGTTTACGCTGCATCTGGGATGGCGGCCGTTTATTTTTCGGGTCACCCTGCGAGAGGTGCAGCTGGAATTCCAACCCCCCTTTCCCGACATGGAGCTTCAAACATGTGAAAGGAAAACGCAGATAACGCTTGTGTCAGGTTACCTGCCACTGCTGCTACAGTGCGTTCTTTAGCACTTTGCTCAAGGCGATGCTTAACCACTTCGAGGAGCATCAAGGAGTTAAGCCAAAGCCGAAGAAGAAGAAACAATCGCTCAGGGGAAGAAATGAGCATCCCTGTCAAGCAGTGGCTAAGCTCTGATATAAAACCTCAACAGTCACTTAAGTAGCAACACTTAATGACAAACAGGAAATTTTGAAATCAAGCCGGCACTTTGCCAACTTAATAAAAGTGCTGGATTGTCCTGCGTGACTTGACCAGCTTGGCATGCAACTACAGGCTGGCAGGCATTGGAAGGGAGGGAGGGCATCAAAGCCACCCGAGGTCAGATTCACCATTGTTCCCCAATTAATCCTAGCCTGCGCTTTCAGATTATCTTTAAGTGGTTGAAGTCTTTGAGGTGGCACCTAATCTCCCCTGTACTTCAATGCTTGCTGTTGTATCTTGTCCGGGTGGGGAAGGGAGAGGCTTAGTGGCTCTTAGAAGGTGGTCCAAGCCAGGACACTGTGAGAACTCCAGGCCAGGGAGGGACAACAAACACTAGGGCAAAGCTCTTAAGCGCACATGGAAGGGAGGGAGATGAGACAAATAAAAGGATTTGAGCTTGTTTTGAGGGCACAGGAGCTAAAAAGCCATCTTTCATAATCCTTTTGATAGTAGGCCTTTGAAATGTAAGCCTGGAACAGACCCCCCCCCTCCCTTTGCGTTCCTTCACTCTGCACTTGAAGAAACTGTGTAGTATCACAAAGTTACCGGGAAGAGACATCACCAGAGGTCAGGGATGAATTACAGCCCATAGATCATTTTGCATTCATCAGCCAGTGAGAATGAAGATAAAATGCAATTTGCTGTTACTCACCCCCTAAAGGTTTTAGTCACCAACCGGGGAGAAAAAAAGAAAAGAAAGATATTATTAGCAAACCTACAAAATCTAAACAAAGTTATAACAAGAAACCGAATGATTAGAAGAGCAGGAACTTACTGAGGTAAAATCCTGGTTTGGTTTGAACATACAAACAAACAAACAAAAAAACATACAAAGAAAAACATTATCAGGAATTTTCTTGGGTTTGATTTGTTAATGACATCGTAGTAATGACAAAGTACTTTGGGTCTATTCAAAATGATCTACAATTTCTTATTTTAAGATTACAATAAACAAAATAAAAGATTTTTATGTCTATTTCTAGATATCTGTATAAAAAGGCAAATGTATCTGTCAAAAATAAAAAATTGTAAACTTAAAAATAATCAAATATGCCTAGATATAGGCTTAATAATCTTATGGTTACCTTAGAAAATTGTACAAGATTATTTCTGAGCTACAGCGTAAGGCAGTAAAAGTAAAACCGGTTACTTTTTTGTTGGCCAGTGAGGCGTCCTGTTTGAGCAGCTGTCTGAGGTGTGAGAGTTTGCCACATGCTGCAGAATAGATCCACTCTTTCTCAATAGGATCCAGCTGCAATGACGAACACAAGGAGATCACACTCAGGTAAACATCGCCACTAACATGACATGTGCAGAAACTTCATACTGCTGTTTAGAGAGAGGACACAGCTGCATCACGGCATCAGACGTCACGTGTACGTCACAACGTCATACGTAGTAATGGTCACACTGACACATCCGGTTACAGATGTGGCTCTAGACTCACTTTATAGTAAGAGTCAATCGAATGTTCTGATTCTGTACAGGTTTTCAAAATGGTGTATTGCACAGGGCCGTACGAAATGGGAACAGACTTGATGATGGTGTATAACACACAAGAAATTCAGATAAGGGTGATTTGGTGAGATAACATAGTCATTGTGATAATTTGTGCCAAAATACACTTTTCTGCAGTATTATGGATACCTTGAAAACATTTAATGTTAAATAAATAATTTGATGTTAAAATTAAAATAATTAATCATTAAAATTGGAGCTTTTTTTAATGTATATATATATATATATATATATATATATATATATATTAATAATTTGCACAAAAGCATTGTATATGTAATGCTTTGTAATGCTTTTGTAGTAAATAATATATTAATATATAAATAAAATAACATATGCATTTATTGCGATCCATGATACATGAATCATGGAAACGTCCTCAGAGGATATTTTTATCATATTGTCCAAACCCAACTCAAATACACATCAACAATTAGATCAAATGACACTGTAAAGTTTTCGATTAGAGGATGAACATCATTTTAATTCACAAAATATAATCCCAATGTCCAGTTTTGATAAAGGGTATGTACTACTATTGTATTTCTAAAGTTTTTATATTCTTTTATTTTATTTTTTAAAATAATATATGAACAGTAATTGATATGGTGATGGCGTTTTCTGTGAGGAGAAAATTATTTTACATTTCGGAAAGGAGTCATATATAGATATACTGCAAGAGATATCATGCATCGAGCAGTACTATATTTTGTATACCATTATATTGTATATTATGTTTTGCATTTTCTATTACTACAAGCACTGGCATTCATTACAAAAGGAGAAGCTTAACACTTCTCTTTAAAATGACACTTACGGCCACAGATGCAGAGCCTACACTACCCGTAGATTCCTCTTCCTGCTCCGATTCTGACTGGAAACATGAATAGAGAGAGAGAGAGAGAGAGAGAGAGATGGTAAGTTTTTTCTAATACAAAAGAAACTTTATTAGATCTACTTTATTAGATCTCTTGTTGATCTCCAATACACAATATCACTTCCTGTAATAGGTGTCCGTGCATCAAAGCAGCAAGCTTTTGTGTGTGTGTGTGTGCTACTAAATGCATTTTCACCACCATTGTGCTGCGTAATCAAGTGATAATGTGTGAGACTCCTTATTTTGTTGTAAGCACAACAAACAGACTATAGACATCAATACACACTCACAAAAAAAATCAAGAGGAAATGAAACATGGCTTCTGGTCAAACAATGGACACCACAGTAAAAAAAAAAAAAAATTCTGGGAAGTGATACAGTGTGAAACAAACAAGTAAGCAAACAGAAGTCAAATGATGTAAGGGGTATTCAAAGTAATAAATACCCTAGAGGAGAGAACACAGGGGAAAGACAGGTTTCCACCCACTTTAAATAAGACAAGGCCAGGCATGCGGTCAAAGCCCGAACAATTTGCTTCTCTGAAAGCTAAATTGCTCACGTTGTGTATTTTTCTGTTTTTGAAATTATGCTCACAAGAGGCCAGCACTTTAAGAGGGCCAATCTGGCTGGATGTAGGGTGACCGACGTGTCAGTCAATGTACTCGTGAGAGAGAGGAAAATAGAGCAGTTTGCTGATTTTAGAGAGCAAGTGATTGCTAATTATTCTGAGAGCAGGGGAGCTGCGGTCAGCCAGACGGAGAGCAAACACACACTTTCTTTCATGTGCGCTGTGCTAAGTGTCCAAACTGTCCACTGTAAACGGCGCCACATTTAACAGCTTCAGCAGGCGTTGTGCCACATGACTTTTCCACTGGGGAAGGTAAGACAAAACGTGCAACAGGTAACTACATCAATTATTAACTGTCAAGGTCTGAACATTCGCACCCGTCCTCTGATCCAGGTTTTGTAAGCCGGAAAGCAAACAAGTGTTGCCATGGAAACTCACTGTAGGAACTTTTACTTTGTTAAAAATAAACATCTTCATATGATATACGGCCTGGACTGCATTTTCCATTATGCATAATTATGTTCTGGCTTTTGATTCCAGGGAAGAAGACATGCTCACATCACACGAGCAAAAAAAAAAAAGTGCTGCATTTTAATATTTATTTCATTTCATATATATAAATATCTGCATCACTATAATTTTAATATTTGTTTATTTCATAATTAAAAAATTATAAATTCATAAAGCTCGCCTTCCAACATATCCAACATTTTATTGTTTGATTTCATTCATATTTTATTCTTGCAATGTATCACAAATTTTATGATCAAATTAGACTGGATTCTTAAGTGAATAATTGAAGGTCAGTTTCTCCTGCTTGGGCTGCATATTTTTTAAACAAAGCGTTTTAAAAACCAGACATGGCTGCACCCAAAACTGATATGCATTCGAATAGTGGAAGAAGAGAGATGATTATTTTCTCTCTAATGAGGCAGAGCATGTTGCTGTTTTACACAACAACAGAGAGCATCTTTCACATGGAAATACAAAGTCCTTTCATGCTGTTCTTCTACCGCAAGCTCGTCTAGTAAGGCTACATGAATCGATCTGTCGCCCTCTGCTGGTTAAACACAGCATTACACGATTGGTACAGCTGAATTAAAGTGCTGTTCGCTTACCTTTGATCCGGAGTCCTTTTCCAGTTCATCCTCTGTTTCTATGGGTTCAGGGTTCTCCTCTGACAGAGGTTCTGGGTTGTCCACTGCCTGTTGGTCAGCTTTCACCTGATTGTGGACAAGATCCATTAGCAAAAGTGATGTAAAGAGCTACATACAACATCCTTGTCCGCACAGCTAACTCTAGACACTATTGATGGACTAATTGCATACTCACGTGTGATATCTACACACAGGCTGAGCACCAATTTCAAATCATTTGCTTAGGAAATAAAGTTAAATAAGGTGTGCAAATTTGTTTTAACTGGGCTTCTGCTCAACAAAATAAAACTCTTATTTTGAAACTGCTAGTGCGAATTAGTATTTTAATGCATGCACATTTTAATTCAAGTCTTCATTCCGAATCTAAAATTCTCAAATTAGAATGACTCTAATACTGCAGTCTGTTATTTGTAACAATAAACAGGAAACAAGACCTGGAAAAGTAAACAGGAAACTAGCTTGCTGTACTGTTAAACTTCACAAACCACAATTAGCAACACACTGCAGTCCTAGCCTTTTTTTTAAGCATGCTTCTGGCTCAAGCAAGCCATGCACATGCATCGTTTTATTCCAGTTTGGTCTCTTATTCATCAAATTAGCTCACATTAGGCTCATTTGCCTTGCTCTGAATCATTTCAGCCGAAGTGACACACCAGATCTCTCGTCCAATTCACACCCAGGCTGAAAGAATAGCTCTGACAGCAGTTCCAGGAAGGAAATTCACACTTAGGAAATGTGGCATGGCTGTTAGCCTACATAACTGCAGTTAAGGACAGTTGAAGAGTAACACAAAAAAGCTAGAGCTTTTCTCTCTATTTATGAAACATAAAATGACAGCAAACACAGCAGTGGTCTGGCAAGCCCTTTATTTTTGTACTTTACAGTCTGATCTTAATACTCATTTACCCATCCTGACAACCATCGAACTCTCAATCAATACAGTTTTGTTTAGCATTGTTCCTTTCATCAAAAGACCCCAGTATATTGACCCCAGCATAATTATTAGTCGTTAGTCAGAACCCAGACGCACACAAGCTAGCTGGCATCAATCACACCACAGAGAGTGTGAAAACTAG